>NC_142359.1:28139196-28470446 GCF_059441175.1 Urocampus carinirostris | reverse complement strand
ATATTTACTTTATTTCATTAATTGTTATTTTTTACAGATCAATCCTGAGGGGTCAATGTGTATTATTTGACCACTAGATGTCACTGGATTGTGTAGTGCAACTGAGAACAAGTGCTATGAAAAGTAAGGTTTATCAAGAACTACGGAAACTCAAAGCGACAAAACCACACACATTTTTTTTCCCATTTAGTTTGCCAGCCAATCATGTCAGCTTGTTTAGGTGAGCCTCGTGTTATGTATGTAGAAATTTTTTTCAACCTGCAAGTAATCAAAAAATTGCAAGTTCATAAGATAGTTTGATTATTTTTACTTACCATTAATATCAAGATTATTTTTTTCATGAGTAAAGGTTTTCTTTTACCACTAGGAGGTCCTGACTAATACCCTTAAACAGCGTAATAAAACAAATTAAGTTATAATTAGCATATACAAAGAAAAATCAATCTGCTGCCACCTACTGATATGGATGCAAAGTATAGTTGATCACTGGAGGAAAGCAAAAATGCTAATCAACGCCATGCTTTTTTTCAAAAGGTAAAATTGGGCAATTCCCTGTGGCACACAAGTCTCATGGGACTTTGCTGGAAAAACACTATACCAAACTTAGCGTAAATGGAACACAGAGAGCCCTTGCTACTTCACGCTTCGGTTAGCGCTGGTTGGAAACATACGGGGGCATGGTGCCAGATTGCGTTTAGCGTCACATAACATTGACAGCCCCGCAAACCCACGTAACGCATCAAGTGCCCAGGAGGGCATGATAAAAAACTGTAAATAATAAAAGGTGTTCATGATATGCACTAATATGGTTAAAAAATACAAAAGAAGCGTTAACATAATTTCCAGAGAAAATAGGTGAATCTGCTTTGTGCCACGGCCTATCTCCAGTCTCATGGTGCCCCCCCTACCCTCGAAGTGGTATGTTCGATTATGCCTCATTCGCAATTTAGTGAACACCTGAGCATACATGGCCTCGAAACGGCAACAAGAGTCTGAGCGGAGAAAAGAAAAAAACCCAAAAAGAAACAAGATAAAGCTCACGCGTTGCTTGCTGGTCGTCAATGTTAAAATAAAAAGGTCATTTTTGTACCGTATTTCCACACCCATTTGGTGCACTGTTTTAAAGGGCGCACTGTCCTTGGTTCAAATTATATTTTTGTTGGCTCATATGGCGCACTGGCCTATTCAATGCGACCGCTCCGGCGCACTGGCCCATTAGATCCGAGTCTCACATGACCGCCTCTGACATCATAAAGCATTCGTGCTTCGGGCACCCAAATGGCTAGCAACGGCCCTGAACGGGTGCTCTGGTCTAGCCTACCGTCACTGTTACAGCTAGGCAACGACTCTCCTAAACCACTGCTCTGGACCCTGTATCATTCCAACACCAGGTCCATTAGCCATGAAACAGATGACTTAGAGCTACAACTCGTAGGAAACCGCTACCGTTTTATTGTAATCTTCGCGGAGAGCTGGCTCATTTCAAGGACTCCCAATGCTAGCGCGCATCTAGCTAGCTGCTCTCCAAATTGCATTCTTAAACTGAAAGAAGAAGCCCTCCAATTTCACTTTACTTTTGTATAATGACATTGTGTTACAGTCGTATATACTTTCAGTCAATAATGATGTCTTCTCGAGGTAAGTTTCACCATTGAAGACTTTTATGAAGGTGCAACGCTACTTTGTGGATTTTTACCTTCCTCGGGTGGTTCTGGTCCCCATTAACTGCGAAAACCGAGGGATATCTGTACTGGCAGCAATATTGTGTGTGTTTGCAGCCACAAGTCAAAGAGTGGAAGCAGACTCTTAATCATTAAGCTTTCCAATTTTTTTCCCAAGATTTGCCATCTCTCTAAGTGCCCCATAATTGTCTTTGAGGTCTCCAAGCCAATCTCTACATTGAAAAAGGTCACAAGGATGTAGAAGAAAGGGCAGTCGTGCCTCCCTCTCATCAGCCTGCCACTGATGTGTGACGGCTGGCAACAAGAAAGGACAGTATTGACTTGTGAGACATAGTGGATAGATCTCTGAGATGGTAACTTTGAACGCAAAGAGCTTATTCATCGCTAATGGAAGCGGTGTGTGGGGAGTGGTTTTGGAGGAGATGAAAGGGTTTGATTGCTGGGGAAAGTGTTGGTGGAGGTTGGGAGCAGTCATCAGTTTTTTGATGAAGATCTTGACAAAGAAGAGCTTTGGTTGTTGTGTGAATGGCCCAGAGAAATATATGCAAATGGTAAAGTCAGTACAGTGGAACCTCGGTTCTCGACCATAATCCGTTCCAGAACCCTGTTCGAAAACCGATATGGTCGATCACCGAAAATCGTTTTTCCCATTAAAAGTAATGTAAAATCGTTTTAATCCATTCCAACAACCTGAATGTTTACCACGAACGTAAACATGAAGCTAACCCAGCGTAATCTTCCGTACGAAAGACTACGCCAACATGAACGTGTAAAAATAAAAAAAATCAGGTCGTTTACACGTCATTTAGCACCCGGGTCTCCACAACAAGTGGTGAGCGGTTAAAGGATAAAGAAAAAAATTATGAATAGGATTTCTTACCTTTGTGGTGGTTTGCAGAAGCCATGCTCTATTCCCTCGAAAGAAGGGAAACCCGCACATTTTCTTCATATTTTGCTATTATTTCTTTCTTAAATGCAATAGTTGTACGCACTACTCTTCTTTTTTCACCTGTAGCAACTTTGCTGCTTGCACCGACCTTCTTCCGCGGCATAATTAGGGGTTAAAACACTCCGTTCACCGATATTAAAAACGAAAGCAAAAAGAAGTGCACGCTCACATGAGAACAGTTCTTCACGAGGGGTGGGGGCAATCTACACCCGTACGCCGCTCAGCATCGCCCCTAGCGTACCGGCGTTCGAACTCCGATTTTTTGAACGAAAAGCGAAGCAAGAATTTCTCGAAATTTTGGGTCGAGAACCGATTTGTTCGAACTGAGAGGCTTTCGAAAACCGAGCTTCAACTGTACTTTAAACCCCCGGCATACGGAGACCTCACCTTATGACGTTTTGACTTGGAATACGTTTTTTTTGGGACTCCTCTTTATGTCATTTTCCCCACTATACGACATCAACAAACATTAATTAGCATGCCCCAAATTGGTATAAAATTTTAACTATGGTGTACGTGTAAATGACGGGTTATGTCTCTAAGATGCCTGTCCGTTATTGGTCAACGTCATATAAAATTTCATAACAATGTCTTCCTCTACATTCAGATCAGAATCTTGTATGCCTCATCTAGACTTTGTGGGTCACGGATACAATAGTGTGTATTTATGCAATGGGTCCTAAGGCTTGCAGTGATGCTAAAGGGAGAAAAAAAACATTATAATTCATGAGCTTATTTTCTTCTTGATATTTGACACCTGCAAAAGAGACTATATAGGAGGCTAGTTCGTTCTTTTGACCAATATACATATTTATTGTTCATTATTTGGATTATTATGCACTGTTTACATTATTATCACTAGACCCCATAATAGTAATAATACTGCTGATATCTCCAACATTTTGGATGTATCTGCTTTTTGTAGGTAACGTAGAAGATTTGATAAAAAGAAAGGCTGAGGGGAGGATCTTTTAGAACTAATTAAAATTTCTTATCTGAGGTTTCCACCCTCTGTTGTTCTCCTTTTAAGTTTAAAAGCCATTGATGTCTTCTCTCCTTATTTTTGAACAATAAACTTAAACTATAAACGTATCAATAACCATAAAAATGAAACTTTCCATTACCATGCTTTTGACCAATGAATGATTGGTCCTTGTGTGAAATATAAAAGCCAATTACCGGTAAATCTTAAAGTAAATCTTAGGCATGAAAATCCTCGCATATGGAAGTACAATTTGTAATCCTCCGTCACCTTCCTTCCTCTGCATTCCGGCCGCTACTCCACTCGGCTAGCTTTCGTCAAGTCACACCAAAGGTAAATAAGATGGATAATATTTTCTAATCATATATACATCCATTGCATATATGTGGTAGTTACCGTACGCTATGTTGTTATTTTAAAGTTTTTTTCTGAGGTGTGGTTCGTAAGGCATTAGCTACGCATTACCTTCAGTTTCTATCCCCCATTATACCGCCAATACACTGTGTGATCCCCACCTCAGAACGGATTCATGTCCTATCCCGAGGTCTACCACATTGGTTGTTCCTGCTCCAAACAATGCAACAACACATAGGAACATTTTTGACATCCCTTGTTTTTCCGAATCGTTCTTCTACTCTGCAGAAAACTTGATGTGATCAGATACGACTTGCAGTGGCAAGCAAGAAGAGTTGAGCTGTCATCCAAACCCCAAATTACAAATGGACCCAGAGCAGCCAAGCTCTCACTTCAATTTTCTAATTTGCTTGTCTCAAAGATCTGCAATCTCATCATGTCATAAATAATGGTCAGCTCCAATAAGACAAATCCAAATTTGGTACAATTATTATTATTTTGTTTCAGCCAGAACTAATTTTTCATAGGTTCTCATTTCACTTGTTAAAACTGCCTAGTTAGATTACCGATGTTGTGATTGCTAACTCGAATCACCTGGAGCAATCACGTGGACGCCCTCTGATTGGCTTATTTCCCCTTCTTAAGCACGCTACGCCCAGACCTCTTCGTCTGAGGATTACGTTTGTACCCTGTATGACTCTCCTGATTACCTGTTCTGTTTTGATCTGTTTACCTGATTCTGCCTGCCTCCGATCCGACCTGCTTCCTTCCCACGCTACGATCTTCTCTCCAGTCCCGGTAAACTTGACCTGCTAGACTTCCGCACTCCATTTGGCTACGTGTTCCGAAGCTACCTTCCCGGCTCTGCTGCTGACGTCCGACAGCCATCGCGTCTCCCGCTAGCCCTGTACGCTTCCCTAAATAAAGAACTGTAACGAACGCTCTGGGGTTTCCTGTTCTGTTCTGGTCCTTCTGACAACCGATATGGATTGGGTGACCTACCATGAACAAAATTGACAAGTTGTGCAAAACAGACAAGAGAACTTTACAGAGAGTAATCAACACAGCCCAGAAAAATCATTGGTTGCTCTCTGCCTAGTAGGGAAGACATTGGAGACATTATTGGGGACTCCTCTCACCATCGCCATGCTGTCTTTGACCTGCTTCTCTTTGGCAGACAAACACACTCAGAGGTATATTTTGTGTTAAGGTCAGGGTTGGGGGGGGGGGGGGGGGGGTTGCTTTAAAATGTAATCTGATACATTTGTTTGTTACCTTTTGAAAAATGTAATCAGTAACATAATCCAAATACCTTAATATAACTA
This sequence comes from Urocampus carinirostris, assembly GCF_059441175.1. Lineage (NCBI taxonomy): Eukaryota > Metazoa > Chordata > Actinopteri > Syngnathiformes > Syngnathidae > Urocampus > Urocampus carinirostris. Next base: position 28,465,154 of record NC_142359.1, on the reverse strand, counting down.
AATATATATATACTGGAAAAGGCAAAGTAAATATAATATAAATAAATTTACTAAGATGTGTTTAAGAAAAATTAACAATGTAACCTTGATAAAGAACTAGGAGAAACCAAGGTCAGTTTGCTGTCTGCAGTCCTACAAAAAAGTGCTTGAGTTTTAACCACGTTGTAATGTTTATTAGGCAAAAATAAAATGCTCGCTTTCAATTGGAAGACAAGACAGGCCCTATGTTTACATTGTGTTTACATTAAGAGGATATTAAAAACCCAGTCTTGTTTAAATACACACGATGCTCACTTTTTGAATTTACAACACCGAGATGTGTTGTGTCCAATTTCAAATTTTACTAGTTTGAAGTGGGGACTTCTTGACAATAATCAGTTTTAGTAGGCTAAATCAAACATCCATCCAATATAATAATATAGTGATTATATAGGGATATTAAGCACCAATTAACTGCAAAATTCAAATAGAAGAACCGATTCTATTTAAAATGTGTCCTTGAATGCATCCCAAGGACAAAACTGCCCTGTCTCTCAAAACTGCAGGCTTGCACCAATTCAACAACATGAATGCTACAATGAAGGATAAATTCATTCAGACACAAAGAGAAGTGTTTTTACTGTACCTGCAACAAAGTGAAGGAGTTGGATGTCTATAAAATTTGTGCAACAGAAACGTACATTAATACCATGCCCGTGCTGCATATCTCTCTGTCTTGCGCCTCAGTGATTGAAATTATGATAGACATAATTAGTCTATAGGCACAGTATGTATATGTAAAGTATAGTTTCAAATAAAATTGTAACCCTGCAAAGTAATCATTGTTTTAACTAAGTATACCTGTAATTCTGATTGTATTTTTCTTCCTGTAACTGTAACGGGATACAATTACACTTTTTTTGTATCCTAATTATGTAACGCCATTACATGTATTCCGTTACTCTCGAGTCCCAACCCTGGTTTTGGTCTGATACAACCCCTTCCACCAGAGGGCGCCACCAGGTATAGCACTGGGCACAGGTTTGTCCAATCACCACATACCTGTCCCTGATTATCTGGAACATTCATAATAAAAGTTTGGACAGCACACATCATGAGGTCCTTTACAATTTTCACTGCCATGCCAGGTTTTTGTTTTTTTGTTTCTGGTTTCTTTTGTGGCCATTTTGTTATAATTCCATGCCCACATGGTCGTTTTTTACTTTGTTCCCTGCATTTTCCATTCCCAGTTTCGGTCTTTGTTTCTGGTTTGGACTTTGGTCAGGTTTACTTTTGTTTGGACATGTCATTTGTTTTGTGCCCCATTGTTTATTTGTTACTTTGTCCCTGCCGCAGTTCTTGCCTCTGATGAGATAAAGAAATGTATCCTGCTGCCTTCTACTGGATACAAAATATTACTCATTATTTACTTTGCTGATGAATGAAACATCACTCAGACCCCAAAACACTTAGAATTCAATTACAGATCCCTTAAAACAAAGATGGAAAGGTTTGGAGACCTTTTCTTGTGTTAAATATGGCGAAATGACATCTGAGCCCTTTAGTGTTACCTGTGGTGTTCCGCAGGGTTCAGTGCTTGGCCCCCTTCTTTTCAGCATTTACATGCTTCCATTAGGTGATATTATCCGCAAGTATAATATCAGTTTCCATTGCTACGCAGATGACACTCAACTATATCTCCCGATAGAGGAATCTGCCACACTAAACTGTGCAAATTTGGAGGCCTGCCTCACTGAGATAAAAGAGAGGATGTCACTCAATTTCTTGCGTCTCAGCTCTGAAAAGACCGAAATGTTGGTTATTGGTCCATCTAAATGCCGCGACTTATTCTCTAAAACTGCTGTGAACATTGACAAATGTCACATCACACAGAGTGACTCACTTAAAAATTTAGGTGTTACATTTGACCCCGATCTGTCCTTTCAAACACATGTGGAGAAAAATTCTAGAACCGCTTTCTTCCATCTTCGTAACATTGCTAAAATTCGTCCTATACTGTCTCAGTCGGATGCGGAGATTATAATTCACGCGTTTGTTACCTCCCGTCTCGATTACTGTAATGCACTGCTCTCCGGTCTTCCGATGAGCAGACTCAAAAGCCTTCAGCTGGTACAAAATGCCGCAGCGAGGCTTTTAACTAGGACAAAAAAGTCCGATCGCATCACCCCAATTTTGGCTAACCTGCATTGGCTCCCTGTTAGCCTAAGATGTGAATTCAAGGTTCTCTTATTATTATACAAAATCATACATGGACTTTCCCCCTCATATCTTTCAGATCTGATTTTCCCCTATGTTCCGGCCCGAAGCCTTCGTTCTGAGAGTGTCGGTCTTCTGGTGATCCCAAGAGCCAAGAAGTGTTCCGCTGGTTCGAGACCGTTCTCCATCCGGGCACCAGTGTTGTGGAATGCTCTTTCCCCTGAGATCCGATCTGCAACCTCAGTGGAAATGTTTAAATCTAAGCTTAAAACTCACTTCTACTCTATAGCATATGAATAACCTTAACTTCTCATGTGCAACAACTTGTGAAGCCCTTTGAGACTCCTTGTGATTAAGGGCTATACAAATAAAAATGACATGACTTGACCTGACTTGACTTCTTCCCCAGGGCCATCACCGTCCCAAAGAAGCACACAAGAATGTGGAAAAAATAATATGCATATGTGTATTTTCATTCAATTTTTCTTATTTTGGAAGTATGTTGCTGCCAATATCATATATATCACCAATTTCATTGCACATTTGTTCTGATGCACTTACTACCTTTTAAATGTTGGCCAATTTACTCTTACATTCTGTTTTTCATCTTAATATTTTATTACATGTTTACTCTGGAGTACCACATCTAATTCTGTTGTTATCAATGACAATCGAGACAACTGTAATTCTAAAAGTGCTAGAGAAAATGTCCAAGACATGCTATATTGGAGAACCATAAAATCAGCAAGAGCTAAATCCAGAATTGTAGATTTGTTTTCCTGTCACTACAAAATAAAAATAAAATGTCTGTTTGAAAACTGCAACATCAGATTGTCACTGTCAGGAAGTCCAGTCCTGCTGAGACAGGCACTTTTCCTCACTGATTCTTGATCCAACATCGGCCTGACAGCAAATAAGTCTGTTCCGCGGGGAGAGATGCAGCACTTCCTAATCCATATTGACCTTCCTTAGATGTGATTCAGCTTTTTTTTGTAGTCTGGATGAAGATAAGAAACCAAGTTGGACTGGTGTGCTGATGTGATTCTATTGTGCTCTCTATTGTTCCCTCACTCCACCACCGTGCATACAGCTCCATTAGCAACCGCTGACTTCCTCCATAGTATGATCACAATAAATTTGTATTTTATTTTGCTAAAATCATTTTTTATTTCTTATGGTGTTTTTTTTCGGACAATTTTATTCTGTTTTTTTAATCAAACACCAACACTGGAGATTCCACGGGATGGCAATTCGTTATTTGACTTGACTATGAAATCATTGTCCGATCACTGTCATTGGCCAGTCATGTTGCTGTTCTCTGATTTTCGAAACCTTTAAGGCGGATCTGCTTTTGTAACCAAGAAGATGTATTAAAAAGAGCTCAGGGTAGAGCCTTAAGAACAGGCTGGACTTTTTTTATTTCAAGGTTTCTCCCTCTTTTCTCTTTAAAACCCATTGATGTCTTCTTTCCCTATTTTCAGTGCACTAAAATTTAAACATATCAAATTTTTGTTTTAAGAATGTACTCTAAATGATCACAAAGCTTTGGCTATTTAGGGATAACTTGAATGATTTTAGAAGGCTGAGAACAAATTATTTGTTTTTTAAAATATTTCTTATGTGGAGAATTTGCTCAAGATACAAGTAATTCCACATATGAGCTTTATCCGGGAATGAATTAAAATATGTAAAGCCACTATAGTTACAAAAGCGAGTAACTAAGGGTTGGAAGTAAAACAAAATAGCTGTTCGTTGGCTGAAGAACACATCAGATCATGGAAGTGCAAAACATTCCGAAAAACATTCTTAGTACCATTTGAATTAATGATAGATAAATTCCCAGAACACTTTTGGAGAAGCCCATTTCAATGAACTGCTACCTGAAAACACTCAAGAGAGATTTTTTTTTAGCTCGTGCGAATGCTTAAACTATTCACTGATAAGCTGCTACAGGTTCTTAGCTTAGCGTCTCCATGGCAACGCCTCGTCTTCTGCGTTCAAGGCAGAGGCTTATGCGGTCTCAGTACCCGACACAAAATACAATTTTACTCCCCTCTCCCTAGGATGATCAATATCTGAATTGTACAACCGTAGGTGCACATCGGTTGTCATGGGAAGAGACAGCTCCGAGTCAATCTACATAATCTATCTATCGCTGCGTTTGCTTCAGGGACAAAATCGATGGCAGGCCCAAGCTATTGAAGGGACTTTAAATGCTCTCTGCAAACTGTAGTCTTATTTTTCAAGCTCTTTTCAAAGAACTTTTACAACGAATCCATTTCTTTTTATCATGTCAATGTATAGCGTAAACGACCAGTAAGGGCTGTAATCACACAAGCGTGGTGAATTGTCGTAATAGTCAGCAGCCTGTAGCTCGGCGACGGAAGCTGTAGCATGTCCGGACGGACGTCAATCACATCATCCTGCAATTACGCCGTTAGCCCTCCCTGGAGAGATGAAATACCGGTTCCCAAGGATAGATGTGCATGATCCGTCTCACCTATGGCAAGATGTATTTGCGCTGCAATTTAGGATGTTGTTTGTCAAGTGGTGTTGAGTCAAGTTACTCGGGGTCGGGAGAACGATCCAAATGTCAATATTATTTTTTCCAAGCAAGTACTTGGATCGGTTCGATACTATTGTCCTGCAGTTGATACAGTGTCTTATAAAAGTATTGACCTATCTGGACCTGCCTAGAGTGATTTGGGTCTTAATAATATTGTCTGTTCTCCATTGTATCGTTTCACAAACCGTTGAGCTCATCACAAAGCTCTGTTTGTCTGTTTTGCAATCTGTTGATCATTGGTAGTTATTTAGGTGGACATTCAGTCATCATGGAACTTCTGGAGTCAGTTGCTTGAGCTGAGAGGACAGGGAGGCACAATTTTTGCAACACCTACTTTTCATTTCTTTCGTTGTAAATATAATACAAAACGTTGAAATCAAGAAAGCCTTCCGGATTGTAAAATACTCCGCACAAACAAAACAGGCAAAAGTCAGCTACTTTCAGGATGAGACAGGGAATAAGCTAACTGAAGAAAAATAGATCACAAATAGATGGCCAGAATACTGCCTCAAACTCTACCACCACCCGACACAGGGAGACCCTGAGGTTTTCAAGAATTCCGGCCCATGAGAAAGTGACCACCTCTCTATCTTCAGAGAAGTAGAGTCAGCGATCAACTAATTGAAGAATGAAAATTCTCCATGAAAAGACAACATCCTATCAGAACTCATATGAAATGGTGGTAAGCAAACTGTAGACATCTTGACAAAGATTTGAAAAAAGATCCAGCAAACAGACAGTAGCCTTCTGTGTGGCCTAAATCGCTACTGAACAAACTGAAACCACAAGCTTAAAACAGCCTAGCTGAAGAACAGGCAGGTTTCAGGGAGGTAGGGAGCACCACAAAACATATATTTAATCTGCTCATCCTATGTGAGAAGTTTCAACAAGACCATAAAACCTCTATCAAGTGCTTGTTGGGCCAGAAACTATTTCAGACCATTGAACAGCTGTATGCCAATGCCAACAGTTTGGTCAATGTGAGACAAAGCTGCATTCTCCCTCCAACTTTATTCAACATCCTCCAGAAAGGATCTGGTACAAAGCTCTGGAGCAACATGAAGGACCTTCACAGCAAAACTGGAAAATAAATTCCAGGTCATGGAAATGTGATGCTACTTAAGACTTCTAGGCATCAGCTACCTCGCCTATGTGACAAACAAAATGGTGCGCAACACAATCAAAGGGAACATTGGACCTATTATCAACTCTGCGTAGATGAAAACTTCAGTGATATGGTCAAAAGATCATCAGGGCTGGCCAAGATTATTCGCCAGGGCACAGTCCAAGGGGGCAGGAGGAAAGGAAGACCGGAAAATAACTAGGCAGACAACATTTAGGAATGGACTGGTGCCAACTTTGCCATGACCCAAAACAGGGCTGGAACTGTCAACAGTGGAAAACGCTGTCCAGAGTTTTGTCCTCATTGGTGCTCTGAGGACCTATGCGCTTAAGGGATCCAGTACAGTACACTGAGTTTGTTTTGAGAATGTTTTGTCACATACTAGTACATACGTTCATGCAAATTTAAGTTTTTTGGTAAAGCCCTAATTGAAACAACACAATTTTGTTTGAATTGAGGTACTACTGTGTAAATGTGCAAATTTCTTTGGACTCATTATTATTGGCAAAAAAAAGGAAATAAAACAGTAAAATACCGGTTAAAACTTAATTCATTATGTCAGACTGAAGATCTATCTGGAAATGTTGCTACCCAACTGAGCAAGAGTAGCCAAGATGGTCGCTCATTTCATTTGGCCATGCGTTTGGGAGTTAAAATTGGGATAATTCGTTTGAATTTACTCAAATGTTTTGGTCGAACACTGAATTGTTCAACTCTAGGGTCGTGGGACTACACTGGTACCACTGTATTTAATTGTATACTGCTGTAACTGTAAAAGCAAAATGGAGCTAGGGTTATCGTTGGATAATGCCTTAATTTTTGGGTAATTTTGGGAACGTAACTCCAGCGATAGACGTGGGTTTTTTAAACAGTTTCAAGTGTTCCTCTGTCACATGTATATGTTGAATCAAATGATATTTTAGTTTCAATACTCATGGCGAATAAAATTCAAAGTGTTACAGAAGGTTCTGGTGATCTTTTGACACGGTTCCCACGGGAGATGAAAGCGGTGATTCAACCCTTTTAGGTAAACAAACGGCGCACTCTAGGTTTCAGGCAATTATGACACGTTCGCTGTCCCAATTTGCATCACTTGACAGGAGATAAATAACGATTAATGCGGGGATAATTGAGACGAGTGCGTGCGCTTTCCGTCACCCTGTTGGCCGGAAAAGAGGTAAAAGCTTTATGAGATCATTGTTTATTGTGACTCAGGTTATAACAGTTGTGTGTATATATTTTACCTAATTACAGGGAATTTCAAAGCCTTGCAATTACAGTTTTTTTATTCGAAAGGAAACAATGGTGACTAAAAACCTTTTCAATGCAGTATTGCCTGTTGAGCAGTCAGAGGAGGCAAGTGAAGCTGTGCCGCGCTTGTCAAAATAGAAATATATGATTAAAATATATTAATTGGTTAGTTGGTCAGTGTCAACGTTCTTTCTGAATTTAACGATTTGTTAGAATGTCTTTCTTTACATCGAAAAAAATCGTTTTTAAAACGATTATTTTGGAAGGCAACCCTAGGAATCTTCTATTCGCCTTTCAAAAATTATAAAATACATTTTTAAGGCCCTGCCCGATGTCCTGGCACCATTTTCAACCATCGTGACAAGATATCAAAACTCTCTACATGAGATATCTCCCATTGCTGTTCCTACCAAAAGTGACAAATCTGTGTGATCGCCTGTAGATTTCATCAAAAGTATCCAAAGATGAAACTCAATCTTTCAACCACCGCTGGGTCATAAAAACCAACGGCACTTGAAGGTGGCCGACGGCGTTTTAAGATGCAGCCCTCTGTGCCTGGCGGAGATACAAACCAGTTCACCGTCGTCCGGTCAAGAGAAACAGTACGAGTGCATCACATGAAATAATCGCTTTGAGGGGCAAGCCGGGTGAGTTTGTGGCTGTTTTGCCTCCTTTAAAAATGAAACTTTTCATGCCATCACTGCCACACATCGTTCTATCTATCTATCTATCTATCTATCTATCTATCTATCTATCTATCTATCTATCTATCTATCTATCTATCTATCTATCTATCTATCTATCTATCTATCTATCTATCTATCTATCTATCTATCTATCTATCTATCTATCTATCTATCTATCTATCTATCTATCTATCTATCTATCTATCTATCTATCTATCTATCTCTATCTACCTACAAAAGCCATATTCCCATCATAAGAGGGTGCGAGAGTCAGAACACACTCCCATTCACCAAACATTCATTCGCCTTCACTCTTTCCAACATGACACCCAACATGAAGGCACCAAAGCAGTGTCATCTGCAAACAACAGCTGACTTACATACAACCTACCCTCACACACAATACATGCTCTCCCTGCTCTCATACACACCTCGCGCACAACTCCATCCATATACAAATTTAACAGCCAAGGTGACATGACACACCCTTGCCTCAACCCACTCTTACAGGATACCACTCGATCACTTAACTTTCCACTCTCACACAAGCTCTACTATTCTCATACAAGTTTGCCACCCAACCCTATATCCTCAACACTTGTCGCAATGTCTCTCAATTGATCCTATCTATCTATGCTTTCTCTAAATCCATAAATGCCCAATACACCCGCATTCTTTCACTATAAACATTTCACACACGTGCCTCACTGCAAAAATCTGATCAGTACATCCCCTTCCTTGTCTGAACCCACACAGTTCCTCCCAAAGTACTCCTTCTGTCTTATCCCTTATTCTTCCAATCAAAATCCTGCCATAAAGCTTTTCCACCACACTCAACAGACTTATACCTCTTGAATTACTACACACGAGCCTGTCACCTTTCCCTTTGTACAAGAGAACCACTACGCCAGTCCTCTGGTACCACTCCAAGCATGAAACATATATTCAACAAATGTACAAGCCACAAAAAAACGCTTCGTTAATTGAAAAACAATATTGGTTTAAGAAATTAGACGAGCGCTCTACCTCCTGAGCTACTGCCGCCCCTACTGGTCGGACTTCTCTCTCGCTGACCTTTTAAAAAGAAATAAACATTGATGAAAATGTATACTAAAACGCTGAGTGGATACTGAACAACTAATAAAAACGCTTTTATTGTAAAAATAAATAAAATCCTTTACTCACTTGCGCCCCCTAATGGAGCAGTATGGAATTTGGAACTTTGTTACCATCTACTGCCATTTCCTGGCTTTCGTCATCATTGCAGCCTCAGTCAACTTATCTGTGATGCGCATGCAAGTACATGCATTTCTTGGCGCGCTCAAATAAACTCTCCTTTTTTCATGTTTCTTTAGATGGACTCTACTTGAGGGAGGCCTTTTTGTTCTTTCGCCATTTTCATGCTACACTGATGAGCATGGCATCACTCTCCAGCACTCCTCCCAGGTTCCATTCTTCTAACTAATGTGTTCCAACCCGAACAGCTCTGCAAAAAGTAAGATAAAAGCAAATAAGCATAGTGGAGAATAAAGCATAAGGGCTCTTTCAACTGATTTGTATTTATTTTAAATCACATAAATCTTAACAAATTCGTATTAGAGAAAATATTTACCTTTCACATTTGTCAGAACACGTCAAACAATGTACCCCACCTTTAAAGTGCAGCACTAGATTTTTAAAGCTGTACTGCTGCTGCGGTATATGGCACACTTTTATACTCATCAAAATCACGATCGGAGGAAAACTGTTCCGGTCAACACTTAAAAAAAATCTGTCAATGTTGGAGAATTTTTGGTTAATGCAACCTCTAAAGACCCAGAAAAATATGTACATTTCTTGCCCGCTGAGAGTCGATCCGCAATCTCAGTTGAACTGTTTAAATCCGGGCTTAAAACACACTTCTATTCTATAGGTTATGAATGACCTATATTTCATGTTGACAATGTCCGTGTATTGCATGATAATGCTATATCCGCTGCAGCCTGGTCATCCTGGAAAGGGGTATTACCTCATGTGTGGTCCCTTCTCAAGGTTTCTTCATTTTCTTCATATTGAGGTTTTTGAGTTTTTACTTGCCCTCATGTAGGTTTTAGATCAAGGGATGGTGTTATAATAGTCTGTGATTTGCAATAGTCTTTCATCTGTGCAGCCCTTTGAGACTTCTTGTGATCAAGGGCTATACAAATAAACATGACTTAGCTAGTTTAACTTAGATTCCATTACAAAAGTCAGGCTTTGATTTGTTATCATGAATCACCTGTCTTCCTCCCAAATCTTCACAAATAAAATATTAAATTTTCGGTCTACCTCCCTCTTGGTCCTGCAAATCAAGTTAATTGGTCGGGCTCGGGCTGGTTCGGGCTGGTCCGGGATTCACTACTCTTGGGCCCGGGGCAAGTGTGCCCCGATCTCACCTCTGATTTTTTAGTGCATTCTATAGCTGAAAAAAAAACCTTTAGTCATGTAAAAGAGACAATATTGATTTGATTAAGCAGCAAAAATACATGGACTATCATACACACATGCATGTATTTTAAAGACTCAGAGGCAGGAAATTTTCATTTGTTTTGCAAAGTTTAGCAGCAAACACCAAAAACCTTGTGAAACATTGGGCAAAAAATTACGAGAAAAAGGGTGCGGTTCGGTCACTCAGAGCCTCCGTAGTTTGTGTTCTTCCTTGTGCTTTTTAAGCACTCGTTTTCAGGTGCACTACACCATACAGCGACATCAAATATTACAGAGTGTAAATAAAAACAACCCAATATATATATTTTGCATGAAAACTGTGTGAAAAGAAGACAAAAATAATAGTAGCATAAGTTTATATGAAATCCCACCAATAATAAGGATACAGTTCATGCCTCTACTTACGAATGTATCTACATACGAATTTTTCAGGTTACGGGTAAACTCAGCGTAAAAGAATTACCTCACGGTCCAATTTTTTTTTCAGAATACGAATAAACAGACCAGTACCGTGCGCGCTGCTTTTCGGCGCTCCGCAGTACTTCACCTGGCAACCCGATTTGTATGTGTGAGTGCCGGCATGCTCATGTGTCTACCGCTTATTCGTTGTGCCCACTTCCTCTTTGTGTCCACTTCCGGTCCCATTCCCGCTCTGTAAACAGTATTGTACTCTACTATAAACAAGCGATACGAAACATTAACGATGGATCCCAAGAACAACATCCGAAAAAGTGAGCAGCAAAGAGAAAAAATGCGGAAAGGAGTTTTTCTGGACATTGCAACAAAGCAGGAAATAATTGAACAGTACGAAACGGGTATTTGTCATGTCGCCAAAATAGCTGGCCGTAGTACATCTACGATCGCCATGATTATTGAACAGAAGGAAGCGCTAAAATGTACGGCTCATTCCAAAGGCCATTTCGAAGTAAAGAATGCCTGTGAACGATGAGATGGAGAGGTTGTTACTTTTGTGGATTAAGGGAAAATAATTCACCGAAATTACAGGATGCAAAAACACTGCAGAAGATCAGTAAAAAAATAGGCCTGTTAAAAAGTAAGAGAATATTTTGTTATTTCCTTTATTCTTAGATTTTCTACATTGTGAGCCTCTCTTTTTTGGGTGGTATTTAATTTTTTTGTAACTTTTGATTCTTTTTTATGATTTATTAAAAATAAAATCATACTTTTGCCTTTCTTGGAACAGATTAGTGAATTGGCATTGAAAAGGCGCCTCTACTTACAAATTTTTTAGGTTACAAATCTACTCCCGGAACGAATTAAATTAGTAAGTAGAGGTACGACTGTATGTATTTTCTTACATTTATGTTGACACTTGCATTTTGCTAATGTTTTAAACCCAAAGAAATGAGTGATATTGGATAAAATAACCTAAAATATATTTATTTCCTTTTGCATTAAAAACAAAAAACTAAATTGGGTGATTTGAATAAAAACATAAGTTCATATTAAACCCTTCAACAAAAAAAAATGTTTAAACCTTTTCATGAGTGAACCTACATTTTGCAAATGTCTTAACATAAAAACATTACTAAGATAAAATAAAATACTTTTGTGCCATTTTTCTTTAAAAAAAAAACAATTTGAGTCATGAAAAATATCTTTCAACACTCACTACTGCATCATTTGTTTTAAAAAAATCCAAAAAGGTATTTCATTTTAATTCCCTTAAAACTGTAATATTGTGATTGTAATTGATGTTCTATTACAAAAATAAAGATGAATCTGATTCCACAATTAGATTGCTCTTTTCTGACCCTTTTTAAAAAGTGTAGTGTTTTTATCTTTACATTGTATGCTTAAAGTACAGTGTCTATTATTTAGCATCTCCTGGTTGTAAAAACCTATTCATTTGAAGAACAATAATGAATAATAAGTAAGAATACATGAACTATTATATAAACATGCATTTTATTTGAAAAAAAAATGATGTGCAGTCACAGGAATATAAAATTAAATAGTGATATTCATTCAATCATAAAGTTCTTTCCGATTTAACTTCAAAATCTTTTGATTTTCTTATTCGAAATAACATATGTTTTAGATTATATAATGAATATTGATAATACTTATAGTATGAAACGTCTTATTGTGCCGAGCATCTGCAGATGCAGAGTGAGGCACGCAATTCCCTCGTCTCAGGGCAGAGGGCGATAGTGAGACCAATGTCTCTGATTTGGTGCAGCTCTAAACAATAGGATTATTGATAGCATTAACAAGGTAAAAGCAATTCAAGCCATCCACTCATTTATTTCTCGTTGCATGGACTTTTTTTCATAATGGAACAGCGTGTAGACTTCATTTTCATTTAAGGTAAGACATGAAAACGTTTTTTCCTATGCTACATATTCCTTTCTTGCTCTGCCAATCAAATGTGGGAGCGAGATTCACTGTCTAGAGCAGGGGTCACCAACCTTTTTGAAACTGAGAGCTACTTCACGGTTACTGAATCATACGAAGGGCTACCAGTTTGATACGCTCTTCTGAAATAACAAATTTGCTCAGTTTGCCTTTAGTTATACATTATTTATAATGATTAGTAATACTCACCTATGTAAAGACACTGATCATGTTAATGATTTCTAACAATGATTATCAAAAATGACAACAAGGTGGGAAACAGATATCAATATTCAACACTTTATCTCTATTAATCACAGTATTTGTTACATTTTCAGATGATCACTTACATCACTACATTTTAGCAAAAAATATCCCATTTGCACAAGCCACTGACATGCCCTGTTAACAAATCATGAACTATGTTGCAACATGTTTCAAAAAGTTAACAATTATGTAATGTTAAACAAAATCAACTTACATATTTTTAAATATGTAATACATTTTTTATTTCACATTTTGAACTAATGGCCAAGTCTGTGTTATGTTTAACAAAATTATAACTTTTAAATGTCATGAACACACTTTTAAATTGAACACAATTCTTCAATATTTTAATTCAACTTTGCCATGGCACTACCATGTTGTCACTGACTACATCTGGTATCCGTCCTTGGTTAGTGGGAAGACTGGCATTGCATGCTGTTCACCAGTGTGTTGTAATCTGGTGTGTAACTTGACACTGCAACTGTGAGTGAGTCTCTCAGATGTGCATCAGTGAGGCGTGTTCTGTGTTTGTTTTTGATGAAGTTCATGTCAGAAAATGCTGATTCACAGAGATAGGTTGAGCCAAACAGGCTGGCAACCTTCATGGCTGCTGTGCATACTCCACTGTACTTCTCTGTGTCAACAAGGCGCCAAAAGTTTGGTGCAGCCTGGTAGGCTTTGAGATGGAGATCATTTTGCAATGTTATAATTTCAATCTCCACCTGTCCAGCATCCAAGTTGAACGTTGCACTTAACTGCTCAGCAAAGCATGTTGTGTCCCCATTCATGAAAGGGTTGGAAATGAAGAACACACATGGTTCAAGCTGATGAAGGTCACAAAACCTATTCTCAAACTCTTGCCCAAGTCTGTTTATTACTTCAATGTACTTTTCTGCCACTTTTTCAAATGTCTCAGATGCAGAAGCATTGTCTTTCAGCACTGACTGCACAGAGGGAAAGTGCAGAACTTTTTTTCTCTGTAAATCTGCAGAGAATGCATTCATTTTGGCTTTAAATGCATTTAAAGCACTTATCATATCGACAACAGTCTTACCTTTGCCTTGCAGCTGGCAGTTCAGGAGGTTTAATTTCCCAGTAATGTCCACCAAAAATGCAAGGTCAAGTGTCCACTCTGTGTCCTCTAGCAGTGAGACATCTTCGCCTTTGGACTGCATGAACTCTTTGATTTCACGCAAAAGAGACAAAAAACGATGCAAAACTCGTCCTCTGCTGAGCCATCTGATTTCTGTGTGTAGCAGTAGGTCCCCATATTCTGCTGACATCTCCTCTAATAGTACCTTGAAAATCCTGTGCTGCTTTGCTTTGGAGCGGATGTTGTTTATGATTTTCACAACGGGAGTCATCACGTGCCCAAAGCCGATCACTTTCGCACACAACGCCTGCTGGTGAATGATGCAATGGTAATGCAGAAATTTGGGGAAGTCTGGGTCACGTTTACAGTGAGCGATGAAACCTGTCTGTCGGCCGACCATAGCAGGAGCCCCGTCTGTTGTCACCGCTACCAGCTTTTCCAATGGCACCTTTTTCTGCACGAAAAACTCCTTCACCGTGTTATAAATGTCAACTCCTCTCGTAGTTGTCTTTAAGGGCAGTAGTGTCAGGAGTTCTTCTTTTGTGGAGAAATCATTAAACACCATCCGGATAAAAACCAATAACTGCGCTGTACTGCTGCTGTCCACGGACTCATCGCACTGGAGGCTAAACCACTTGCACTTCGCCAGATCCTGCTCCAACTGATCGACCAAGTTACTGGACATAGCTGATACTCGTCTTGCCATCGTAGATGCCCCCAGTTGGACGTCGGAAAGAGTGGAGATTAGGTCGCTTCCATTTTTCTCGTCTTTAAATACAGTGTTAGCAATTAATAACATCGCTTCTTTGACAACTTCTCCATCTGTAAATGCCTTTTTTTTCTTGATCAGAAAATGTGTAGCTCTAAACGAGGCTTCGGTTGCTTTTTGTGAGTTTTTGGCCGGCCTCGTAAAAAAAGACTGTTGCTTACCCAGAGCGGTCTTTAGCTCACGGGCTTTTTCTGCCCGTAGGGCGCTTGCAGGTGGATATTTATCATGGTAGCTTTTGTGACACGTATTGAAATGTCTCTCCACATTGTGCCGTTTTGCTGTCGCCACGGTCGTCCCGCAAATCAGACACACGCAGGTTTCTTTTACAGTCGTAAAAAAGAACTCCTCTTCCCATTCACTGTGAAAGAGATACGTTTTCTTTCTTTTTTCTGCCATGTTTTTGGGGTACGAAAGTGCATACAGCGCCCGCTAGCTTACTCTCCACATCCCACAAGCTCTACTTTACTGCCCATAGGTAAATATTGTGCGCGTTAACCTTAAAGTATTTTTAAGATAGTATTTTTTAAATCTATATACATACAAGTGTGATTAAAAAAATAATAGCAACAGAACAAAATTAATTTTTAGACGCAGCTCTCTATGAGATGTGCTATTTTTGGAACAGGCCCGCGGGCGACTCATGTGGTCCTTGCGGGCGACCGGGTGCCCGCGGGCACCGTGTTGGTGACACCTGGTCTAGAGGGTGAAGAAGGAGCGTGTCGGGCGCCTCCAGAGGAATTTCTTGACAGTTGTTTGTTTTCCACAAAGCGTGGCGATAATTTATTTATTTCTCTGACAGATTGTGGATTTAAAAAGCTTGTTTTTTTGCCCGCCAGCTTCATCTTTTGCCTGGGCTAAAGGGTGTGTGTATGTGTATTACTGCAGCAGAACCAACAACATTATTAAAGACTCATCTCACCCTGACCACCACCTCTTTGACATGCTGCCCTCTAGCACAATGATTCCCAGCGGGTTTGACTTAAGGAATCACCTTCCACCCTTATTTAAATCTGTGACCCAAATCAAGAAAAACTCCACTACTCCACTTCTACATTTGAAATCAGAGCTAAAAGAATACAGTAGATTATAAACAAGCAGAAAACACATGACTTAAAGTAATAATATTCCCTTTCATGCTCAATTAACTGCATTTTTTATAAAATCCAAAGGCTTTTCACTTCAGTAGCTTTAGTCCTTCTTAAGAGACTCAAAATTCATCAAACAAGAACTATAAATGTATAACTCCTATATGTATGTATATATATATATATATGTCACGGAGTGGAAGGGGTGACCGGACCAGAACGGAGGCAGGAGGCAGGAAGGGAGAACTCAATTGCGTGACGATCAAAAACTTTTATTTACCAAAATAAAAGTTGTCCAAAACTCAGGGACAAGACAGAACAAACAGGCTTTAACAAAAACGTGCAAACACAGGTTTCTTCCAACTCAACTAAACAGGACAAGGCATGACAGAACAGAAAAGGTATAATGAGCCAGCACCCGCAAAACCCACAATCCAGCCTTAAATAGCAGACACGCAATTAGTTGAACTGCTTCAGCTGGTGCCCAGGGGGCGGGGCAGACTGGTCACCAAGGCGACCATGACATATATATATATATATATATATATATATATATATATATATATATATATATATATATATATATATATATATATATATATACGAAAGTTCCCCTGTTTAAAACCAGCACATGACAAGGCCCGTCTTAGATTTGCATATGACCATTTAGATGATACAGAGCGGTCATGGGATAAATGTTTGTGGTCAGTAGAGACCAAAATAGAACGATTTGGTCATAATTCCAGTAAGCTTGTTTGGAGGAAGAAGAATGAAGTGTACAATCTGAAGAACACCATCCCTACTGTGAAGCATGAGGATGTAGCATCATGGAAGGTGTTTTTCTGCACATGGGACAGGACAAGTTTTGTTGGATTTATTTCCCTTTTTTACCCATAATAATGGATTAGTGATAAGGGGAATCAAAAGTGGAAAACAGTGATATCAACGATTGAGTCAGAGGAAGAAACGATTGTGTACGAGTGTCTGCTATTAAAGTGCTGCTGGAAAGTACATCCTATGGTTCAAAAATGTTAGGTTTTTAACTTTTTACCAGTACATTAATGTTCTTCAACTATATAATTAAACACTGTGATTATAAAAGTTTAAGTACACGCTTTATCAATATTTCAAAATTAATTTTTGTACATTGCTATTTTAAAGCAGTTTTAGGGCGTCACTTATATGTGATGTAGGCTTATATGAAAGACTTGAAGTTGTTTTGGTTTTGCTGAATTTGTTTTTTTAATATATTGTACTAAATCTGCTTTAAACTACAAATCCTTTAATTTGATACATTTAAGAAGTGAAAAAAAATCATTATGTTTGGGTCGCAGCTTGTCAATAGGGTGAATGGTGGGACCTAAAGTCAGACCAGTTGGGAGACACTCATATAGACCTGTACATTACTGCGACATTCTCTTAAAAACGCCATCCTCGCTGTCATTATTTCCTTTTAAAGCCAGTAAAAAGCGGTGTAATACACAGCACAATGATGTTATAGAGCTCATGTGTCACATTTGCCATTTGGATTTTCCGGTGCTATCAAAAGGTCTCATCATAAAAATAGCATAATGAGTATCCAACTGCCCCATTGTCATGCTCCAGAGCAACAATATTATGCTAAAATGAGCACATTAGCGCATCATAACAAACAAGAACGCAGGAAAAAAAGAACATTTACGATGGACGCTAATTTGGGGTTCCGTGTTCAGGGTCATGCCATTTCAATTTCAATGATGCTACAAATACGGACCACATTGATATCATCACATGTGACCTACCTTGACAAAATAGATGACAAATAGATTGCCAGTGGCTGCAGTCAGCAACCTTTTAATTGGTTTGTCCAAAAGTTTTATGAAATCGAGATAAAATTTAATCAAGCCCTTGCACAAACTGCTGATTCATCAAGAAGACCAGGGCCGGCGTTTTTTGATTTATTGGCATATCCGTGGGGGCTGCAAAGGTGATATGTGTCCGTGTGGCAACCAATGAAGGTCAAACCGCACTTGACCGAAGATGCTATTTTTCCCCATGACAGGTTGTGTGCCGAAACGCCTATGCACCACATTTTGCTGCGACAGAACCTTCGTTACTGCGGAAGCAATTAATTAATTATGCTATCAAAATTTCACAAGGCAGTATCGTATTTTACGGGCTTTAAAGCGCAGCTTTGAAAATATTCCCCTTTGAAATATTGTTTTCTTATACAGTGGCCCCTCTATACACAAGCCACTCAAAGAACAATTTGAGATACAACGTGTCCTTCAAGCAAAAATTCTGAAAGACTTAAGAGAGAAAATCCAATTTACGATCATTTCCAGACGCTACCGCTAGAGGGCCAAGTTTTCGAGACGGCTTAGCGCCAGCATTAGCTTGTCCCAGTTAGCACATACTCTCTTGTAATCCCTCACTCTTCCATTATCATGCATACACCCCTGCCAGCACCGGGCGACTTTCTCCATTGTAAGTGCTCATAATAAACTCACATATTATCTCGGTAATGTCATCTTATTTATTTTATTTCTATGTTTTGTATGTTTAATTACCATTTGAATGAGCTTTTAGGCATAAAAAAATGTGTTTTCTGGCTATTTAGGTATTAATTGGTTTTCATTTGTTTCTTATAGTGGAATTTTTTTGAGATACGAGAAATTCTAGATACAAGTGTAGGGTACTACCCTGCTACGAATGCATTTCTCCTAAGACCAAAAAACATCCTTTCTTTTTCCAGAAAAAAAACAGGGCCCACAGACATTGCATTCATTCATAGGAAGTGACCAGATTCTCCAGCTGTATAATACATTTTAGAGCCCCGAGATTGTTCATTTGTAATAAAAAAAATAATGATTGCCAGATGTGTGTCATATTTCGGGCCAGAGATTAATTTCCTTGCATGTCCGAATAAAGTTTTGCATTTTATCAACAATTATTATAAACAACCAGTTGAAAAACTTTATTTTGAAAAGCATCAACAAGAACTCCCACTTGTCACAGGACCCACTTCTGATGACCGTGACATCATCATTGACCAGGACTAAGATTTCAGACCAAAGTCTCCAAGATTTAGGCCCGGCCAACCCAGAGCCACGAGGCTTGGAGAGCCAGTGGTTTGTCCGTCCCTATGAGTTAAAAGTGAACAGCTGCAATCTCAACCCCCAAAAGGGAGCATAACCTGGGTATATTCAGCTTCCTGCAAGGCCATGTGCGGCCTTACACACTGGCAACAAGTAATGGCTAAGGTCTTTTTGTGTGAATGCCTAAAAATTAAACCACACAATTGGAAACAGCACAAGCAGGAAGAAAAACAATAAAATTAAGCTGACAAACAATCTTGACAAAATATAATTAACATCACATGATTCAGATATTTTGTAAGCCAGCAGATTAGGCCTTGCAGGCTCTGATGGCACACTAATGGTGTATGTCGAGGCATGTCAGTGTAATTATGCATTTCCCATTTTATTTGGCTTATTTATGGTCAATAACGCTCTTAAATAACAAGGCACACTTTTGATTTTACAGAAAATGTGTGTTTTTTTGGGACACCTTATTCTTCAGAAAATACTGTACTTTGATTTTTTTTTCTCTTCTGCCAGCACAGTGATTTTTTATGACTCAGTACACCGCAAAGATATCGTAACTCACAGAGTATCGAGGCGCACTGGTCGTAAATATGAAGGGTGGTTGTTTTTCGCCGCAGATGAATCGGAAGAGTAATGACGGAATCCGTTTTAGGAAGCGGCAGGAAGACGGATTTGTCGCTGCACAGCGGAAAATCCGTAGGTAAATTATTTTTGAATCCTGCACACTGCTACGAGCAGCCCCCTACTAGCCCCATCCCAAACAAACGACTGTTTAAAAAAAAACCTGAGCCAATAACGGCCGAAACCAACTTGAATTTTCAAGTCATACACCTCCATTTGACCCTTCCAAGAGTGATCAATAAACCACCTATCTCACCTCACATGCAAAAGAAGAAGCCACTTGTTACAGGCATGTGTGTATTTATGTCCAGCTGGAACACTATCCACCTGAGCAAGGATATTTGTCTACAGGTTGAAAAGAGGCGACAAAGCCATTTCCTGCTTGTTCCATCACCTATTGTTCAACCTCCTCTGAATTATCTGTCAAGGCCCCATCGGCGTGCACCCTATTATTTCAAGCCATTGGACTGTCCTGGTATGCGATCAGTCGGATTCCTTTGACAGGGATATCAAGTCATCTGTAATGGCGGTAATGCTTCCTGTCAGAAAATGGTCTCGGGTAGCAGGAGACAATAAAAGATTGAGGATGGCAACCGATGTGAGAAATACGGAACTGACTCAGAAGCTGCAGCTACTGGTAAAATGGGTGCGGCAATTTTCTGCACCATTTGACTGAGAGTATTCTTGTATAGTCAAGTCGTCATTTTTATTTGTACAGCCCTTAATCACAAAGAGTCTCAAAGGTTATTACACAGACTATTTTTTCAGACTATTATTACACCATCCCCTGATCTGGAACCAACATGAGGGCAAGGAAAAACTCAAAAAACCTCAACATGAGGAAAATGAAGAAACCTTGAGAAGGGACCGCACATGTGGCATCCCCCTTTCAGGATTACCAGAGAGCAAAGGATGTTGCAATCACAAATAATACAGAGATTTTGTCCACGACAAGTATAGGTTATTCATATGCTATAGAGTAGAAGTGTGTTTTAAGCTTAGGTGTAAACATTTCCACTAAGGTTGCAGATCGGATCTTAGGGGGAAGAGCATTCCACAGCACCGGTGCCCGGATGGAGAACGCTCTCGAACCAGCGGAACACTTCTTGGCTCTTGGGATCACCAGAAGACGGGCGGTCTCAGAACAAAGGTTTCGGACCAAAACGTAAGGGGAAATCAGATCTGAAAGATATGAGGGAGCAAGTCCATGTATGATTTTGTATAAATCTAAGAGAACCTTGAAATCACATCTTAGGCTAACAAGGAGCCAATGCAGGTAAGCCAAAATCGGCGTGATGTGATCAGACTTTTTTGTCCTAGTTAAAAGCCTCGCTGCAGCATTTTGTACCAGCTGAAGACTCTTGATTTTAGACTTCGGGAGCCTGGAGAGTAGTGCATTACAGTTATCGAGACGGGAGGTAACAAACACGTGAATTATAATTTCCGCATCCGACTGAGACAGTATAGGACGAAATTTAGCAATGTTGCAAAAATGGAAGAAAGCAGTTCTAGTAATATTCTCCACATGTGTTTGAAAGGACAGTTCGGGGTCAAATATGACACCTAAATTTATAACTGAGTCACTCTGTGTAATGTGACATTTGTCAATGTTCACAGCAGTTTTTGAGAATAAGTCACGGCATTTAGATGGACCAATAACTAACATTTTGGTCTTTTCAGAGTTAAGACGCAAGAAATTGAGTGACATCCACTCTTTTACCTCAGTGAGGCAGGCCTCCAAATTTCCACAATTTAGTGTGGCAGATTCCTCCAACGGAAGATAGAGTTGAGTGTCATCTGCGTAGCAGTGGAAACTGATATTATACTTGCGAATAATATCACCTAATAAAGGCATGTAAATGCTGAAAAGAAGGGGGCCAAGCACTGAGCCCTGCGGAACACCACAGGTAACACTAAAGGGCTCAGATGTCATTTCGCCATATTTAACACAGTGCGTCCTATCTGAGAGGTAGGATCTGAACCATGAGAGGACGGTTCCTGAGAGACCAATCCATTTTTCCAACCGTTCTTGGAAAACGGTTAAAACCGATATTATGGTCCACTGTATAACCATTCTGGGATCCTAAAAAAATGCTAATTTGGACTATCCTGATCAAAACAAACATTGCCCCTTAAAAGTAAGGTCCCACACATCCATCTCAGGGATCAGGAATGTATGTCTCGCGAGCCAGGTGTGGCTATTTTTATGATTTAGGGTTTATGCACCTTTGTCATGGCCAAATTCAAGCATTTTTACAGACTTCTTAAAACCAATTTTCCAACTTATCCAGTAGCAATAAAAATAGAAATTTGGCATTAATCATGTTTTTTGCAGTGCCACAAATATATCTGCGATTTGCATATGTGATTTTTAATCTTGCGTGTGGATTTATAAAGAAATATAATTTTTTGATATTTAGTCAATCATGAATATCTTTGTGAATCTGAACAATACGTGTGTAAATATTTTGGTGACAAATCTCTCCAATGCATCTCAGCATTGCATTGTCAATAGTTGCAACAGCCTTTGTTACTCATGCTTTCAGCTCATCCATATCTCTTGGAATAGGGGGTTAATAGAGCAATTCTTTCACAAATTCCCACAAAAAGAAATTGCTAGGTGTGAAAACTTTATAAATTAGCCAGATGTGTTTTTTTATCCTCAATAGATGTCAGAAACTTTTGAAACAGGGGCAGCACAGCGGCGCAATGGTTGGCTCTACTGGTCATGAGATCAAACTTTTCTGTGTGGAGTTGCATTTTCTCCCCATGCTTGCTTTCCTCCCACATTCCAAAAACATGCATGTCAGGTTATTTGGTTGGTTCAAATTGTCCCTAGGTGTGAATGAGCGAGTGAGTTGTCTGTCTCTGTGTGCCCTGCGGCTGGCTGGAAACCAGTTCAGGGTGTCCCCTGCTCACTGCTCGAAGATAGCTGGGATGGGCTCCAGCACCCCCGCGACCCTACTGAGGATAAGCGGTGCAGATAATGCATGGGTGGATGGACTTTTGAAACATCTTGTACTTTTATCTTTATTTATTTGATTAAATCATCAAACGTCACGCAGTGAAATTCAATGCACTGAAGAATTAGCCTTTGTCTGGAAAGCGGATTCAGTGGTTCTGTTTGAGTTTGTCTTAAAATGTATGGTGTGAAATAAGAGAAATCAGAACATTTAGCTTTCATGGCTCTTTCACTCAAAAAGGTTCTCGACCCCTGATCTATTGTTTTTTTAGGGTCAGGATTATTTTAGCAGGGAAGCCCAAGCTAGCCACTCCCCAACCACTTCATACACCAGCGTCATCCTAAGGCATCTGAGGGTTTGTGCTGAAGGTTTCGGTTTTTTACCCTCTGTCTAAGAGAGAGCATGGACACCATTCAGAAGAAATCTCCCCGTCACGAATGCAGTGATACCAGTAATCGTATGACTCTATATTCGCACAAATCTGTGTTCGGCCATACAATTGGAATATTTTTTCCCGCGGTATTCAAATGAAAAAATTGGAACTCAAGCACAGCACATCAGAATGCGTGACCGAGTGAGATTAGCAGCCATATTGACTACTCTCGCCTGGTCAGCTAGCATCATTTGAAGAAAGATCATGACAACACATAATGAGAATTTATTGTGATTTAGTGCAATTTCAATTGCCGATAATAATGGGTTCCAAGAAAGTAATTATAAAGGGGAAGAAAAAGTGAAACAAATAAACGCTTTAAAACCTTTTAGATTTGTATTTTTATTATCTTCACATTTGAATAGTTAGCCTTGTTTAAGTAATTTTTTAATTAATATTTTGGGTATTTATGTCTGTTAAGGTACATGTTTTATTCATTTATCATCATTTATGTATGTTTTATTGAGATTTGGGGTATTTAGGTCAACTTTTAACTTTTTGCAGCTCCATATTGCTCTTTTAGCATTTCCGGTTGCCACAACCTGGCATAATTCACTCGGAGTACATGCAGTAATTTACTGTATACTGTGTTTCCTGATCGTCCTACACTTCAAAAACAATACTTCAATTACTTAGATTGCTTTGACCCAATTGTTTAAGACGACCCAGATTGTTTAGTATAAAATGAGCCAATTATGGAGAAGTTTAACTTTAAATAAAAATACAGTTTTGCTGAGTTTTCCTGTACAAAAAAAACTATAACATTACCCAATTTTTGTGGGTTTTTTTTTCTCTGCATAAAACGTTGGGTCAAGTTCGGATGCAAACATCGGTTATTTTTGACCCAACTGTTTTTAAGAGTGTAGTAATTGAGCTGGGCAGCACGGGGGATAAGTGGTGAGCGCGTCCACGGCACAGTTCTGAGGTCATGAGATCGAACCTGCCAGTGTGGAGTTTGCATGTTCGCCCCGTGCCTGAGTGGGTTTACCCAGGGCACTCCGGTTTCCTCCCACGTCCTAAAAACATGCATGTCAGGTTAATTGGCTGGTTCAAATTGTTCCTAGGTGTGAATGAGGGAGTGAGTTGTCTGTCTCTGTGTGCCCAGCGACTGGCTGGCAACTAGTTTCGGGTGTCCCCTGCCCACTGCCCAAAGATAGCTGGGATGGGCTCCAGCACCCCCGCGATCCTACTGAGGATAAGCGGTGCAGGTAATGGATGGATGGATGGAAGGAATTGAGCCATGGCATTTTGTAGGAGAATAAAAATAAAACAGAAAGCTCTCTATCAAATTTCACTCGATCCTTTAGAGATTCACAGATAGCGAAGAAAGCTTCAATATACGTATAGTGTCTCCCTGATGGAGATTTAATGTGGCTAGATTGAGTTCAATATTGATTAATGCTCCTTTAACAGCGTGGAGAGGGTTCAAAGGAACCACAGGGGAAAAAAGAGGGATTAACATCAGTCGCTTGGAATCAAAGTTTCATAAGGAGTGGTTTGCCCCCAAGCCACTTTGAAAGTAAAATGACTTGTTTTCATTTAGGTCTGCGTGCCAGCATATTTTTGGGATAAAACACATGCATTGATAAAGACTCCAAACCATCCCAACCCAAGCAACTAAAACCCCACAAGCAAAATGTACAATCGTCTGCATAATTACCCACGCTAATTCTAAATCCCTACTTTATCTGGAACTAGCCTGTGGATGAAAACACAGAGCAAGTTGCACCAATTATTTGCAGTTCATTAAAGAAATAGACTTTTTGCCATCACTGGAGTTGTGACGCCACTTTGTGCACTGAATAATGATACCGAAAACAATCTGCCAATCTCAACCATCAGTGAGGCTTTGCTTGGGAAATGAATCATTTTTCTGATTTTTGCTATCACACCAGCAAGTCAAATTGCAACCCAAAAATGCATGACTGATGAAACGTTTTGAAATCACAATTATGGTGAGTAGAAATGAGCACTGTTATCAGTACTATGGAAAAATTATAAAAAGACTGTTAATTATTTGATATTTGTAAAATCTCTGCTATCTAACAAAAATAAAACTATCTAAGTTGATAAAAGACAAAAGTACCTTGATACTTTAACAGCACTAAAAATAATATAGGGTTTGGTCCCCAAATTATGACGCCAAATTATAAAACACACCCCTAAAATTAGTATTTTGTGATATTAAGGGCACCGAACTATAAGCGCATGGAATTTAAACTATTGTAAAGGCTGGGGATGTAAAAAAAACAAAACATGCCTTATTTTACATTGATCCGGCAATCGGAATATATCACTGAACAAAATTGCTTACAATTGCATAACATTGGATGCAGTTGGAGTGAAACCCTGTGAGGAGTACACTTTTTCTTATCCACAAATTCACTAGGAATACAGACAACATATGAAAAGGCATTAGGTCTTATCTCATCGTCACACTGCTTTTGGTCAAGGCACCATTTCGAAATTGTTGATGTATTTATTGGACCGGGCTCCGAATATAACATCTCGCGAAGTCTTTACGAAGCACACAAGATACTGAACTGGGTGACAAGAAAGGCCTTTTGGGAGGTAATTTGGTCGTTCTGAAAGATATAGATAAACGCTGACTGCTGAAGGGTTCAAATATGACAATTAATTAATACGCATGAGTAAAATAAACAAAAAACTTTCGATGTATTAAAAACAGCAGCCTTTTTCCTCGCTAGCAAACGTTAATGGACAGTGTGTATTACTTAGCACCTCCTATTAGTAAAAAATACCCTTAGAATGTATTTTTTAAAATAAAATACTCATAGTACTTCTGAGGCTCACCTACAGCGATCTCATCTCACTGATACAGGAACCACACACAGAAAAAAGCTTTTTTGTTTTCTTTATTGTGATTTTTTTTCTCCCTTTTATTTCATTTTCATTTGTCTTTTCTTCTTTTCCTTTTATTTCTTTTGTCTATTTTTCATTCTCTTTCTTTCTTTACCCCCTTTTTCTTTCCTCTTTTCTCAGTTTTTTCTTTTCTCTTTTTTTGTATTTTATTCTTTTCTCTATTTGTCCTTTTTCATCTTTTAATTTTTTCTATTTCTTCAGGCATGGCTGGGCAAGTGAAATAAGCAAAATAATGTAGCTTGGTCAATTTGAGTCTGTAGTTTTTAATCTCCCTTGTGCTTTGTCATCAGCTGCTCCGTGCCACTTACCATGATTCACAGCATTGTACTCTTGTTTAGGTTGGTGATCTTGCAACTGGGGATGAAACTGTCTCTGAGCCTGTTAGTCTTTGTTTTAAGGGATCTGTACCATTTGTCGGAAGGCAGCAGGTCAGAGGCTTGTAGAAGTCCTTTATAATTTTGTTGGCCAATGGTCGATGGCCTTTAGTCAAGTCAAGTCATATTTATTTGTATAGCCCTTAATTACAAAATGTCTCAAAGGACTGCACAGGCCACAATAAGACCCTTTATCTTACACCAACATGCGGGCAAGGAAAAACTCTAAACCTCAGCAAGAGGAAAATAAGAAACCTTTAAAAGAGGCCTCACAAGTGGTAACCTCCTTTCCTGGGTGACCAGGGTGCAATAGATTTAGCATTGGGTAATAATACACAAACCATAGTGAACATCAATAAAATAAATCAATAGGTACCATGTTGAAATGTGTCCAGAAAGGGATTGACAGCAACAACGCCTCAAGCCTGTAAAACAGTCCAAAAAAGTCCCTTTAAACTGTAAAAAGAACTATCCATGATTGTCTGGGCTGTTTTGATGACTCCTGTGATGTTTTCCCGTCTGCAGTTGCGATACCAGCTTACCACACCACTATTCTTTCTACTGTGGCTCTGTAAACCTGGGCAAACATTACTATTGATCCGTCCGCGACCTCTATTTTCACGAGGTGTCAGGACCTAGGCAACGTTCCCCTCCACAGAATAAGGACTCCGACACCGGACATTAATTATTCCACAGGCCGAGGGTGATTTGACTAATCAGCAGTTATGGGACTCAAGGGGGAAGAGGGGACCATGGGGTGCAGCCCCTTGAGTGGCAAATGCCAATATTTACTCTGACGGCAAGGACAAAAAAAGGCGTGACTATGGATCAACAAGCCAATACGGAAGATGCCATCCATCATTTTGTCGGTCTGCTGTCCTGAGGGTGAGCTACTGAGTTTTGTCGATGAGACAACACAAACTATAGGAACGAAAAGGGGAGCGCAAGCAAAATATCGGTCGATGCATGACCATGCAAACAAGTGCCTCCTATAACTTTTGAGTACAGTAATCCCTCACTGTATCAGGCTTTACTTTTCGCGGTTTCTCTATTTTGCAAACTTTCTTCGTGCATTGTTTTCTGCATTCCGCCTGGCTAAACGGTCACCCCACCCCTTTTCAGCCTGTATCTGCCTGTGCGTCAATAACATGGTAGTCAAAGTTGTAAATGTACAAAAAAACACCTCGACGAATCTATATTCAAGGTTCACGGATCACCCAGCCACCAAGGTAATCAGGGCACAACTTCCTGTGGTGTATCTTGGGCAAGTACAGCCTTGCGGCGCCCATTCCTCTCTGGGTGTTTTTTTGGGGGGATACAGGTTTACTCTCCCACATGAAACAGTACTCAGTGTTTCCCATAGAATTTTGTGAGACCTTAGTGGGTGGACAGTGTGGGGAGTATTGCTCCTACGGAAGGATATTTTGTATTTTTTTCATTTTGAAACCAAACATATCTATCTAGATCAAAAAACTAGATCTATAATGAGTGTGTGCCCTTGTAAACTATTAAATCATCAACACACTAGTTAAAATATGCAAATACACAACAAACAAGTCGGATCACATACGCGCAAATCTCTTTCAATTTGGAGGTTCTCTAAAAGCCATAAAGTCAACCCAATGCTGTGGCAAAGGGCACCAAAAATGAAAAGAAGATGATTTTTATCACCCACAAAGTTGGACTTCTCGACACGCTAAAGAAGGTGTTGTAACCTTTTTAACCCAAAGAGTCATAAAAGCAAAACTGTTTTGATTTTTCTTTTTGAGAGAGCCACACCATATATTTCAAAATTCAACAAAATCACCAAACGTGCTCCCCGGCCAAAAATCAGTTGTAATTCTATGGTGATTTAAATGATTTTCTGAAATATATGAAAAATAATAATGCCAGAGCCTGTGTCCCATATCAACAAATATACCACATTAAAATTGTCTCGCTCCCATAGTTACTTAAGATCTTCATTTTGACCTTGATTTTTTTCATAAATAATGGTTTCAAAACCAGGTGCAAGCAGAGATCTTGCGTAATTATGTCACAAAAAAACATGCAAACGAAAAGTTATTGGATGTATTTTTTATAGCGCGGTGGGCGCGTGGGCGAGAGAGAGGTGGGTGTGCTGTGTTGCACAACCACGCCTACCCCTACCACTTATTCAATCAAATTGCTTTGTGTGCTTGGCTAGTGTTTTTGGGGTAATTACAGTTGTAGGTTTCCGATCATAAATTGTTTCAGTGAACAGTGAACATACATTATTTATTAGGCCTCCATATAAAGGATTCCTTGGCGATGTACAGACAAAACAAGGTCTGTTGGTGTGACACATTGATTCTAAACTGTAGGTAAATCTGTGCTGTTTATATAACGAACCGAATGATACACGTTATTAGAGATGCACCGAACCCGATGTCGGGCTTACCAAATTTGGAATATTGCGGAAGATTTTGCCCAGATAGCATTACATAACTGAGCCTTGCACTCTTGAAAAGAGCCGTACATGGATCGCGAGCCACAGATTCCCAACCCCTGATCTAAACTGTCAACAATTGCACATGACGCAAAGGTCAAATCGTTATTCCCTTCAAGCAATGCACTCAAAGACGTTAAATGACATGAGCATAATGGTCCTGCAGTGACAATCAAAGTGTCAAAGAAAACAAAGAGTCAACATCTTTCAATGGCTCAAAAATGACAACCCTCTCTTCCTAAAAGAAAAAAATCCATTGCTGCTTTCCATGCCATATGAGCATCACATTTACCAAAAGCTTTTAACAAATTGCATTATTTGAAAAGCAATTTGGGGCTGCGATGCAAAATATAGCTTTCACGTTTCAGTCGCCAGAACACAAATTGTTTTCCAGATGACGGCCCCCGTCCTCCTATCTGACACAACGGACGTCCTTGTTGTGCCCTCACTTCGTAGTTTACCGACGGTTTATTTGATTTAAATGTATTTTTCCTAAGAACTTACAAATGCATCACTCAACCAGATATTGGTGGAGAGAATACAAAAAAAGGTAAGGAGGCGATTTGCTCAATTGACAGCTGTGTTATTTGATCTGCTGTTAAGCTAATACAGTTACCATAATGTTTAGGCATCTTGTTCAAAACTTCCTGTTGCCTTCACATTGATTAGTCTGTCAGCAAATTGGCTGTTGATATCGGTTTTAGTTCGTCAGTCGTTTAACTCATTTGGTGTACTACTGTTTAGTCTACGGTTTTACTTGTTGTTAATTTGCATGGGTTTCTTAAAGGGTCATCAAAACAGCCCAGAAAATCATGAGCTTCTCTCTGCCTAGTCTGAAAGCTAATGTCAATAAGATTTTTATAAGACTCCTGAGACCACGGTATCCACCTTTTTGAACTACTGCCCTCCCCGATATGACTGATCTCTTAAAACAAGGACTAACAGGCTCAGAAAAAAGTGTCTTCCTAGGGCCATCACCAACTTAAACAGGCACACAAAACTATACTGTATTTTGATGGCAGAAGTTTCTAAATCCATGCAAAGGCATTGAATCTGTTGGAATTTATAATTATTCACAAAAAAGTGTGCTCTTGTCTCGTAAGTGTGCTGCTTTCATGTAATTAACATAGTAAATCTAATGCTGGTCTGTATCCAGTAGGTGTCCTAACTTAGGTGAGAATATTTGACGTTTGAATTTAGACTAGCCCCCAAGTTCTTGTTTTTCCTATTTAAAGTATTTCTAGTAATATTTTCCTAAGACAAAATTCAAAATCGCTGATTTTCATTGGTTATTTTTTCTGATGAGAATACAAGTAAAAAAGTGTAAAACCTGTGTCTCCTGTTTTCCCATTAATACAATTGAAATAACTCATAGGCTGCTTTCTGCCTAGTCAGACAGACATTATCGACAACATTATCAAAGACTCCTCTCACCCTGACCACTACCTCTTTGACTTTCTGCCCTCTAGCAGACCCTACAAATCTCTTAAAGAATGACTAACAGGCTTAGAGACGGGTTATTTGCAGGGCCATCACCACCATAAACAAGCACACAAAAATGTAAACATTTTTAACATCTTGGTTATGTATAGAAAATTATAAATATTCTTATTTTATTCTAATGCTATAGTCATTGCACTATTTCCGATGCACTTACAACTGAGAACAGTCTATACACACGAAATATTGCCTGGCTCAATTATCTTTTTCATCAATTTGTTTTAAGAGACAGTGTGCATTATTTGATGAATAAATATTTTTAGTGCAACCAAAAACGAGTAAGGAAAAGGAAATATGCAAACTACGGAAACTCAAGGTGACCAAACCACACCATTTTTCTTTTTTCCACCCAGCCATTTTGAAGATTTAGGCTATCCGTAGCAGCAAAATGACGGATACTTGTCATTTAAAGGTAAGGGTGAATTTATGTAAAAACAAATACAAGGTATTTTTTCCTAAAGGCATTTAAAAATGCATATTCATATCATAGTTGATGTATTTTTTTTAATGGATTACCAATAGAAGGTGTAAAATCGTTTTTTATTATTATGTTTATCCTAGAGTGCCACTTCTAATATTTTTGTTTACAATGTGTCAGGACCGGAACGGAAACAGGACCCAATTGCGTTACGTTTCTCCAAAGTTTTATTGAAGGGAAGAGGAAGGGCTTCGCCCACGATCCGGTGTTCACTGGACGCAGGAAGCAAGTCGCTCTCGTAGTCTGATTGTGATCCGAACACGGGAGTGGATCTTCCTTAGCTAGCAATGGCAGTGTCAGGGACGGGAAAACAGGTCGGTAGCCGGGACTGGAGAGCAAAAACGTGGTCCGGGTCAGAAACGGGTTGTAAGCCGGAACGGAAGAGCAGACGTGGTCGGGATCAAAACGGGTCGTAGCCGGAGACAAACGGGAGCAAAAACGGACCAGTCAGGGTCGAAAAAGGCTTGCCTTGTAAAAACAGAGGTTTGCAGACGGACTGACAAAAGGAGAGTGACAGGACTGGGTTTAAATAGCAGTGAAGACAATCTGTTAACGAGCCGCAGCTGGCGCCACCAGGGCGGGGCCAATTGGGCGCCATGGCAACCGTGACACAATGTTCCCTACTTTGTTATCAATGACAATAAAGACAGTTCAAATACCCTAATGCTTAGACTTAGTCAATTTAAACGGTATGACAAAAAAAAAAAAGCTAGATTCTGACAAAAGACCCTTTCACCATCAATTTGCTTTGACATCTCGAAGTATGGACATATTTACCCTTAGAACACAATCACCTTTATCAAGTTTGTGTTTAATGCCCCTGTTACACGATTTTACACAGAGCTAAACTTTGCGTTATTTGTTAGCGCCGCCGGCGGTGGAAGTTTAAAAATGCTGATGAGAAAGCGAGGGACCTTTTTCAGGGCTTTCAAGTTTCCCAAATGACGCAACTGTTGGTTTATGAAGCTTTAAAAGAGAGGGACGATAAAGCTTCTTAGATGCTCTGAAATGTGACGGGATATATTCGAGCGAACGCGTCGTATTAAATGAGTCATCTCCGAACAGGAGACTGACCTTTTGTTTCCTCCTAAGCTAACAGATTGAATATCCTCCCATCCAAAAATCCAATCTCAACAATTTGCAACAGTTGTGATAATAATAAAGACAAATGTGCTTCCGGGAGTCATTTACTTTGCCCCAAAAGAAAAGCATATTTAGTTAAATGGTTGATTTATGAACCCGTCCACACTGTGTAAAATATAGAAACCACTAAGGGATAAAACTGATTATAGAATCTCTAATATAACTCAAAGTGTTTTTGATATGAAAGCGGTTAGGTTCTACATCGTGACCATATTCTTATCCATGTTTTTTGTTCATTCTATCCAACCAATGTTTTTTTAAGACTGCCGCCGCAGCTTTTGAACTCAGTATGTTCCATTTTGAATTCAAAGGTCTTATTTTGTCAAGGTTCGAATTAATTTCTTCCATGATTTATAATGGAAAACTCCACTTTTATTCATACAAAACATCTGGAGTATATTTAGGGTGGTTAGCGCGCAGCCCCACAGTGCGGGTGTTGAGGGTTCAAGTCCAGCTACCGCAGCCTACCCGTGTGGAGTTTGCATGTTTTCCCTGTGCCTCCGTGGGTTTCCTCCAGGTACTCCGGTTTCCTCCCACATTCCTCAAAAACATGGATGTCAGGTTAATTGGCTGGTTATAATTGTCCCTAGGTGTGAATGAGCGAGTGAGCTGTCTTTCTCCGTGTGCCATGCGACTGGCTGGCAACCAGTTAAGGGTGAAGAAGGTGTTGGATGGGCTCCAGCACACCCGCGACCCTACTGAGGGTAAGCGGTGCAGATAATAGATGGCTCCCTCTAATCAGCTGTAGTGTTTTTTTTTTAATCCTGTTATATAGGTGTATTCAAAGTAATAAAAAAACCTTAACACAGTATAAACACTTTTCGTACTATTTACATTCCTTCATAATGTACATAGTGGCCGTCATCGCAATTAAACATTGATTCTTCAGTCGGAGTTGTGCCGGGATTGGCGTTGGTAAGCTCGGCGTTGCTGGGATTGGTGTTGCCGGGCTTGGCACAGCCGAACTTGCTGTTGCCAGGCTTGGTGTTGCTGGGCATTCTGCTTGAGCAAGGTTGTGAGGGCTGGAATTTGTTGAGAAAATACTAGTGTGCCACTACAGAGAGCCAAAGAGCAGTACGACAAAAAGCCGCCTGTACACAAAAGCAGATGATTATTTATTTTGTTGGTATTTATTGGGGGTGCCTTGACACAAAACCTAAGCTATAAAACAATCCCAGAGGCCTAGAGTACTACTGTGTGAAACTTTGATGAAAATCGGTACAGCTGTTTTGGAGTTTATAGGCCACATACAAACACACACCCAAACTCATCAATTAATCAATCATTTTCAATATCAATGAACTGCAAAATCGTTAATTTAAAGCTGGAATACGACAGGTTGCGAGGATTGCTTCCATTAGAATGAAATTACACTGTATTTTGAGGACTATTTGTGGGGGATCGTCAGCCCCACCCGCAGGCAGACTCGGTCACTACCGAATTGGATTCTGAACTAAATAAGTACAATTTAAAGCAATTCTCTTTACATCCATCCATTATCTGCGCTTATCCTCAGTAGGGTCACGGGGGTACTGGAGCCCATCTCAGCTGTCTTCGGGCAGTGGGCAGGGGACACCCTGAACTGGTTGCCAGCCAATCGCAGGGCACACAGGGACAGACATTCGCTCGCTCATTCACACCTAGGGACAATTTGGACCGGCCGATTAACCTGACATGTTTTTGGAATGTGGGAGTAAACCGGAGTGCCCAGAGGAAACCCACGCAAGCAGGGAGAGAACATGCAAACTCCATACAGGAGGTTCGATCTCATGACCTAAGAACTGTGCCGCACACGCGCTAACCACTGCGCTGCTGTGCTGCTCTCTCTACATATTTGTTTTCATTCTACTTGCACTGAAGGATGCTTATAATGCCATGCTAGTTCTATTTTTATATTCAACACTTGCCAAGAATAATGCTTTTACTGCCAGGTTTGGTTAATTTTGATTATTGAACACTCAATTTGGGCTAATACTGAGTGCTTTCAATAAGTATGCCTGTTCATTGTCACTGTTGGCCATTTGTGCTTCTGTTCTTTGATATTCACTCTCTTTAGGGTTGATCTACTTTTAATAATAAACTAGGAGATTTTCATAAAAAGGGGACAAGGGATGGCATTAAGAACTGGTTAGATATTGTACAAGTGTTTTGTACTGGCCTCTCTTGTTTTTAAAAGCACACGTTTTATTGACCTTCGAGCTGTTAAAAAGCTGACATTTTTGAATGGGGGACAGGGTTGGCAGAGGGTGGAGGTGTTCTAAATCGGTGGCACCACTGTACAGGTACTGCAGTTTTACAAATCCTGACCCCATCAATCAGAATCTGTATTGGTATTTGTTCACCAAGCTACATTTTTATGAATACCCTGTGCCAGTAAAAGTGGCAAGGTTTGAAGTAAGAAGTACCGGATCCTTGATCATCTCAATCGATGCCTCACAAATGGATCCTCATTTTTTTTCACGACTTCATCATTTCTTGCTCATAATGTTCATGCGAAAACATATCCCTATCTTCCCTGCACCAAAATTGTTGAGACTTCAATAGAGAGCACATTTCCGTCTTCCAAAGTGCTCAAGTTGATCTATGCAAATCAATGCCTGTGCTTCTGGGGGTAGAAGGAGTTCCAGATAAGTGGTAGCGATTTTAACAGCTTTGTAGTGCCCCCTGTTGGCATATCAGAATATGGCACATGGTTTGTATAGTTTAAATCCAATGGGGCTTGATAGAACCAAAACTATAGTAACGTATTACCTTGCAGATTCTTATGGGTGCTACCGTATGGCCCGCCACTCACAACTATGACTAGTTTTGCTATTCAACAACAAATGCATTAAAAGAATAAACCTTTTTAGATGCCCAGAAATAAAAGGACTGTATCCTGTACTGGTAAACATAATGAATTGCAGTGAGAGAGCTACATTGTTTAGTAGATGTTCCAAATTAGGAGAGCAGACATCAAACTATTTTGAGATTACAAAAAGAAACAGGAGAAGATTGCACAAAACCCCTCAGATAAGAAATTCCAACATGTTCTAAAAGCCCTCTCCTCAGCCTTTCCTTTTCGTTACATTACAAAAAGTATGTCCGCCGAAAGGGTATGCATATCAAAGAAGAGCAACATAATTGGCTCATAGTGACAATGATGTAAATAGTGCATTATATTCAAAATAATGGAAAACAGTGAGATCTAATGGTCAAAATAACAGACTGGCATTCATTGCCATCTGCGTTTTAGGTTGCCTAATATAAACAGAATAAACTCGGCAGGAACGCATCCTGGGAAATAGATGGGACAAGTGAAGGAGTTGTCGACACAATTAGTTCTGTTTTACATGAAGTATATTTGTACTTCTTTCATAAAATCAACAACAAAAGAAGTGATATTATTTTTACAGGAAAACCAGATTTTTAAGTTTGACCTGTACATATTTCATTGGCACAGTGTTGACTGGTATGCTTTTGTAGTATGGAAATTTTAGTTTTTCGGTTATTTTGACAAAGTTGACAAGAAAAAATACTGTTTTTAAGTTGAAAAAAACAACAAGATTTTTGGTTTGATCTGTACATGTTTTAGTTTGACAATTTACATTACCTTACGATTTAAAACTGCCCATTTGTGTTATCACAGAATCATTTATTGACCATGATAGTTCAAATGTCCAAACCAACAGCTCGATTGACCGACTAATAGAACTGACAAATTCCAAAACTCCAGCCAACATGGAATCCACTCTCAAATCAAATTCTGTTGGCGTACTGGGATTTATTCCCATTTCTTCACGGCCACCCTGGATTTTAACCGAGGATTGCGTTTCATGCCGTCCTCAGAAGCACGACGGGGCAAACACCGGATGAGCAGCTAAGAAAACAATTCCCCTGCTGTTGTGTGCTTCCTGAATGCGTGTGTGTCTACTCTCTTGACACACGTACAAATGTGCACATACGAAAAAGGAAAAAGAAAAGAAAATCAAAGCAGCTTCACAATGGCTGTTGGCATCAGCCTGTCTAAATTGTCCAAGGAGGCAGCCGTGCGTGAAATTGAGTTCAGGACTGTACGCTGTGCAAGAAAGCTTCACACAAACAACGCTTGGTTTTTCGTACTCATCCATATTGTGGCAGCGGAAGCTTAAAGATGCATGCAAAGGTATTGAGTCCACTGAAATTGATGATTATTTACCAAAAGCTTGCTGTTGTTTAGGACAGCATTTTTTAACAAATGGACAGGGAATTCCAAAATATTTATTATAAGTTTTTTTAAACATGTCATTTCTCCAATGATCAGCCAGGTAATTAACAGCAATTTATATCAGTAGGTAACAGAACTGTCATGATTGCTGATGTGACTCAGCTGTGCCCGCTCCTTTCGCGCCAACTGCCGCGGGTTCTGATTGGCTCCCGATCAGTATTTGAACCCAGTCCTGTCTGTCTCCTTTTGTCAGTCCGTCTGCGAACCTCAGTGAATACTAGGGAAGCCTTTTTCGTCCCTGACTCCCACCTGTCCCGTTTTGCTCCCGTCTGTCTCCGGCTACGACCTGTTTTGCTCCTGACCACATCTGTTCTCCCGTCCCAGCTTACGACCAGTTTTTGTCCCCGACTACCTCTACTCTCCCGTTCTGGCTTACGACTCGCTTACGACCCCGACCACGCCTTGCTCTCCCAGTCCCGGCTAACGACACGTTTTTTCCGTCCCTGACAGCGCCATCGCTCGCTACGGAAGATCCACTTCCGCGTTCGGAGCACAATCCGAGAGTACGAGAGCGACTTGCTTCCCGCGCCCAGAAAACGATGGATCGTGGGCGCAGCCCTTTCTCTTTCCTCCACTAAAACTTGTGAGAAACGTAACGCAAGTGGGTCCTGTTTCCGTTCTGGTCCTGACAAGCACTTTATTTTTTTGTTCATATACTACTTTATTTTTCGCACCATAAGGCACACCACCCAAAAATAGTGTGTTGTCACATATAAGCCGCACTGGAGTAAAGGGTGCATGAAATTAAAACTACATTAAGAGCGACTTGTTGCGTTTTCGGTGTATATTAGGTATATAGTATTCTATCCATATCAGTCAAAGAAGTCCCTGACCAAATTAGTCAAATGTTGTATGGAAGGGGAATTGAACTCGAGTCGCGGTGGTAAGAGCACAAAAACCTCTAGGCCAAAAGTGATACAGATTACCTATGAAGAGGCATTCCATTTTATGACACCATTTTTACTCGAAGCCAGAAACAAAAGTTAGAGAATGGAGAAAACAAAAAGTGTTCCTGAAAGATAGAAATAAACACAAAAAAAGCACAACAAGGAAAAGACATCTTTGGTGTATCTGATGACTAATCAGACTTTGTGTTTATTTATATCTGTTATCTCCATTCTCTCTGTTTCTGGCATTGTGAGAAAAAATAGTGTGATAAAGTCCTCAAGTAGAACAGGGGATGGTGTAATAATAGTCTGTACTCTGTAATAGTCTGTAGTCTGAGCATCCCTTTGAGACTACTTGTGATTAAGGGATTTACGAATAAACATGACTTGAATTGACATAATGAGATAAAATCTAATACCTTTTAATATGGCATCTGTATCACGGGTGTCCCTGTGATTATATGTCAGCTCTCTCAGTGCTGTGACCCAGGTTCGATTCCTGTTGCATACAATATTTTGCTACTCCGATCAGCAAAATTCTTACAAATTTTTCAGTCTATAAGGCGCCCCAGGTTATAAGGTGCACTTTTAAATTTCTGGACAATTTGGGATTTTTACGTGCGCTTCATAATCCAGAAAATACAGTCATTATCTGCTCATAAAATAGTACATGTACATATATTTATTTTATTTTTTTAAGTTTGTTCAAGACTGCACAGGAAAATTAATAAAATAAATGGAATAAAGAAAACAATCATAATTGTAATTCTAATTTTCATACTTTACGAAAAAAAACAAAACTGAAAAATGTTAGAACAAAAGATTATTTTATTCCAGTTGTAGTTTCATCTCATCTCATTAGCTGCACCGCTTATCCTCAGTAGGGTCGCGGGGGTGCTGGAGCCCATCCCAGCAATCATCGGGCAGTGGGCAGGGGACACCCTGAACTGGTTGCCAGCCAATCGCAGGAAACACAGGGACAGACAACTCACTCGCTCATTCACATCTAGGGACAATTTGGTCCCGGCAAACCACCTGAAATGCATGTCTTTGGAATGTGGGAGGAAACCGGAGTACCCGGAGAAAAACCCATGCAAGCACGGGGAGAACATACAAACTCCGCACAGGAGGTCCGGTAGCTGGATTTGAACCCACTAAGGAGGTTGCCAAGACCTTAGAACTGTGCCGCACACGCGCTATCCACTGCCGTGCTGCCCCAGTTGTAGTTCGTTTTTGCTAATTTTAGGTATTTGTTATTTTTCTAGAAAAGCAAGATAAAAATATGATAAAACTTGAAAAAAAGTGGAAATACAATACATTTCCTAATTATAGCAAAAGTAAAAACAAAACTTAATCATTTGTATTACTTTCTGAGCCACGGTGACCACAAATGATGCTAAATTTATTAAACTGTCATTTGGGCAAGATAATTAAAGTAAAGAAAAACAACATGAAAGTAGTACCGGCAATCAACTTTAAAACATTTGATGGACGGTGGTCCTCGAGATTTTTGAATGAAAAAAAAAACCTGTGCCTTGGCTCAAAAGAGGTTGAAAAACACTGGTCTATTAAATGTGTCTTCATGTTATCAGTAAAGTAAATCTAATATTCCTCTGTGTCCAGTAAGTGGCAGCAGACCAATATTTTTATAATAATCTCATGAGGAGTTAGTGCGGGTAAATAACTTGGGTGACGAATCTTGACATGTAAACCTGAAATGGTCCCTAAATTCTTGTTTCTCCCGATTTTAAATAGTTTCAGTAATTTTAATGGGACTAAATTATTATTACGATTTTTTTTTTTAATTCAGAAAAAAAAAGAAAAAAATACTTGGGATATCTTGTTACAGAAAGTTATCAACACAGCCTAGATGGGCATCTCTCTGCCAAGTTTGGAGGACATTAAGGACTATTCTCACCCCCGGCCAGCTACTCTTTGGCCCTCTGGCATACGCCACAGTTCTCTTAAAACAAGGACTAACCGGCTCAGAAACAGTTTTACCCTACCAAGCAAACACGACTGTGAACAATATCCTGCCTTGGTGTAGAAAAAGTAGATTCCTATTTTAATTATTAACTCCTATCTGCACAATATTGGTGGTAATGCCTTTGCACTATTCTTCTGATGCAAAACTAATGATTGTCTAAAACATACATGTCCAAAGTCCGGCACGGGGGCCAGTTACAGCCTGTGATTAAATTTTTACGGACCTGCGGCCTGGAGTAATGTTGACTGCAGTATGAAATAAATTTGTACCCTCCAAAAAATATCACCATTTCACCAGATAATGGCAGTAGCCCGTTGGCCTCCTTGCATTTGACTTTTTAAACATTTTTTAGGCCACCCCATTTTCGACATGGCGACTGTAAACCGAAAAAAAAGGAAAGTTGACTGTGAGTGTCGCCTCTTCCAGGACAAGTGGAAAATTGAGTTTTTTTTTTTTATTGAAATCTGAAACAACTGCGTTTGCCAAAAGACTGAGAATAGAGGCGAGAGGCACTACCAGACAAAACATGCTGACTAGAAAAAGTAGGAAGGAACACTGTAAAGGGGTAAAGCAATTGGAAGCTGTTTTAACGGCACAACAGAGCATTTTCACGAGACCCTGCGAGTCAAAAGAACATGCTACAAAGGTAAGCTACGAGGTCGCGACACAGATTGCTAAGCACTGCAAACCTTTCACCAAGGGTGAATTTATCAAAAACTATTTTTTAAAAAATGCCAGACTGAATAGTCGGCCCTCACACAATGTTTCTAAATTGTTGACCACGCGTTGTCTAAAACCATTTCCATTTATTGCCAATCCATCCTAGTATTCTTGCTTATTATTTTTATCAGATTTGTTTTCTTTTACGCGTTTTATTACATGTTTATCCTGTTTTACACTATGTTGTTATCAACAACAATAAGGGCAATTATATTATTTTCTATTTTAAAATAGATGATAAAGTTACAACAAAATGTCCCCTTAAAGCCATTAGGAGTGACAACAAACTATAGCAATTGAAGACACTTAGAGAGTAACAAAATTAGTAGTCTAAATTATAGCCTGTCTATAATTATTTTCCCCAATGAAAAAGGCTCAAAAAGGTTAAGAAAACACCACCCCTCAGGGGCTGTTCGGTTAGAGCAGGTTTTTCGTGCTGACGTGATGAATGCGTTGCCTCTAGATGATATACGTCTATAGATCGTCGGTGGATAAATGCACTCTGGAGTAATAGTCTCTCTCCTAGAAAAACAGAACGACACTTCTTTAAGTGAAAGCGATCTATCATTGTGTTGCAGTTTTCAACAAAACAAAGCTTCCAACTAAAAAAGGTCAATAAACTATTTTTTTAAATTCTTTTTTTTTACAGGAACTGAAAGTGGTATGACATTGAAATGGTAAATAATAATAAAGGAAAGGGAAAAGCTTGCTGTAAAGTTACCTCTTTTTCACAACTATAAGGCGCACCGTACTAAAAGGTGTAGAGCCAGTTGAGTGTGCTGTTGCTGTATTCAGGATTTTTACCCCTTTTTTCCCGGCCAAATTTAAGCACTTTGCAAGCACTATCATGGCCAACTTTTCAATTGTTCCAATACCTTCAAAGGAAGAAATCCAGCGCCAATCAAATTTGGTTGGCTATGATGACTGAAATAAAGTCGCTAGCTGCTAGCCCATATTTTGTGCTATTTTGTGCTGTTCCTGTCTATAAGCTATGATCTTTTTGGGTCAATGAGCTGCTATAAACTGACATGAATTTTACCATTCTGCTCCAAGGCACGTGCAGCTAGGCAAAACAAAAAGGAAAAAAAGTACTGTATGTATAAAAAGCAGAAAAATTAGCCAAATTTGGAATCATTTTAATGATATTGATTGCTTTGAGGCAGAGTACATTCAATCTTTCGAATTTACAGACTGCTGATCTTTTGCTTTTGTTTTTTAATTTATATTGTTTTGCATTTTTTGTCCACTTTACACGAACATACACACTACAGGCAGCACATTTTGAAGAAGGCATGATACAGTAGTCCCTCAGTTATCGCAGTTAAAGGGAACCAGAACCCTCCGCAAAAATGTAAAAATCTGCAAAGTCCTTCCTTAAAAAAGCCCCCAAGGGTTGATTATCTCAAGATAATGTCCTTACCAACATTTTGTTGTTACACATACTGTGAGTACAATGAAATAATTGGGCTTCTCCTTCCAGTATAAGAAAGTAATTTAGAGAATAGCTGGTTACCTGCATAATAACATCGGGTATCCCTGATTTGAGCCAGATCTCTGCGATGCTTAAAATACAACTATCCCGAATTTAGAGGTTTCCGACAAGTTCTAGCTCCAAGTTCTTAGTTACATGGGTGATGGATCTGGTGTTGGTGAGATACAGGCTCGGCAGGGGTGGCTTGTTACGTGGCCAAAGCAGTCGGCCTAACCTGCAGCACCGCTATTGCTTTCTCTCTCGATGTCGCCCCAGTCCCTTCCTGGACCAGATAACAATCCACGGAGCACCCGGTGGTGATCACCATTCCTTTGTTCTCTTTTGACTTTCCTCAGAGTTCAATGTAATTGATTTTTTTTTTTAATGTAACAAGCCACTAAAAGCTAGTTGTCGCCATGCTATGCAGTTTATTTTGGTGGACACATTGACTTTTACGCCGGCCCCACCTTTCGACTGACAGCATACACCGGCCTATCACAGTCACGCACACAGGCAGTCATCCCCACCCAACACACACACACACACATACAACCATACCCCGTGATAGCATTTACTTTGTGCTGCCTGCTGCATAAAACAATGATCGATATATTGATATCAATTGTAATAAAGACACGCCAATCAGTTTAAAATCTGCCAAGCAGTGAACCAACAATAACCGAAGCGTGAAATAGCAAGGAGGCTCTGTACATCGATTTATTCCTGACAGTCGTAAAAATACAGTAGCAGAAAATAATTTTAGGTTCAGTGACCATTTTTTCTGCATCACAAATCTGTTTGCTAATACATCAGGACATGTAGAATTTAAAACATTCACCAGTAAGCACATATGACATTTCAACCGATCTCCTTTATAAGTCTTGCGGTGGGAGGTAATGTGTGGGAAATTAATGTGACATTCCAGACGCAGAGGAGGCCCTGTGATGACTCCAGTGGTAGCAACTGATAAAGGGTTAATGAAAAGAGTGGGTTTCAAATGAATGTTTACAATTTTGATTGACAACATAGAACATTATGTGCTCCTGATAGCTTAAATGGACACAACCGGATACTAAAGTGTGGCATCAAACCGCATCAGAAGACAAACGCGGTTGTCTCAGTCTCGCCCAGACTTGGCACGCTTGAGTTTTAGCCCGACAACCATCACACAACACACAATCGTTTCCCGCTAAGCGCCACTGCTTCACCGATACTCCCCAGGGAGCAGCATTGAAGCGGTTGCCGCGTAACTATGGCAACCTTCCCTAAGCATAAGCCCATTTGCAGAAGCAGACACTTCCACATCACTTGGCAAAGAAGATGATTCTAAACCACATCTAATCCAGGCAAATTATGAGTAAGGGTTGAAATACTGACACCACACCCTTTGACACGTATGTGTCAAACCTATGGCCCGATCGCCACATCATTTCTATCTGGGCCGCGGAGACAATAATAAGAGAAGCACGAGAGAAGAAAATTATGTCACTCGCAAAGCACCCACTGTAGCTGTATTTGCTGATAGTCAGTAATCAACTGAACTTTGAGGAAATCCCGGTATTATTTGACTTAAAATGAAAGTCTTGACTGTTTAAGGCCATATGAAAAATCCAAAAGTAAAAAAACTAGCACCTGCGTTCCTTACAGATGTTAAAAGAAGTTTTAGCTCTGTTTTTAGAGCGGACAGGAAATCTAACAGCAAATTTCTTATGTACAGGTAAACATTTTCCTTAAAAACAAGGAGCAGAAAACACTTTAAATCATTAAATCAAACGTTTTACCTCTAAATGCCCACACTTTCTTGTGTAAATATTGTGTAAGTTCTCTTTTATCTTTTTTTTTATCCTCACAGTAAAATGTGAAACTGGAGTGCCACGCCCAATTTTGTTGTCACAATATGTTCAACACATTTTGTA
This sequence comes from Urocampus carinirostris, assembly GCF_059441175.1. Classification (NCBI taxonomy): domain Eukaryota; kingdom Metazoa; phylum Chordata; class Actinopteri; order Syngnathiformes; family Syngnathidae; genus Urocampus; species Urocampus carinirostris. The sequence continues at coordinate 28,422,119 of NC_142359.1, read as the reverse complement.
ACAATGATAATAAAGGTATATTCTATTCTATTCTATTCTATTTTATTTAGATTAGGATTTGTGTGCTATTTTTTATCACTTTCCAGTCTTCATGAGTTTTCCAGAGTTATATGAACTCTAGTAGAATTAAATTGAATTGTTTTTATTTCGTTCTTTTTTTATATATAAATACAACGTTGATAAACACTACACTATATGTGAAAATCCACAAAGTAACCCTCATTTTGACACTCCCTCTGCTGGCCCTTCTTGCAGGAAAAGTTGACTGGGGATAACCCGTCACAGCCCAAACAGTACAGTTCATCTAATGCGGGCCACAATGGCCTGCTTAAATTGCCCGACCCCCTTCTTTACAGATTTTCAGAAAACGCTTTGGTTCTGGTCCACATAACCACCATAAATTTGGGATTACACTGATTACTACCTGCATATAAACATAGTTACTGTTGTACTTGACAAGTAGTGTTGTATTCAGAGCTTCAGAGAAGTGAGGAATTTCTGATATTACAAACCCAAATTCCTTCTATTTTCTACAGTGTTACATACCTGTCAACCTGTACGTTTTTGCCGTACAAAGTACGTTTGTTATGCATTTTAAGACGTGTACGACGTACAAGAAAATCTGTACGGAAAAACGCACCTTTGTCAATTATGGGTACCATCCGGTAAACACAGACTATCACGAAACGGCAAATCAATCAAGTCTAACGAGTTCGCCGCGGAAGCCTCTATCTCGGTATCGTTTTTTTCGTTGCAAACGATGCGAGCGGTTTGATGCTACTGTGCGCATGCGTCTGCCGACTGGGGACTTCCCATCATGCATCATTCTGAAAAAAATAAAACAAATATGGTGTATTATTTTGTATTTTCTACGGGAAAATCCGACAGTTTGTACGGGCATGGAGCCGTGGAGGTTGACAGGTATGGTGTTAAATTCAATTTCAATCTAGTAGGCTTGGGCCACTTGCTAGTTAGGTCCTGGCTGCACCAGGTAATTTGTCTCCCACGCAACACCCCAGCCTTGAAGGTATTCCCAAACATTTTTCTTTTTTCAAATAGGCACGGAACGTGTAGTGTTCATTCCCACAATTATGCAAATATGTTGGAAGACTCTAAAAATGTGCGGTGACATCATTAAAGGAACTTTACACTTTCAAAACAGAAGATATTAATAACACAACATGTGAGGCTATTGTATTACACAGAGGTTGTACTCGTTTCCTCTTAGGTGATTATGGTTTTTGTGTTTTTCGCCGCGTATGTCACGGTTGGTATTACTTTGTCTGGATAGCTCCGTGTCAGAGCTGGGGCCGTTAAAGGCTTCTTTGTTTTGTTTGTTCCTGGTTAGCGCCTGTTGCCTGCCCCCTGGTGCTATTTTGGCCGGCTTCGTGTTAGCGCTGGTTTTGCCGTGTCCCTTGGTTTATTTCAGGTCGTCTTCGCATTTATTGCCATGGCCGTTGCCCCTTTTTGTAGTTGATTCCTGGTTAGCCTGGATGCTCACTGTGTGTTTTTTTTTTTATAAGGTAGCCTGTCATTCGCGCGGGTTTTGCCAGTACCTTGGTTTATTCCAGGCCAGCTTCATGTTCATCGCTTTAGCCGTTGCCGCTTTTCATCGTTGATCCCTGGTTTTCCTGGCTTCCAACTACGTTGTTTTTGATTGGTTAGCCTGCCATTAGCGCCTGTTTTGCTGTGTTCCTTGGTTGTTGTTTTTCATACGTGACCGGCTTTGCGTATATCGCCGTATCATTGCTGCTTTTCTTTGTTCCCTGTTAGCCTGGCTGCTCACTGTGTGCTTTTTAGTTGTCCAGCATTGCATTTTTATGCCAAGGGTGAGGCCACCCTTTGTTGATCGGTGCCAGTTAGCCCCACAGTGGCGGCTCTCCGTAGTGTTTTTTCCCAGTTAGCCTCTTTTTGGCTGCTCGCCGTTTGTTGTACCCTTACTACATCCACTTGCCACAGAATGCCTGGGCATTCCCTGCAAAAAAACTTTGCCTATGTCAATCGTAACCTCTTTGACTAATCAACACCTAAAACAATGTGGCATCTGGCTTGCTGTGGTGCTGGTGTTTCTCCGATGACGTCACAGCTCCGGATGACAAAGACATGCTGTCTACAAAATGCATAATCTAAGAGAGGGATTGTACGCAAAAACCTTGTAATATTTTCTCACATTTTGCATGTTAAAGCATTTGAATTATCTTTAATTTGAAGAGGAAGAATCAACCAGACAAAAAAAACGCTGACTATCCGTGAATCCCAATCGAGATAGCTGACCAACTGTGACTTCAAACCTCGTAAAGCTCAATGGTAATGCATCACTCAAAAACCCCATTGCGTTCCGTTGGACGTTTCTAAAAAATAGTCGGGAGTGGGCAAACTTTTGGATTTGCAGGTCACATTGGAATAAAAGTCCTGGAGAGCGATCCATTTTTTTCATATATAAATAAATATACATGCAGGCATTTACATGTTATATATTTTTTAGATATTTAATTTAATTCGTTTGTTTAAATTAGTTTTGAAACGCTGACCATTAGAGCAAGATAATGATAATAAAGGTTCTCTTTAAAGCACTTAATTGGATGTTGAGTGCTGAAGTATTTCCACATTAGGGTATTTGTAGTATTGTATTTTTGTAGTTTTTATTTTGTATTTCTGTAGAATTATTGTAGTAGTAGTTTTGTAGTATTTTTGTAGTGGTATTTCTGTAGAAATGTTTCTGATTGATAGTAATACTCTTTTTTTGTTGTATGTCTGTCGTACCTTTTTTTCACAATGAAATTAAAAACCGTATGATGTCCCCGTTTTTAATGGCTAAATTAGATATAGAGTTTGTAGTTATTTTGAAGTATTTCCGGAGTAGGATTTTTATAGTATTTTCATTGAAGTAGTTCTGTTGTAAGATTTTTGTAGTGGGGGCACGGCAGCCGTGTGGTTAGCGCAGCCGTGGCACAGTTCTGAGGTCATGGGTTTAAATTCAGCTACCAACTCTACTGTGCCGAGTTTGCATGTTCTCCCAGTGCTCGCATGGGTGTAATCTGGGCATTCCAGTTTCTTCCCACATTCCAAAAACATGCATGTCAGTTCAAATTGTCCTAAGGTGTGAGTGGCATGGCCATACTGGCGTTAAGCGGTGCAGATGATGGATTTTTGTTTAGTATTTCTGTAGCATTTTTGCAGTTGAATATGTGTGGTAGTATTTCTTTATTGTAGTATAACTAGTTGTTTTTTGTCGTAGTTTTTTTTTGTCTTAATAACAAAAGTAAAACAATATATTTTCTGTTGATAAGCACTAAATTGGATATATTGTAGTAAGTTTTTTTTTAGTATTTCTGTGGTATTTTTTGTAGTAGACACACAAAGAGACATTAGGGACAAAGCTGGCACCCACCATTTTTTTTTTAAAAAGTACAACTTTATTTATTCTATACAAGCATAGCAAAGTAGTCCGGCCCATGGTTTGTTGAAAAAGCGCCAGGGAGCCACTAGGCAGTGCCAAACAGCTGCATGTAACTCAAGAGCTACTTGTACACTAAAGCAGATGTATCGATTTTTTTGCGTGCATAACTCAAAAACCTAGATCAAGACACTCACAGAGGACTAAAGTAAAACTGTGTAATTTTTCACAAAAATCGGTTAAAAGCCTATAAATTAGTCCCCCTCTCACACTCACTCACTCGCTCGCTCGCACACATGTACACACACTGGGATTTGTTAAGTAGTTACGATTGAGATTTTGATTTGATTAATAGATTACATTTATATTTGATATATTTAAAGGTTCAGATAGATAGTCGTTATAATTTGACCAAGTTTGTTCACCAGGCAAGATTAAAAAGCTAGACACGTGGTCCGCGACCTGTAGTCTGCCCACCCAAGGCTCCAAGTTATCAATATTTGACCTTCACTCCGGAGAAATCAATGTTGAAATGTGACGAGTATCGCACTTACCTGACGTCAACTTTCCAAGTGACTCATCACTTCCTAATAACCTTTAACTTGGGGGCAGGATGGACTTCCTGATTGTTGAGTCTTGCCACAAATTTGCAGGCTTGATTAATATGCGTGTCACTCTAGCTCACCTTGATTAATCCCGCAGGAATTGTTCCAAGTGCGGCTAACTGTTCAGCCCCAGACAAATGGTTCGTTTCCCGAGCTCATTAACGCCACTCACACCGCAGATTAATTTGACCCAGACAGTTCTGCCAGTCAACAGTAGACACCCAGGATACGGAAACCCCATTATACTAAGTTATTCACTTTATGGTTTGCAATGAGATGTTTTTTGGGCACTTTTTACATCAGTTTCTCTTCCATATGGTCTGTATTGTTTGCGTCTCGCCATCTGCAAATGTCGATATGCTAATGCATGAATTACCTCAAACAATGCTTTTCTTCTAAATTCAGTTTAGAATCTCGTGAGCTTTGTAAATACTATGGGTGAGCGATAGGATGTTGTTGTTTTTCGTACTGTATTTATTCGCTCTGCATCTCAGGGCTGGCGGTGATGCTAAACAAGGAAGCAAAAACATGATAATCATGGGAAAAAAATCTTGCAATTTTCAAGAAATAAAAAAATGCACACAAATGCATATTGTTGCTAAGTTGCGAGGCTGTAGCCAATCAACAATTGGTAGTGTTATCAAAATAAGCAGGAAATTAAAGCAAATAATTTCGGAAGATTACTGTTTCAAATCCTTGGCTAATCACAATAAAAGCAGAAATTGCAACGGTAAGAAGCTGACGTAGTTAGATAGCGCTAGCGAACTTATGATTCCGAGTACCTACTTTACATAAAATTGCTCGGAAATACATCAAATTTCCCCTGTAAAAAATGTTCGCTTCAAATCCTGGGAAGCCTCAAAAGCTACCAGAGTTGCGCCTCAGTCTATTTGCAGATAATAATCACCATCTTGTTTTCATCAAGAGAGATACAATTCCAAATCGGGCTTACAGCCTTTCACCGTAACAAATCACCATGTTAAAACGCTGTGATTACATTGTTCTGTCGTCGTTATTGAAAACACTTTCAACTCAAATCCAAATTCAAATGTTGACCGCAAAGGTGCTTATACCGTCCATCATGGATCTCATTCTACTGGGGAAGACAACGTGACGTCAAGTGAAAAGGGTCTGTACGTGTCCTTTATTGTATCCCTGTTATGGGTTTAAAAGAAATCCAACCAGATCCGGGTAGTAATTTGATTTTTTGCAGAGCTTGATAAACTGCTTCTTTTAAATCAAGTGTTTTGGTAGAATGACAGCTCCAAAACATGCAGGGCTGCAATTTTCGAGATTTGCGTTGTGTTTACCTCTCCAGCATCTCAGCAGAATTCCGGTGGTATTAATGCCACATTTAAATGCACAAGGTGAGATGTAGGAGTGATGTGGGGGGCGTTTTCAACTTATTCCTTAAAAGAAAAAAAAATACTCACACTTGCTTTGCTTGGGCTATATAGATTTAATTAAAGTAGCAAGCAAGTGTTGTTGGACTCGGATAAGAAAAACACCACGTGGCGCAAAATGAAATGTGGCCACTGTGCCAGTTATTATCTGTCAGCTATGGTCATTATTTACATTCCATATCAGATTCAGGATGTGGGGAAATAACAAATGGGAAATTTAAAGATAACCTACAAACTTTTAAAAGTGCATATACAGTGAAGAAAATAAGTATTTGAACACCCTGCTATTTTGCTATTTCTCTCACCTAAAAATCATGGAGGGGTATGAAATTTTCATCATAGGTGCATGTCCACTGTGAGAGAGATGAACTAAAAAGAAATATGCAGAAATCACAATGCATTATTTTTAACAATTTATTTGTTTGACACAGCTGCAAATAGGTATTCGAACACCTGAGAAAATGAATTTTAATATTTGGTACAGAAACCTTTGTTTGCTAATACAGAGGGCAAACGTTTCCTGTAAGCTTACACCAGGTTTGCACACACTGCAGGAAGGATGTTGGATCACTCCTCCACACAGACCTTCTGTAGATCAGTCAGGTTTCTGGGCTGTCGCTCAGAAACACAGAGTTTGAGCTCTCTCCAAAAATGTTCGATTGGATTCAGGTCTGGGCCAAGCTAGAACCTTGATATGCTTCTTCCGGAGCCACTGCTTGGTTTTCCTCGCTGTGTCCTTCGGACGTTGTCGTGTTGGAAGACCCAGCCACGACCCATCTTCGATGCTCTGACTGAAGGAAGGAGGTTGTTCCACAAAATATCACAATATACGGCCCCAGTCCTCCTCTCTTTAATTCAGTGCACTCGTCCTGTCCCATGTGCAGAAAAACACCCCCAAAACATGATGCTACCACCCCCACATTTCACAGTAGGGATGGTGTTCTTCGGATTGTATTCCTCAATTTTTTCCTCCAAACACGCTTAGTGGAATTCTGACCAAAAAGTTCTATTTTGGTCTCACTTGACCACAGAACTTTCTCCTATGACTCGTCTCTATCATCCAAATGGTCATATGCAAACTTAAGCTGGGCCTTGACATGTGCTGGTTTAAGCAGGGGAACCTTTCGTGCCATGCATGATTTTAAATCATGGCGCGTTAGTGTATTACCTACAGTAACCCTGGTAACTGTGGTCCCAGCTCTTTTTAGGTCATAGACCAACTCCTGTCGTGTAGTTGCGGGCTGATTCCTCACCTTTCCTAGAATCATTGAATCCCCATGAGGTGATATATTCCATGGGTCTCCATTCCGATTGAGATTGACCGTCATGTTTCGCTTCTTCTATTTTTAAAAGATTGCTCCAACAGTGAACTTTTTTTTTCACCAAGCTGCTTGGCAATTGCTCTGTAGCCCTTTCCACCCTTGTGGAGGTGTAGTTTTGTCTCTGGTGTCTTTGGACAGCTCTTTGGTCTTCACCATGTTACAATTTAAAGTCCTACTGATTGTATGGGGTGGACAGGTGTCATTATGCAGCGAATGACCTCAAACAGGTATATCTGATTTAGGATGATACATGGAGTGCAGGTGGACTTCTAATGGGCAGACTAACTGGTCTTTCAGGGTCAGAATTGTACCTGATACATAGGTTTTCAAATACTTCTTTGCAGCCATATCACACAAAAAAAACTGTTAAAAAATCATGCATTGTGATTTCCTGATTTTTCTTTTTAGTTTATCTCTCTCACAGTGGACATGCACCTATGATAAAAATTTCAGATCCCACCATATCTAAATGGGTGAAATGGCAAAATACTTATTTTCTTCTTGTAAATACATGCAAAATATGCAAATTTCTAGAAAGAAAAAGGGTAACCGGATTTTAAAAAGTGGATGGAAATTATTGGACTTCTGATACATTTAAAAATGTAACATTTTCTGGATGTAAATGATTTTGCACGAGCATTTGAAAAATAAAATGGACCCAATAGCAGAACCACAATAGTTTCAGAGTAATGTAATGAGATACGTGTTTTAACCGATTTGTCAAACCTGGTTGGAAACGTACAATCTCAATAATGAAATGTAAATCAGTCCCTTTAATGAAATTAACAGAACAATTTCATTTGTGGAGATTTGTGCAAAAATATGCAAGAGAATACACAGTTTCCTTGTACATTGCTATCACTGTTACTATTTTCCATTTAAAAAGAAGCAAAGTTACCAATCATTGAAAATAGTTTTACAAAATGAATAGAACATTTTAATATTTGGTTGATTTTTAAAGTACAGTAGCATTAACGAGAACCATTTTTAAGTTGAAAGGGTTTCTTAGACAAATATAAATCTAAAAAAAAAGAAAACTGTTACTGTGAGTGTCCAGCAGATGGCACGAAAGCATCATAAATAGAGGAACATCAACATTGTCAATACAAAACTGAGCAGATATTTTTGGAAGTTTTCATGGATACGGTTTTGGTATATTGATATAAGCTGATTTTTATCATTTGTTAGCACTAAAGATGCAACTAAAAATCTACTGATTTATAGCCAGTTTGGCGATTAATCTTACAAATTAATCTATTATTTACTCAAATAATTCACTTTAATTTTGATAAGTAACATTGCTACTTAATGATATATAGGACTGTCTCAGAAAAGTAAAATATTGTGATAAATTCTTTATTTTGTATGATGCAAAAAGAATTAATTCATTATAAATTTTTACAAATCAAATAAAACATTGTAACCTTTTAAAACCTATTATGGTTTACAGTTCGGGTCAGCAACAAGTCGTTGTGGAGCTGCATGTGGCTCTTTGGCACTCCCTAGGGCAGGGGTAGGGAACCTATGGCTCGGGAGCCATATATGGCTCCGAAATAAAATGTAACAATTGCTCATCTCTCTGTGGCGTTCCAAAGTCAAGTGATTTCATCCCGATTTTGGTCCATATAAAGCCGAAGCAACTTAATGCAGAAGTTCGATAAGAAACCATTTAAACTGATGAATAAAAACGTTGGCAAACGACTATGATTGGGTTAGCTGTACAGGTGGGCGGATCCCTGCACACAGCGCAAGGCACTCTCTCTCTCTCTCTCGCTCAGTGCATTCTATACTGAAAGTGAATATGAGATATGCTTATCGTTTGCAGCAATTTGTGACATTTTTACAAAAGAACTTTGCATGCACACTGTTTTGAAACCGTTATTAGGGACAAATTTCATGGAAAAAAATTGCCTCAACACTCTTAACTGAAGGTGGAAGACAAATTGTAAATGGAATATTTACATTGATTTGGGACACAGGATTTGGCATTATTATCATTTTATACATTTGATTAAATCATCAAATGACACACAGTGAACTAAAATGTGCTGAAGAATTAGCTTTTGTCTAGAGAGTGTGTTTGGCAGTTTTTTCAATTTTGTCTGAAAATGTATGATGTGGCTCTCTCAATTTCTTTTTAAAACATTTCTTGCTTTTGTGCTCTTTGGGTCAAAAAGGTTCCCGACCCCTGCCCTAGGGGCTCCCTGGCACTTTTTCAAAAATATTTGATAATGGAAAATTATAAGGTTTCTGTATGAGGACAAACATGACACAAACCTTTCAAAAATGTTCTAATGAATATGGAGATATTAAGTATACATAGATCCCTTGGTTTTCGTAGTTAATAGGGACCAGAACCAGTGAAAATCCGCGAAGTAGCGTTGCACCTTTACTAAAAACCCACCAGGGGTAAACTTATCTCGAGACGACGTCATTACCGGCAGCGAGAACGCGACTCTAACAAAATACTTACAATACAATAACACACAACACATAATTGCAATTGAACGGTTTTAATGTCATTATACAAATGTAAAATGAGGACTTCTCCTTTCAGAGTAAGAAAACAATTTAGAGAGCGGCTGGTTAAGGCCTGGTCACACAGCCTTTCGCGTCTGTATCGCGGGTAAAATTTTGCGATTTTTTTTTTGCCCGTGGTTGCCCGCGGTGGAAAATGTGCATAATTGGCCGGCGACTGTTCCGCGTCCTTATCGCGGGTAATCGCGGCTGCATCGCTGTGCTGCCCGCGGTTACCCGTGGTCTAAATTTTTGAGTAGCGCAAAACTTTTTCGCGCGGCCAACCGCTTGTGAATTTCTTACCGCGTGTAAAGCACGGCGGTATCGCGTCTGTATCTCGATCTGAAAGCGGCCAACAGCGTCTGCTTCACGGGCAGAAATTTCTGGCCGTGATTCAGCCGCGATACGCCCGTGAAAGGCTGTGTGATCGGGCCTTTAGGGGCGCGCTAGCATCAGGTGCCGCTGGTGATCAGCATTTCGTTGCGCTCCACTGACCTTATTCATAATCCAATTTAATGGATGAATTTATTTTCAATGTAATGAGTCGCTACAAGCTAGCGGTCGCTTCGCTTCCCAGTTTTTTTTTTTGGTTGCCACTTTGACTTGAGCGCCCCGTGTTTGACTGAAAGTATGCAGCAGCCTATCACAGTGGCGCACACATACAGTCTTACCCGTGCAGCACTCGCTGTGTGTTTTCTATTGACGACAATGATATCAATCATAGGACAATTGGAAATCCTCGAAAGAGTGGACCAGCAATAACCGAAGTGGGAAGTAGCGAGGGGTCTCTGTATGTATACAGTATGTGTTGCCTTCCTTATATGGCTTTTTATTTGGTCCAACATGGCTTTTTCAACATTCTGGGTCGCAAACTCCTAGTATACATCCTCCTAGTATACATCCAACTAGTATACTTCTTCATAGATTTCTAATATTTTGCAATCTAATTTTTGCCACGATAAGCACAAAGTTGCTATATTTCAGTTGATTTGTAATACATCTAGACAGGTGTTATTATGAACATCATCATAAATTTCTAGCAATCTTAGGCAACTTCTCAGGGTTTTTTTTTATTTTCCTCATGCTGAGGTGAGTTTTTCCTTGCCCTCATGTAGAGGATGGTGTATTGGTAGTCTGTACAGCTCTTTTCAGACTTCTACTGATTAAGAGTCCTGTACGAATAAACTTGACTTGTATGACCAACTTCAAAAAGCCCCAACGGAATGAAAGTCCTTCACAAAAACAGCATTCAGATGATGGCGTAACACTGCCATCTAGTGCACATTTGGAAGAATTAAATTTAGACTGGCTTTGGGGTTTCGCATTCATATGTTTACAAAACAACGCGAAATGAAACAAATGAAAACATATGCTTATCCTATGCACTTTTTTTGTGACTGGCCTTCATGAGGGCTTTGATTGCTCGGGCCCTCATCTCCAGCTCCAGAAGTTCCAGCTGCTGAAGGGACGGCTGACAAGGAGCGACTTCGGGGACGGCGACTGGGCCCGTGGCGGTCGTCTCGCCGGCTGGTGCCAAAATCTCGCTAACGCTTCTATCTATATCACTTTGGATGTCCTTTTTATCCTTGGCGGGCTTCAAGCCCTTGCCGGCGTCGCCCGCAGCCTGGACAGGTACTTCCTCTTTTGGGGCATCGATGTCACTGTCACCGGCGTTGATGATCAGAACGTCGCCGTCCTCGCTCAGGCTACCCTCTGTAAAGAAAGGTACTGACTCAATAGGGTTTAAGTCCAAACATGCTTTTAAGGGACAACGTGTAATATTTGACCAATAGATGTCGCTGTATTGTGCCATTGATTGATCAGTCGGAATATATCACTGACCAGATTCGCATGACATTGGATACAAACGGCAAGTGCCATTAGGTCTTATATCATCATCACTCTATTTTTAGTCACAGTACCAAATTGTTGATGGTATTATTAGCCCGAGCCATTAAAATATTGTCAGACATTAAACCAGTCCGTGGTACAGAAAAGCAAAGTCTTTACGGACCTCAAAGGATTCTGAAGAGAAAGGCAATGTGGGAAGTAATTTGGTTGTCCTGAAAGCTATAAATAAATGGTTGCACATATTCAAAACGTTTATCACTTACATTGAATAGATAAGCTGAGAAAAGGTGAAAAAAAAGTTTTACCAATTTTAATGACAATTTTCTAATTTTCCTAACATAACTGGTACCATGGGTAAAAATAATGCAATATGAGATAAGACATTGCTGCCTTTTCATGAGTCGCTCGTATCCATAGTGGACTGGTGGATAAGATCAGACACTTGCCCTGTTGCAATCCAGGTTCGATTACCGTTGCTTTCACTAAAAAGTTCAGTCCGACTCGGCTCGCGGATATAAAAGCCTGAACGTGGCCGAGTCAGACCGATTAACTTGATTTGAGGGACCGAGCCCAGAGAACCTGAAGCTGCACGTCGGTGCGCGCTTCGGCCGAAGTTCATGTGGCGCCTAAGTGCAGCGCCGAGTTGCAGCTTCGGGTTCTCTGGGCCCGGCCCATCAAATCAAGTGTGCGGTGCAGCGCCAAAGTGTGTTACTCAAGTAAAAGTACTGTTACTTCGGAATAGTATTACTCAAGTAGAAGTAAAAAGTAGTCATCCAAATAATACAGTAAAAGTAAGCGCAAGCTGTGCAGAGCCTTCACAAAGGAAAAAAAAGAGGGAGAGAATCCCAGGCCAACTAAATGATTGACACTTTATGCCTGAACCCATCCCAAATTTTGAGTTTGGGCCTAAGATCTTACCTCTACTTCCACTCTCCTCAGTGGGCGGGCGGTTAGGCTATATCGCAATCTGGTTCGATCCCCTTTGCCACTATTGTTATTTAATTGTCGCCAGCGATAAAACTTATCGACTGATCAATAACAACACCAATATGGTAACGCATTTCCCATTTTTGTCCGCAAATAAGGCGCACCGGATTATAAGGCACACGTTCAGATTTCTAAATGATTTGGTGGTCTTGAGTGCGCCTTATAGTCCTGAAAACACGATACTACAAATTATAAGAAATAATACAAACTACAGAGACCTAAAGGGACCAAATCACATTTTTTTTCTCATCCACCCCAGAATTTGACAAGGTCTTTGGATGCTCTTAGCAGAAAGATTACAGTCATGTCATCTCTTTCTAGGCGAGCATCGTGTTATGTAAAATAAGAATAAAATAGAATAACAATTTGCTCCATTACATACGATCTTGCATCATCATCAAGCACAAGAGGTTTAATATAATGCATAAACAACAACACATTAAATCACAATAACCTAATTTTGAGAGTAAGTAGAGATGCATAGGTTGAGATATAAATTTTTCTCATCCTGTGGGCTTCTTGGTCCCCCTGGATGAAAATGCTTCTTCTTTGCGAGTGAAAATTAAGGACGCAGGCATACAAATTCGAGGGAAAAGATAACGATGTGGTGTTCTTGCAGTCCGTTTTAGCCACTTTAAAGGCATATTTTCCCGCAGAAATCACTCTTAGTACTTTTCCAAATGACAAGTTTAAGGGCTTTTTAACTTACCTTGTTGGTGTTTGTCCATTTTTCCCTCCGTTTTGAGTTTTGCTGAGGAGACTATGCTGTTACATTTCCTTCAACACAAGAGATGTCAAAAGGCCAAAATTAGTTGCAAATCTGATAAAAGTAGAAATACAATAACGACTTTTTGTATGAAATATATCTATACTAATAATTGCATTCTTCACAAACTCAAAGGCTGCAAAATATATGACTTAGTTGCAGGATTTGATTACAAAGTGACAAGAAGAAAATTCAACAATGGGACAAGTTGAGGAACTCACTGGTTTTCAGACGTTCGTTGTACATTTTGGCTTGTGTCTTCGTCCTTTGTCACTTCTTCCCCTACGATACAATTATAAGTTTTAATCGCAAGGTACAGTGGAGCCCCGGGATACAGTGTCCCCGCCTTGTGACCCTTTTTACTTTAAAGTGTGAAATGAAATGTTTTTTTGCTCTTCCTTACAGCATTCACCTAACAGAATCATGAAAATGCATATACGCTATTGGCTGAACTACCCCCAACAATGCCTTTCCATCTCTCCAGTTCAGAATCGTGTGTGTTTCCTAAAAACTTATCAAGTATGTATGATATAATAGTTTATTTTGTGTACTGTTTTTCATTAGTTATCTGTGATTCTGAATTAAGAGGCAAAAACATAACCATGATCAAGAACTGAAAGAAGTCACATGCATTGTAACCCTTGCTACGGAACATGACTGAAACCAATCGATGATTGGGACAATTAATAAAAATAATAAGGGGGTTAAAAGCAACGAAGGGTTCAAAGGGCATGATAAGCCTTGCAAGTGGAAGATCTGTTTTGATTTGAATCTGCTTAATGTTGTTTTCCTACCAGACAAGATCTGCATGATGTTTCTTTCAGAAATTGGCTCCAGTTGTTCCCAGCACAGTTTACGGATATCATCATAGCTACAATCCTGCGAAAACAGGGCACCCTAATACATAATTTGTGCAGAAGCATATACAATTAAATACCAATACTTTTTTATGGGAGTACCGAAACATTACTCGAAATATTTGGTGTTTGAACACCTAAAACGAACAGATTACGGTCAAGTGCCGAGCCATCACTGTTACTTTAAGAAGGTTATTCTTCACCTTGAATGGTTCCGGAAGCATCCTACGTAGCTTCTTTTCTCCCAGCACGCCGAAGCATTGCTCCAGCATCACCTTCTTATCACTCACATATGCGTTGATGGGCTTGAAAGACACTTCAAGGTTGAGGCCCCCTTCTTCAATGTCACTGCCAACCCGGTCCAGGTCTGCGTCGGCGAACTCCTCCTGCAGGCAATGCCACTTTTTGTCATACTTGGTTGACATGTCTGACGTGGTCACATTTCAAGAAAATAAAGTCTTTATTATTAGTCCTTCATTATTTTAATAATGATTATTATGGTTTCAACCTACTAGTATGCTTTTGCATTATATTCAAATATTCTGAGATGGCATCTTTGATTTTTCACCATAATCAGCAATATTTAAACAGTATTTACTTCCTAAATTCATGGAATCAACATGACTAACTTAACACCAAGTACCTGTATACAACGGTCTTTTGATCAATCTCTTCTGGTATCTGCTCCTTATTGAAATGTCTGAATGGTGAAGGGTGGATACCTCTGTGATTGAGAAAATCTGCTTATCCAGAATGTTTTCAAAGCAAATTACTTATCAGATCATTGTGTAAGAATGTAAAGCAAGTGTTCCATTTGTGATATGTACGATTGTACAAATTGTACATCTATTTTTTTTTTTACCCAACTGCTGCATGTTCACAAAGTGCGAGAAATTGTATTAAAACAATTCAGGACGTACCCCTCCAAGGTTCACATTGTGAAAAGGTTCAACAAATGTATAGATGTAAAAGAGTTTCTGCACAATCTAAATAAAAAAAAGCAACAACATTCTACTGTGGACAGGTATGTTACATAAAAATATAAAAATGCTAACAGATATAGTAGGTTTAATGACATTTCGGTTTGGGGAAAGCTTTATACAAAAATGCACTGTTTAACTTCACATTTAAAGGCGATACAAGAATTTTCTGCCCGTGAATTTGCGCTTGTGAATGAAAAATGTAGTTGAAAATAGTGAGATTGACAATACAAGTTTGGTTTGTTCTTATATATATATATATATATATATACATATACAGTAAGACCTCGGTTATCGTGGCTAATGGGGACCAAAACCACCCGCGATAAGTGAAAATCCGCGAAGTAGCGGCGCACCTTCAAAGAATTTTTATTTTATATTTATTTTTTTGAATTATTTTTTAGACCCAGTTAATGGGGAACAAAACCACCCGCAAAAAGTGAAAATCTGCAAAGTAGCGACAACCCTTCAAAAAGAAAAAAAAAAAAAAAAAAAAAAAAAAAAATTTTTTTTCAAACCATTACAGACCACGAAGCTCTGAATCCGCGAACGTCGAATCGCAAAGTAGCGAGGTCCTGCTGTATAAATAATAAATATAAATAAATAAATAAATTATATATATATATATATATATATATATATATATATATATATCTTGGAGTCATTTATCCCAAGGAAACATCCTTCCAAAATAAATTAAAACAATTGTCGATATTATCAGTTATAAGATTACGGATTTCACACCATAATGTTTTTGACCCAGTATCAAAATAAATGCGTTACAGTTTCAGGGTTGACAATTATTTTTTTATTTTTTTTTACATCTAGGTCTCCTTTAACCACTAGGCTCATTGGGGCACTACTTTCTGTGGTGCGTCTCGGGCAAGTACAGCCTCGGGCATCCATCCCTCTCCAGGGCAACAAATGCTTCCACCCGGGCTCGAACGGGGGACCTTTCACGTGTTAGGGGAAAGTGCTAACCGCTTTCTTACGGAACAACATTTAAATTATTTATTGATCAAATTGGCCCATAATGTTTCATTGTTATTATGCACTACTTGATCATAATTTTACCATCAACTTTTGCAGACCGTTCCAAATTATATTTTATGTCTGTGTGTTTACTTCGTTGCCTACATACTGGGTTTTTAGACAGTTCAATAGTTCCCAGGTTATCTTAATGTATTAAAACTGGTGCGTGCCATTTTTCTTTATTTAGACCATGAAGTAATTGTACTGATACATGCTTTCTTGTAGCGTGGATGATCCTGCCATGTATCCGGCTTTGCAAGTTAATAAAGCCTCCAGTTTCTGGTTTTCCTTGATAGAACTGAACCGTTTTTGATCAGACAAAATCCGTAGCCTGTAGTGATCCATCCTCCAGTCAGCCTGATCTGATGCCCAATCAGCATCGCTATAGTCTTCTAATTTCAGGGTCTGATCACTTTGTTGGTAGCACGGCTTAAGTTTTCTTGTTACATGCGGATATTGCAAAACCTGCTTTGCTGCGCTCGAAAGTTGTCGTTTTGGCTGGGCCAGGTACTGTGACAATTTACTGGCAATCAAGCCAAGATCTGGTCTTGTAGAGGACATTATATAGATCAGACTACCCACTATTTCCCCGTAGCTTGTTGCATCCCCAATTTCTGCTCAAACGGTTGGACAGTTGGAAAATGAACAGTTTGAAAATTTACGAAACATATGCATTCATTAAAAACATTTTAAAAAGGCGAGTACCAGTGTTCACTTCCTTCCTAAGCGGCGAGACGTCTTACTAATGCCGAGCACGCTTACGCACTGAGCAGATAGCGATTACCCGGGAATTGTGCAGTTTATTGTCCTACCAGTCATGCGTGCCTCTTATGTATGTGATGGCAGAACGTAATACCCTCGTTTTATATACAGGGATGTGATTTGACCAAAGTGAAATTATCTGAAAATTAGCGGGGGGGGGGGGGGGGGGTGATTGCTAGCTGGGGGGGGGGAAACCAGGTAGGGTTAAATATTTATGGCCATTTTTATTACGTTATAATATTTGCGAAAAAAATGGGAAAACTGTCAAATAAATTTGAAAAGTTTACCACCTACCTCAAAATTCACGACTCTATCAGCAACTGGTACAGGTTGTTGGGGTGGATCACGTCTCTTTATTACCGCTTCCGATTGTGATGTCAATAAGGGATGGAGGCCGTAAAGTTTTGGAGTTTTCGTTTGGGCACCGAAACTTCCAGCGATGGAATAATTTGTCGTTCTTGACTGGAGTTCTTTCACGTGTTTTTTGCTCTTTGCGTGACTTTCAAGAGCTTTGAAACCTCTCCCACCATAGTCGATGGTATCATGACACCAAATGCAAAGTGCTTTCCCGGCACGATCGATCTTCCGAATAAAGTCATTGAACAAATTCGTCACAGTCTTCTTTCCAACATTCGTAGATAATTCCTTCTCCAACCAGTCCCATCGAAACTTGTTTTTTACAATCTTATCAATTTCTTTAGCTCGCGGAGCATCTTTGCGTTCGATCACGGACATCTTTCTTTAAACACCCGGCAAAAACGTGTGAGAAATGAACAATGGCACACTCCTATAACAAGCGCGTTTATTGGTCAACACGAGACTTCAACCAATCGCAAGTACGTTTCATTTCAGTTACGGAAACACTCAAATGGCATGCTGTCGAGACGAAATCGTTTTTTTTTACCAATTAAAACACCGGAAATTTTAAAATTTTATTTTTGGAGATAAAAAAAGCGGAATTCCGCGAATTAGCGGAAAAATCACATCCCTGTATATAACAAGAAAAAGTTCCCTTTAATAATATTTCTGAGTTTTGGCATTGCTGATTGTATTTCGTTAAAAAAACAATAATGATGCTGAGAGAATGAACGCATTTAACATTAGTTATGCATTAAAAACAACCATGTCGCTATACCGTATTCAAGCTAGTGCAGTCGGACGGTGTTCAGATATGGCTTATTCGAGTACGTTTCCCTTAATGTTCTCTAAATAAGTTAAATAATGGCAACAGTGCCCGAACAAAAATGTTTCCAACCGAATCTTCGCCCAGGTGGGACATTGAGGCAGTTAAGGTAGTTGAAGCAACCTCCGATATGAAGAGTCGCGCAAGTAGGAAATAGCGGCAGAACACCGGCATATCACACATTCTCACCGCGACCACGATGGTGCTTTCAGCGCTTCGATGCTTACTGCTCCGATGTCGTTCCTCGGTTGGTGGCTTTTTCCTCTTCTTTCCACCACCATTTGACTTCTTTTTGAGCATTTTTGGTGAAAGGAAAACGATATTACCGGGCGCACTCTCGTGGACCCCGATAGACGCGAGTGTCGCTTAATGATGGCGTCACAGAACAACAAGTCGTTTCTTCCTCTGCTCCATTTGGCGAACTGCAAAAATGTTGTCAGTTTCTAGCGGCGAAAGTGTGCAACTACGTGGTGATTTTTTAGCCATGATACAAGCAAGTTAATAATAATACTGTAATACTTGTATTAAGGTTTGGATAAACTAATTGCAGTCATCACCACCCTAAACAAGCACACAAGTCGGTGAAAGAATATCTTCTCTGTGTACGGAAAATATATTTTCACATTTTATTTCATCATTCTTATTTTTGTACAATGTTGCTCCAAATACCATTGCACTGTTGTTTTGGTGCACTTGAAACCTTAGCCAGTCTAAAAGCACCATCTTGTAAACATTGACAATCTAGCGTTGTTTTTAAAAATCTTATTTTAAGCTTTTTATCCTGCAGTTAAGCATATTGATGCACAGTGTGCGGTAATAAATGACAATAAAGCCAATACAATCCTATTTTACCAAGAAAAGGACAGGTAAACAGTAATCACCGCTGCCCAAACGATCATCGGCTGCTCTGCCGGCTTGTGATACCGTAACATATCCATCCACATAATAAAATACACCAACTTTTTAACCTGTTGTCCTCTGGTAGGTACTATAGGACCCCAAAAACAAGGACAAACAAGCTTGGAGAATGCTCCTTACCAGGGGCCATCGCCACCCTAAACGAGCGCACACAACTGTGAAAACATATCTTGGACTAATTTGGGGTTTTATCTTTTTTTGTTGCTCCTAATTGTTTTTGTCCGAAACTGTGAACATATATACAGTACCTTGATAAATATTTTTGTTTTGTTTCGTTGCTGCTAAATGTTATTGTACTTATTTTAAGTGCACTATTATTACGATAGACTCATTCATTCGATTAGAATCTGCACCGCTTATCCTCAGGATCGACGTGTTGTTTTGCTTTTAATGTGACAGTGTGTTTCTATTGGCACGTCTACCTCACAGTTTCTGGGTTCCATTCCAGCTACTGGCCCACCTTTGTGGAGTTTGCATGCTTTCACTGTACCCTTGGGCACTCCAGTTTCTTCCCATCCATCCATTATCTTATCCTTACTAGGGTCGCAGGGATGCTGGAGCCTATCCCAGCTATCTCCGGGCAGTGGGAAGGGGACAACCTGAACTGGTTCCCAGCCAATCGCAACCAGTTAGACTATTATTTTTTATTCACGGACATTACATTATTATTAGAACTTAGGCCAGTCTCAAGCACTAAGTTGTAATTTTTTTCCCTTAATAAATTAATGAAACAACGTTTTCTAGAGTAAGGACGACATGCTTTGGTCACGATTTGATTGTATCACGATACAAAGGTGCCAATTCGATTTATATCACAATTCTCATTAATTGTGATTCTACAAGTATTGCAATTTGATATAATTGACAATTGAGATTTAATTTAATTTTCTACAGAACAAGCAACTTAAATTATAAACTCCAGGGACAAAAAAAAACAGGAATGATGTTCAAATAATGCACGTCAGTCCGTATCAGTTAGTCCGAAAGGTGACATTAATTTCAACTAAGGCGATAAGAACATAACAGCAGTGGGATACAGGTCTGCAACAAAGTTTGCAGACATTTTTGGTCATGTCTAGCTCCGTCTTCTTGGGAACTGTGTAAAAACCAAAATGTGTCCATACTTTGATTTTGAGGTAAGATTGGGCCCAGAAAAAATCAGCCCAACCCGACCCGGCCTGTGTATAACCCCGAACCCGAACAATTAACTTTATTTGAAGGAACGAGGCTAATGTAAACCTGAAGCTTTTTTTAATGCTTTATTTAACAAACACATATACATTACCGTACAAAAACCTTACAATGTTGCATAAACAGTACAAAAAAAAAAGAATAACCCAAAGCTTTACTTTGGCGCTGAGGTAAACCCAAATTTTTACTTCCACGCTGTGCGTACTTCAGTGCTTAAGTGTGAATTTCAGCTGGGGTACTCAGCTTTGGGTTTACTTGGGGCCGAGTCCCTCAAATCAGGTGCCCACTGGAAAGTGCAGCACCGAAGTGAACACTTCCTCGCCGATGTGCACAATTCGGCAAAGTGCAGCAAAATTAAATGTAACGAAATGGCACTGAAATGTTCTTTTCTACATTACAAACTGCAAATAGTAAAATATGCAGCTGAAAAACAGAAAGACAATTTTAAAGCTCGTAAGCTATTGGAGAGAGGCGGGAATGACGTCTGACGTGAGGGAGCTAGAGGTGGAAAGGGAAGCAGTGCATCTTTTATGCCAACACCGAGGATGTTCAAATTATTCATTCATTTTCTGTATTAAATTATGGTTATCGTTACTGATTAAAGGGATAACCACAAACCTGTCTTTTTTCATGTTATGCTTTTATACTTCCTTTTTTTCTTAACTTCTTTATACAAACTTAATCATTCGTAATATAATGCATCAAAGCAGGTGAGCCGTTTGAGAGCCGGTTCTCTTTAATGAGTTGAGCCGAAAAAGCCGGTTCTCTAAAAAGAGACGGACTTCCTTTCATTACACAACTCGAACTGGTTTGACTTATTTAATTTGCCGTATCGTGATAGTCGGTGTATACCGGATGGTAACTATAATTGACAAATTTGCGTTTTTCCGTACAGATTTTCTTGTACGTCGTACACGTCCTAAAATAATAAACCTACTTTGTACGGCAAAACTGTACAGGTTGACAGGTATGAAATATGTCGAGTTTAATTCATTGTGTCGCTAATTACAGCAACCGAAATAAAAGCCTCATCATCCAGTCCAGCCTGAATGTGGATCCTTGGTGGGACGGGTACACTGCAGTTACATAAATACTAACATGACGTCGCTGATGTTTTTAGTTAACATTATGTTGCACAGTCTGTTTTAATGTTATTTAATATCAATCTCCTGTTTACTTTTTGTTGGTTAAAATAATATGGAAGCAGCCTATTTTAGCAATAAAGCCACTTTCCATAAACCTTAAGTGCATTGAGCATCTTCCAGCTGATATGAACCATAAAAAGGTAAATAATGAGATTTATCAGTAGTCAGCAACAGCAGGGCCGCGGACCGGTATCGGGCCATGGCTAGATTGCTACTGGGCTGGAAATAGCGAAAAATACGCTGCATCATTTTTTACCTGTTGCTGTTTAACTGACCGTGCTATGTTTCAGACTGAACTCGAACTGGGGATTTGGGGTGCGTTTGAATTCAAATCTGTGTGGTTTGCACAGGCGGGTGCCGTTTTCTGTCGGCCGGTAAATCTGTCACGTTGGAAACAAAGACTTTTGCCCGCCGACGATACAGTGAAGGTTAAATCAAACCAGACTTTTGCACATGTAGCAAATCCCTGTGGAGAATGGTGAACTGTAGTCCACTACGTCATGCTAGAAAGATTGTAAACAAAGTTGCTACAATGGAAACATTTCGTCAACAAAGTTGGAGGATGCATGGGTCCATAAGTCGCACCCCACAAAGACAACAAAACACCAACACTCATTTAGCAGGATTGGCTCATTTGACATGTTGCTATGCGGATCGTCGTGTCGTTTTGCTTTTAATGTTACAGACTGTGTTGCTATTGGCACGTCTGCCTCACAGTTCCCGGGTTCCATTCCAGCTACTGACCCACCTGTGTGGAGTTTGCATGCTCTCACTGTACCCTTGGGCACTCCGGTTTCTTCCCATCCATCCATTATCTTATCCTCAGTAGGGTCGTGGGGGGTGCTGGAGCCCATCCCAGCTATCTCAGGGCAGTGGGCAGGGGACACCCTGAACTGGTAGCCAGCCAGTCGCAGGGCACACAGAGACAGACAACTCACTCGCTCAGTCACACTTAGGGACAATTCAGACCGGCCAATTAACCTGACGTGCATGTTTTTGGAATGTGGGAGGAAACCGGAGTGCCCGGAGGAAACCCACGCAAGCATGGGGAGAACATGCAAACTCCTCACAGGAAGGCTGTTAGCTGGATTTGAACCCATGACCTCAGAACTGTGCTATTCACGCGCTAACCACTGCGCCGCCGTACCGCCCCGGTTTCTTCCCACATTCCCAAAAACATGGCTGGGATTGGCCGAGCACCCCTTTATGTTTTTCGATAAGTCAATGAAATGTGATTTTGGTGTGATGTTATAAGGACATCTAGAGGTTCCACATCACTACACAGTGAATTTACTCTCATTTTTATTATTAATTTTGTTATTACATACATTTAATGATTGTTTTTTCTGTAGTCTGTAATAGTCTGTGCAGCCCTGTGAGACCTTGTGATAAACATCACATGACTTGACTATTATCCCTATTACGGTATAATTTTAGAAAAAATAAGACATTTAATCCTATGAAAATATTCTCAGACAATAAACTGGTTCGTGCTATAGAAACGGTTGTCGACCACTAGTTTTAACGACATTCAATATCAATCTTCTGTTGACTTTGTTTTGGTTAATCAGAAAATGACAACAGCAGATTTTAGCAATAAAGCCGCTTTCCATAAACCTTAAATGCATTGACCGTCTTCCAGCTGTCATGAAACATAAAAGGGTAAATAATGAGTTTTTTATGAGCACCCTAAATCTTGCCCAAATCATAATCCTCAGCCTGAATGATGCAAAGGCGGCCACTGGAGGGCAGCAAAGCAACAGATGATCAATGGATGGAGTTTTGCAGTGGATTTATGGGGGAGCTGAGGGGGTCTCGACTTCTCTGCTGGATTTCCGGCAGCTCTTAGCTTCTGACTGAGCTCCAGAAGTCTTTGCAAAATGTCAATCATGTGCCCCCGAGATGCCACACTGGGATGTGGGCACCATTGAGGCTTGTTCCCGACCTTGTCTGCACGTTTGCGCCTTCAAAATAATTGTCACACTTACATGTAGGCCAGGGGTGGGCAAACTGAGGTTACAAAATTTAGTCAGGAACCTGAAGACCTTTCTAATTTTTCCAATTTGCATTTATGATTTAATATACAGTACATGCAAACATATCAATCTTAAGTTTCCTTTCACATTTGTTTTTAAGTACATGACATTTATTGGATTAGGTTGTGTAATGCAATTAAAGCAAAATAACATGTTGGGTCCCTGTTTTAAGCACTTAATTTTGTCCTTTAGTTTTGTAGCACTTATGTAGTATTTTCTTCGTGTCTTCGTAGCGGTATTTTTGAAGTCTTTTAATAATGGAAGTTATGTAGTCTTTGCATAGTATTACTGTTGTAATATTTTTGTATTCATATTTCCTTAGTTTTTTTGTGGTATTATTGTAGTTGTATATTTGTATTACTATTGTAGTTATATTTTTGTTGTGTCTGTCATATTTTTTTATTTCTGTATTACTTTTGTAGTCTTTTTGCAGCTGTAATTTTAGTATTGTAATTGTATACCTGCAGTGTTCTCGTTTGCCCGCGTCCCTGCGCCCTAGACGCATCATTTATGCTGGGGACGCATAGTGTCAAATCAACGTGCAACCCCGGGACGCAACTTTTTTGACACAAAATTGTCATTATTAGCCATTCACCTTTTTTTTTAACAAAGATTTACCGCACTACAAACTTTTTGTCAGGCAGATACGCCATTGTTGTTTTGGTCTCGCGGTTCGAGTTTTCGTCTGCACGCCGATCTGGGCAAACGAGATTATCTCATTGTTGTGGTGCTTGCAGTCGAGTTAAGGTGAAAATCAACACTAAATTGGTCATTTCTTTAGGGTCAGTAATAAGTTGAAACATAATGCAGAAATTATTAACGGCAATCATTCCGGCACGAAAAAACGGCGGAGAAATTCTTCGGAAGATCGCCGAGGATAGGAAAACACGTGTGCTGAAGCGAACGATTCGACGAAAGAAAATAAACAAAACAATACTCCTAGCAAGAAAATGACTTTTCTGCCAAAATGGACTAAATTATATTCCTGGTTACACTATGAGGAGGATGATAATGGATTGGACCTTGAGAAGGCATTACTGCGGCGGGACAGCAAACCACGAAGAATATATGAACTGGAAAATCTGAAGTGATAACTGCTTTGTATTACCAATTAACTGTGATGATTAAAACTGCATGAATATATAGACTAATATTTCAGCAATATTATTTTGTATAATGTTCAATATTTTTGTGAACTGAAAAATCTGAAGTGATAACTGCTTTGTATTACCAATTGACTGTGATGATTAAAACTGAATGAAAGTATAGATTAATATTTTAGCAATATTATTATGTATAATGTACAATATTGTGAACTGAAAAATCTGAAGTGATAACTGCTTTTTATTACCAATTAACTGTGATGATTAAAACAGAATCAAATATAGATTAATATAATTATTTCAGCAATATTATTTTGTATAATGTACAATATTGTTGTGAACTGAAAAAACTTGAAGTCATAACTGATTTGTATTACCAATAAACTGTGATGATTAAAACGGAATCAATAAAAGGGTTCATATTATATATTTGTCGCCGATTTACAATGTCAACCTCGATAACACTAAATTTTGGGGACCCATAGATCTCTGTTGGGACCCATACATTTTTGAGCATGCGAGTCCCCGGGACCCATCACTTTTCAGAGATAAATGAACACTGTACCTGTAGTATTTTTGTAGTACTGTATTGCCGTAGTATTATTTAATTGTCTTTTTGTAATATTTTGAAGCCTTTTAGCTGTGGTATTCTGTTTTCTTAATATCGTTGTATTTCTGTAGTATTTCGGTAGTAATATATCCGTAGTATTATTTGAAGTGTATTTCTTATTTAGTAGTTTTTCTAGTATTATAGTTATATTTCTGTAGTATCTTTGGAGTATTTTCATAGAAGTATTTCAGTAGTATTTTTGTTGTATTTACAATGTTTGTGTTGTATTTTTGCAATATTCTTGTCATATTTTTTTTAACATTTTGTAATATTTCTCTAGATGTATTACTGTTTTAGTATTTTTGTATTATCTCATTATTGCAGTAGTATTTTTGTAGTATTTCTTCTTTTCAGAATTATGGCAACATTATGATTTTAAGCAATAAATATGATCTTTAGTAGTTTTGTTGTGGCACTTTTGTAGTAGACACAAGAAGGGACAATGGAGACAAAACTGTCACCAGAAAAAAAACATTTTCTCATAGGTAGTACTTTATTAACACTTGATTATACATTCATATTTTTTTCCATTTTCGTGTGGCAGGCCAGATTAACATTCATGACAGGCCGCATGTGGCCTTGGGCCATAGTCTACCGTCCCCTGATCTACACACTTGATATAGATGGCTATTTTTTTACTCATCTCTACCCATGCTAGACATTTTGGGTACATGGCTGTCATTGGCCATCATTGAGCCTCATTGAAACAATGACCTTGTCTGCAGCGCATGTGTCAGAAGCTGCCCTCCCCACGCCGCCTCCTCAGCTCACTCCGACTGTGCGGTCCTCCTTCTCCATCTTATTGACAGTGGACCTGTCACTCATAACATCCGCCGCTTGTCCTTTGCAGAGCTAGCTGCCTGTCTGACCTTGTCTGACCTTGACCTTCATTGCTGCCAACTTTGACCTTTACGTCAGACATCAACACAATCCAGACTTCCTACTTACTGGGGATTATTTCTGTTATTACATACAGTAGACCCCTGGCTTGCAATTTTTGTACTTTACGGTGCAAAAGAAGATGTTTTTTGGTCCCTCTTTACAGTATTTCCCCCCACTATACGACATCAAAGACATATTACTCTGCTTGTCCCTAAACGTCTGTCTCGACTTCACGCTCTGTGACAGACCACAGGCGGCAAAGGCTATCGCAGGGGCAGGTTTTACAGTGCTGTGAAGAAGTATTTGCCCCCTTCCTGATTTCTGTGTTTTTGAATATTTATCACTGACAAAGGTTTCATCAAACCAGTTTTACTATTACACAGAGACCACCCAAGGGAATACAAAATGCAATTTCATATAGAAAATAAACAAAAACGAATAAAAAGCTATCTGGCCCTATGTGAAAAAGTAATCGCCCCTCGAACCTAATAGTGAGTTAAATGGGATGGCGGCAAATACACGGCACTGTATGTGTGTATGTCGTGTGGGTGTAACAAATTGAGAAAGCGATGAGAAAAAACCTGAGTGCTGGATTGTGACATATTTAGAGTTAGGTCACTAAGATGCTAGTGTTAAGATCAAGTCTGCCACCAGCCTCCAGGGGGCACCAGCGGAATGTTAACTGGAGGACCCTCACTCCACCCCCACACTGACGCTTATTTAACAATTTGATGACTGGGCCGACAGCAAAAGCTGCCGATCGTTGCTTTCCATGTTGTTGTCCTGAGTTTGTTTCTTGGCTCTGTGCCTGACTAAAGACTCCTTGTTTCCTGCCAGCCCTGAGTTGTTCCGGACTGTGTCATTTATCCATTGTTTTCTCCCTCCTCTAATGTGTGGAGCACTTTTTGTTACTTTGCCGCCAATGAACTTTTTAACTCGTGCGTCAGTGCTTGGGTCCACTCCACAAATCCCAACAACTATTGTTGAACTACCTCCCATAATACCCTTTTCTGTGACTTGCAAAGTTGATGATACCATACTGTGTTTTTGTACTGTATTTATTCGCGATGGGTACCAGGGCTTGCATTGATGATAAACATGACCTGCCTAAAGGGAGCAGCAATTACATGATAACCATGGAAACTAAGCTTGTGATTATCATAAAATAGGAAGAAAGGACATGAATGGCTACTCTCACCCAAAGCCATAACCAATCAACGATGAAGACCATAATTGAATACAAGTGAATAAACCAATGACTCCTCACAGGTTGACTTTTCAATATCAGTTTCATATTTAATTTGCCGTCACCGTCCTCTCTCCCTCTGGATAAATGTGCGTTTTTTTTAATATTGGATACCTGCAATTGAGATTGCATAGAATGACATTTTATTCAGGGGGTTATTGCGCATTGTCTGTTTTCTGACTAGTATGCACTGTTTACATCAGGGGTGTCAAACTTGTTTTAACTCGGGGGCCACGCGATAGAACAAACATTCTCTCGGGGGCCGGGAATAGTAGATTAGAGCGAAATGAATTAGAGAAAGAGAGGGAGAGAAAAAGAGAGAGGGTGGAACAAAGAAAGCGAGAGAGAGAGAAAATGTAAAAAACAAGAGATAAAAAGAGAAATAGTGAGAGAGGGGGAAAGAGAGAAAGATAAAGTAAGATACAGAAATTCAAAGAGAAACCGAGAGAAAGAGAGCGAAGCGAAGAAAGTGAGAAGAGCGAAGAGAGAGAAAAGGAAAAAAGAAAGATAGAGCAAAAGAAGGCAAAAAGACAGAGAAATAGACATAGATGTACAAAGAAAAATAAAGAGAGACAGAGAGAGAGTGAAAGAGTGAGAAAAAGGGAGGGAGAGACAGCAAGAGGAATAGAGAGAAGGTGAGAAACAAAAGAGAAAGAGAAATAAAGAGAGTGGGAAGAGAGAGAAAGAAAGAAATCCAAAGAGAAATAGAAAGCGAGAGAGAAGAGAAAGGAGAAATGGGAACAAAGGAAGAGAGAACAAAAGAAGGTAAAAGACAGAGAGAAAGAGACATAAAGGAACAAAAAAGGACAGACAAAGTGAAAGAGAGAGAGATAGAGAGTCAGAGAAAAGGTATGTAGGGAGAGAGATAGAAAATACAACTACAGCGTCTTTGTGAGAGGCACCTGGCTTTGGCAACATTAAGTGTACATACAGTGCATCCGGAAAGTATTCACAGCGCTTCACTTTTTCCACAATTTGTTATGTTACAGCCTTATTCCAAATTGTATTAATTTAATCTCTTATCTCAAAATTCTACACAAAATACTCCATTTTGACAATGTGAAAAAGTTTTTTTTTTTAACTTTTTTTGAATTTATTAAAAATAGAAAACTAAGAAATCACATTTACATAAGTATTCACAGCCTTTGCTTAATACTTTGTTGATCCACCTTTGGCAGCAAATACAGCCTCAAGTCTTTTTGAATATGATCCCACAAGTTTAGCACACCTATCTTTAGGCAGTTTTGCCCATTCTTCTTTGCAATAAGTCTCAAGCTCAATCAGGTTGTATGGGAGACATTTTCAGATCTCTCCAGAGATGTCCGATCGGATTCAAGTCTGGACTCTGGCTGGGCCACTCCAGGACATTCACGGAGTGGTTCTGAAGCCAATCTATTGAGATCTTGGCTGTGTGCTTTGGGTCGTTGTCCTGCTGAAAAATGAACCTTCGCCCCAGCCTGAGGTCAAGAGCGCTCTGGAGCAGGTTTTCATCCAGGATATCTCTATATATTTCTGCATTCCTTTTTCCTTCCATCCTGACTAGTCTGCCAGTTCCTGCTGCTGAAAAACATCCCCACAGCATGATACATCCACCACCATGCTTCACTGTAGGGATGGTATTGGCCTTGCGGTGCCTGGTTTCCTCCAAACATGGTGCCTGGCATTCACACAAAAGAGTTCAATCTTTGTCTCATCAGACCAGAGAATTTTGTTTCTCATGGTCTGAGAGTCATTCAGGTGCTTTTCGGCAAATTCCAGACGGGCTTCCATGTTCCTTTTACTAAGGAGTGGCTTTCGTCTGGCCACTCTACCATACAGGCCTGATTGGTGGATTGCTGCAGAGATGGTTGTCCTTATGGAAGGCTCTCCTCTCTCCACAGAGGAACGCTAGAGCTCTGACAGAGTGACCATTGGGTTCTTGGTCACCTCTCTGAGGCCCTTCTTCCCCGATCACTCAGTTTAGAAGGCCGGCCAGCTCTAGGAAGAGTCCTGGTGGTTCCAAATGTCTTCCATTTACGAATAATGGAGGCCACTGTGCTCATTGGGACCTTCAAAGCATCAGAAATGGTTCTGTATCCTTCCCCAGATTTGTGCCTCAAGACGATCCTGTCTCGCAGGTCTACAGACAGTTCTTTTGACTTCATGCTTGGTGTTTGTGCTCTGACATGCACACTCAACTGTGGGACCTTATATAGACAGGTGTGTGCCTTTCCAAATCATGTCCAATCAACTGAATTTACTGCAGGTGGACTCCAAATAAGCTGTAGAAAGATCTCAAGGATGATCAGTGGAAAAAAGATGCACCTGAGCTCAATTTTGAGCTTCATGGCAAAGGCTGTGAATACTTATGTAAATGTGATTTCTTAGTTTTTTTATTTTTAATAAATTCCAAAAAAGTTTAAAAAAAAACTTTTTCATATTGTCATAATGGTGTATTTTGTGTCGAATTTTGAGATAAGATTAAATTAATACAATTTGGAATGAGGCTGTAACATAACAAAATGTGGAAAAAGTGAAGCGCTGTGAATACTTTCCGGATGCACTGTATTTCAACGTGCAGCTTGTTTTTCTCTTTCGCTTCTCTGAGCGTTGTCTCGTGGGATTTAATCCCTCAGCGGGCCTGAATCGGCCCGCCTGTTTGACACTCCTGGTTTACAACATTGTCGCTATCGGCCAATCATGTTGCTGTTCTTTGATTGGTGGAGTACAAAAAGTGCTTCTACTACAGGTTGGAATATCTCGCCTGAGGTTTGGGTCCTCCTCTGTTCTCCTTGCAAGGTCAAAAATCCATTGATGTCTTTTCTCCTTATTTTGAGTGTCTACTTAACTATAAACTCATCCATTACACATAAGTATTTACGATTTGGTTTTTTGTTTTATTTGGGGCACCGGGCATTCTGAGCAAATCACCATGGGCTCCTGTCCCCTGCTGTAGGACAATTTCACTCGGCGACCTCCTCCTCAGAACCTATTATTGTCCTATCCCGGGGCTTCGACTGTACGGCAACTCGGAATTAGGTTCGCCGTCTCTCATCTGAGCGCAAAATCTCCGATTCAGTCAGACAAGTGGAGAGTCGCGAGGCGGATGGCGAGTGCATCCAAAAGTCTGTGCTTGGCCCGACTCCTGATTCGCACGGAAGGGTTAGGGCAGGCCTTTGCCAGGATGGATCTGATCTCAGAAATCTCTCAGGCGGACATTTTCTCAGCGCTTACATCAAACTCTAAGACTGTCACTCAACAGAATCTCGGCACTATAGACACTAATAGACGGAAAATCACTGGCGGAAATCGAACCAAACAAAAGGTCTGACTGTGTAGTGATTTTTTTTTTTAGAAAACTGCCTCTTTCGGCTCAGCTTTTCCGATATTTTTTAATAACATTACCGATAATAATCATGAAGTATTATGCACCAAAGTGATTAATAAATCATTTTCTCGTAAAACAGTAGTTGGCACATTTGCCTAACACGCGAAAGGTCTCTGTTTCAAGGCCAGGTGGAAACATTTGTTGGCCTAGAGAAAGATAGGCGCCACCGGGCTCTAAGATACATCAGAGGAAATAGTGCCCCTAAGAACTTAAAGGTTAAGGGGTCCAACCGCGCACCCCATTATGCTACTATATCAGTCACAAGTGCCGTCAGAGTGAGGGAGGGAGGGGTGCACAAAAAAAATAAGAGATAGAGTAGAAAAACATAAAAAGATGGATGGAAAAAACAGAGGGGGGAAGAATTAAATTGTCAAATAAAAAGAAGGGGCGAAAGAGAGAAACAATGAGTGAGAAAAAGAGATAAAGATAGGGCAAGAGAAAGAGAAAGTAGGAGTAAAAAGTGAGAAAAGAAGAGATAAAGAGGGACAGAGAGAGAGAGAAAGAAAACTAGATAAAGAAGGAGAATAAAGGAGAAAGTAAGAGTACAGAGAAAAAAAGTCATAGAGAGAAAAGGACAGAGAGAAAGACATAGGGTGCAAGATATATATATATATATATATATATATATATATATATATGTGTGTAGAGGGAGAGAGAGAGAAAGAGAAAGAAAAAAGAGAGAAAGAAAGAGAAAACAAGAGGGATAAAGAAGGAGAAATGGGATTACTGAGAAAAGGAGAAGAAAACAAGGACAGAGAGAAATAGAGAGAGGGGGAGATAAAGACAGAGGGTGCAAGAGAGAGAAAGAGAAAAAGAAGAAAAGAGAAAGAGGGAAAGAGAAGATAAAGAGAAAACGAGACAGATAAAATAGGAGAAAGAGAAAGAAGGAGAACATGGGAGTATGGAGAAAAAGAAGAAGAAAGAGACAGAGAAAAAGAGAGGGGGGGAAGAGAGAGAGAGAGATATTTAGAAAAAACAAAAGGGCTAAGGGAGCGAAAGAAAGAGAGTAGGATATAGTAAAAGAGGAAGAGAGAAATCACTTCACTTCACAGAGCCGCTTCTCGCCGTCGAGCCGTTTGGTTCACTATATCCGTGGCATGGGTTCAATTTCAATTACAGTACAGCATCACCCGATGTTTACCCGTGTTGGTTCCCTCACCACATGGTGGCGCAGCAGCTGGCAGCTGTGCCGTGCCCTCACCTACCTGCTATGGCAGAGCTGGCCAGGGCGGCCATTATTCATTTGGACAGGCTTTTTATGAGGCAGCAGGCTGCTCGCGGGAGGCCCAACAGATGCGTTCGTCCGTCATTGTTAAGAGCTCCACCTGTAAATAGAGACTGAGCAATATCCCCCCAAAATGTACTCGATTTTTGACCGCCCATTACTCTCGTACCTTTCGATTTTGCTTCAGGGTTAAAAAAATGAAAAAACGGCGATTAACTTTAGCCCTTCAATGCCACTGGGAGTCAAAAGAGGGTCACTAAGTGCAAAAGCAAACAATAAAGTCAATAAAAAGAGGAGTAAAATCTGAAGGAAAATGAAAGGGTCCTTGCTTGCTGGGAGCACGGCTGCAGAAAGAAAACATTATCATCAACACAGCCCAGACAATCTTTAGCAGCTCTCTGCCCAGTCTGGAGGACATTGCTGACAACATTATTTAAAACCATTTTGACTTTGGCCACCACCTCTTGGATCAGCTGCCCTCAGTCAGACTGAAATGTCCCTTAAGATAAACACTCACAGGGTCTAGAGACAGTTTCTTCCCCATGGCCATTACCACCCTAAACAAGTTCACAAGACTGAAAAAGTATATACTGTATCTTGCCAATGTATAGAATAAAAATGTCAATGTAAGCTATTAATTTGCTTCACAGCATCATGAGGAAATCAGATAAACGATTGGCTGAACTATCTCCCATTATGCCCTCATCTTTATTCAGTTCAGATCGTCATTTGCATCGTTTGCGCATAGGTGATACAATAGTGCACTTTTTTGTGCTGTTTATGTTCACAATGGATCTTAAGTCTAGCGGTAATGCTAAATGGAGAAGCAAAAACATGATATCATTAGAATTTAGGCTTAAAATAATCGAAGAGGGCACATGCGTCCTTACCCTCGCTAAGGGTTTTATCTCTTACCATTTAATGATGGATGATAATATTAAAAAGAAGCGAGAACATCGTTTTGAGGCATGACGATACCCTCAAGTAAAAGTTTTAAAATCATTATTGATTTGAATCTGCCGTCATCTGCATCCACCCGCCACTCCAATCAACCAGCTCTACACACGTCACACAAAAGGTAAATGAAGTCTGTATTTTTTTACAATGCTTTTTATTCATATGTACATATATCACAAGAATATAGTGCTTACCCTGTACTATTTTGTTATTTTAATGTTTTGATCTTGGGTCCAGGGGTTTAGAAAGCGTGAGCTAATTACCATAGGTTTCTATACCCTGCTAAACAGCAATTTCACTTTGCGAACTCCACCATCTCTGGGGTCTACTGTATTTTAGTACAGTGAAAAAAAATAACAACCACAGTACCGCTTAACCTCAACTGCAGTAAAATGGAATTCGACCTAAGCGTGAGCGGAATACAGAACAAGACGAAATCACATGGAATCCAGCAATGGCGTTGAGCACACGCAAAAAAAACCTCTTTGCTGAATCATTGGGAACTAAACGCACTTGACCTAAAGCAGGGGCTTCAAACCCATGTTAACTTGGGGCCCACACGATAGAAAAAAACAATCTTTCAGGTTCCGGACTAGTTCAGTAGAGAGAAAGAAAAAAAAGAGGGAGAGAAAAGGAGAGGGTGTGGGACAAGGAAAGAGAAAGGGGGAAAGAGAGAGAAAAAACGTGAGAAACAAAAAAGATGAATGGAGGGACGAGGAAAGAAAGAGAAAAAGAAAGAAATCCAAAGAGAAATAGAGAGAGAAGAGCAGAGAAAGAGAAAAGAGAGAGAAAACGAAAAAAGGAAGAGAGAGCAAAATAAGGTAAAAGACATACAGCGGAAGAGAAATAAGAACAAAGAAAGAGAAAAAGAGAGAGAGACAGTGAGAGATAAATAGGGAAAAGGGGAGGAAGAGAGAGAGAGAGAAAAAAGAGAGAGAGAACATGAGAAACAAAAGAAATAAATAGAGAAATAGTGAGAAAGGGGGAGAGAAAAAAGAATGAAATCCAAGAGGAATGGAGAGAAAGAGAGAAAAAAGGAAGAGAGTGCAAAAGAAGGTAAAAGACACAGAGAAAGAGACAAAGAGGAACAAAGAAAGAGAAAAAGAGAGACAGCGTGAGATAAAAAGGGACGAAGAGATAGAAAAAGCGAGAAATAAACAAATACAACTACAGCGTCTTTGTGAGAGGCACCTGGCTTTGAGTCATCAACACAGCCCGGTCAGATGAATAGTGAGGGAAAAACGGAGGAAGAGAGAAAGAGAAAAAAGAGAGAGAACATGAGAAACTAAAGAAATAAATAGAGAAATGGTGAGAGAGGGGGAAAGAGAGAAAAAAGAATGAAATCCAAAGAGAAAGAGAGAGAAGGATGGAAAGAGAAAAAAAGGAAGAGAGAGCAAATAAGGTAAAAGACACAGAGAGAGAAAGAGACAAAGGGGAACAAAGAAAGAGAAAAAGAAAGACAGAGTGAGCGAAAAAGGGATGAAGGGATAGAGAGAGTGAGAGAGAAATGAATATAACTACAGCGTCTTTGTGAGAGGCACCTGGCTTTGGTAACATCAAGCATACATGTTTCACCCTACAGCTCTTTTTTCTCTTGCGCTTCTCTGCACGTTGTCTGGCGGGCCGGATTCAATCCCCGAGCGGGCCTGGTCCGGTCTGTTCGACACCCCTGACCTAAAAGAATAAAGGCCGACCAGGCTGTCTCAACCTCCTCCGAAAGATGCGCTTTCTTAATTGGGCTTGCACAAAATGTATGCATCACCCGCTTTGTTGCATCACAGTGCCAATCCATCAGCGAGGGTCTTAACAGCCACGGGAGCACCATTGGGAATTTTCATTTTCTTTTAACATTCTCCAGTTCTTCAATCTTTTTGGCTTCCCTTTGTTAGGAATTAAATATTAAAAGGTACCGTTTACCAAATTGTTCGGATTAGTTATCTAACTCCATTAACCAAACACAACCTACATTCACCTAGCAATGCGTGCTCGTTTCTTGATGGAAAAGATGACCAAGAGACCGGCATTTCCACATGGGGTCAGATTTAATTTCTTAAACAATTTAGCTAAGTGAACTCCATCAAATATGGCCAAATTAGCCGAATTAGTGGTGCTCGAGTCACTGTCAAGCCTCCTCTCTTGTTCTCTCGCTCTCTTCTCTCGGCCCACGTTTTTCCGCAAGCTGGTGTGCCCGCTCCTCCCACGGGCGTACCACGGAAGCCTTCACGTGGGCTCCACCACCTCGCCTCGATGTCTCGAAAAACTCAAAACAACACGGAGCGTCTCTACGTCATCAGGGCCTTGTTCTCAAAACATCGCCTGCCGTCCTCCGTCAGAGTCCGGTTATCAAAATTCCCTAGTCAAAATATTCTGCATTTGGAACTGCGTGTCCTGTCATTGAACTATAATTTACTCTGAAAATCTTCATTGCACTCAATAAATGTAACTTGTATTCAATCGTATAAAATCCCTTATAGTCAAATGTATAAAATCCAGGAAGCATGACCCTGACGAGCAGTTAACTGAAATACACTGATTCGAAAAGGCACGTTTAATCGGGTGATAGTCATCAAAAAAATAAACAAAAAACAGATTCGTACTTAAAAATAAAATCATGGTACTGTCGGCCTACAACAAAGTGCAAGAAGTTTGGATTCACAGCGTGCTAGATCTTGTAGGCGGGCTTCATGGGGAGCTCATCGGAGGTGTCCACCGGGTTTTTGTAGACCCGAGAGTCGTCCTCGCCGTGCTGGTGGCGGGCAAAATTCACAAAGACCTGCAGGAAAGTACAAAGAAAACAGGAACTTGAGTGTAAATTAGGTTTTTGCTTTTACACTGACGAGGAATAATCCAATTGGAAACCGACTGTTAAGAGTAATGCAATGATGTAAAGCCATGTAAAAACACACAATAATCTAATTGAAGTCTTATTCCGAGTACTCTGATTGCAACGGTTGGGTTAGTGCTTTCATTTTTTGTTCATTAGTACACAAATTCAAACAGTGGCGGGCCCTGCATTTCACATCTAGGCCTTCATCCAGGCCTTAGTGATGTGGGTCTATGAGCCGGTTCTTGAGAGTGAACACCTTTGAGACACTTTTTTTTCTCTTGTGATTGGTAGATAACGTTGGTAACGTTTTTTTTCAGGGATTCTGTTGTTCACTTTAAATTTGTTGAATATATAAAAGTTTTTTTTTCTTCATGTGCAAATATGTTAATTTATGGTTGCTGTGATTTGAGGGATCATGTGTTTTACATAGAAAATGTAAATTGTGTATTTCATAGATTATTTTGTGTTGTTCTTGAAGGATTTTATACATTTTACTATAAAGGATTTTATACGATTGAATACAAGTTACATTTATCCAGTGCAATGAAGATTTTCACTGAGTGGGCTTCAGGTCACGCTGTTCCAAATGCAGGATGTTTTGGCTGGGGAAATTTGATAACAGGACTCTGACGAAGGACGGCAGGCATTGTTTTGATGAACCCTCTGCTGTTTCTCCATACATCGAGGTGGGGGGGTGGACCCCACGTGGGGGCTTTCCTGACACACCCATGGGAGGAACCGGCACACCAGCTTGCAGAAACGTGGGCCGAGAGAGAGAAGCAGAAGACCGAGAGAGGAGGCTTGACGGAGACTCGAGCGACACTAATTCGGCTATATATTCGATGGAGTTCACTTAGCTAAATTATTTAAGAAATTAAATAAGCCCCAGTGTGGAAATGCCGGTCTCTTGTTCATTTTTCCATCAAGAAACAAGCGTGCATTGTTAGGTGAATGTAGGTTGTGTTTGGTTAATGGAGTCAGATAACTAATTTGAACAATTTGGTAAACGGTACATTTTAATATTTAATTCCTAACACTCTGAAAAGTCAATATTTAAAATGAACATTTTATTGTGTATGAGTTGCTTGACTATAAAGTTGCTTAGTAGAAAAAAGTTCCAAGTTTGAATGAGTTTGACGTTCACCGTAGAGTGAAAATAGATTAAAAAAATACTGTAATAATTTAGTAGAATGATTTAGTTTAGACTTTGGTCCTTAAGCCTGCAAAAAAGACCCCCGATGTCGCCAACTCAAAATCTGATTGGCTAAACCAACAGCTTTATCGGACACTGATGTGATTGAACAGGGCCTTCGAAAGTCTTTGTGAAGGCCTCCAGGTAGATTACTGACCCTGGCAGCAAGTCATTGCTGACATGTAATTGGTTAAATATGGGCCTGCAACAAAGAATCACCAAGATAGATCAAAATCGATGATTCACATATTCAGATATTTTTAGCCCAGCATAGAAGGCTTTGCAGGCCCTGACGGCCCACCACTGCATTTAAATAGCCCAATTGTTTCTGCACTCATGCAGTTTACCGCATCAAGGATGTCTTAATGTCCCAAACCACAATGGGATGCATGCAAACTCCAGCTCACTCGCTACAAAGTCCTTTGTGTTTTGGTTGATCTCTCTGAGACATTTTAATTCTGTTTTCTTGAACAAAACTTGGGGTATTGAATCATGCCCATGATTCAACCGAAATCTCCTTGAACTGTAAAAAAATGATTAGTCATATATAATAAACGAAAAGTCCTTGTGTCTTAAATCTTAGTCATCGTTTTCTTGTTTATTGAAATACAGTCTTGGTTTTTATTGAGCATGTATGGGTTTTGTGCCATGTTTTCTGTTGCTAGTAGTTATTTTAGCTTAATGACATGGCACGGCGGTTGGGTTGTTAGCGCGCAGCCCCACGGTGCAGAGATTAAGGGTTCAAGTCGGGCTACCGCAACATCCAAGTATGGAGTTTGCATGTACTCCCCCCATATTCCCAAAACATGCATGTCAGGTTATTTGGCCGGTTTAAATTGGCCCTAGGTGTGAATAAACGAGAGAGTTGTCTGTATCTATGTGCCCTGCGACTGGCTGGCAACCAGTTCAGGGTGTCCCAGGCCCACTGCCCAAAGATAACTAGGATGGGCCCGCGACCCTACCAGGATAAGAGGTGCAGATAACAGATGCATGGACATTATATGCATATTCAGGAAGTGCTAGCAAGAAAGTTTTCAGTATTTTTCTTTCTCTTGTTTTCTCTTTAAGGCCTGAATACAACTTTAGCTGTACGTTTACAGTATTATTTGGTGTTTAAGAGCTGTACAATATTGATTTTATCATGTTATGGATCATTACATTTCCCTGCCCCCAAAAAACTTGTAGGCTAGTTGTTTTATTAGTAAATGTTTTGATGCTAATGTAGTAAAAACGGACCTCACGTGTTTTTTGGATTCAAACAGTTGATTGGTTTAGCTTTATCACATAACACAGGGAGTGCTAGTAAGAAAACTTTCAGCATTTTCGACAGATCACTCTTTTTTGACTTCTCTTTAGGCCCTGGTACTATGATAATATGAGCTTAATATTACGTAAACTGTACACCTTGATAAAGAAGAGCAAAACATTATCAACATTCTGTTCTTTTTATCAAAACAGTGCAGGATTTTAATTCTGTTGGGTGAAAACCTTTTAAAGAACACTGCACAGGTGAATTAACAGGTGGTAAGGTCTTTGACTCAATTTTTCATTGCAAAATTGAACACAAATGAGAAAAGAAACTAATTTCAACACACGCACTTAAGATGAATACAGCAGGCGACCAGATAAAGGTCTCTGCTGTGCTTCAAGTTTTAAGATTTCCACACATTTAAGTGAATGCAGCCAGCAACAAAAGACAAATGTCTCAATAATTTACTTCAAGCTCTTAGCCTCTGAAAACAGAGAATGGTACACAGTAAATGGAGGTATGTATGAAAAAAGACAAATCACGAATATGAAAAATATTCATCAGTATTATATTAAAATATTTGCACTTAGACAGATATGTCATATGTTTGACAGCCCTAGGTGAGGATGCTTATACCTACCCATAAAATACAACTGAATACAGTTACAGTGACGGTGACTCAAGCAAGGACAAGAACACGTAATTTCTCCCTACTGATATTCTGGTACTCTTCCTCATTCCTGTCAACCTCAACGGCTCCATGCCCTTACAAACTGTCGTACTTTCCCTTACAAAATAGAAAAAAATCTTACACCATATTTTTTTTTTCTGTACATATTCTTAATGATTAAAAAAAAATCAAAAAAACTTGTTATCAGCGTAACTAAAATATCCATTAATAAAACAAAGATATTTTTGGAGGTAAAAATTAGTTGGCATTTCTATTTTGTAAACCAAACTACAATATCAACCATTGATGTGTAGTGCCTAATTTCAACTCCCCTGCAAAATCCTCCCCCCTCACGTGAACGCGCATTCTGCTGCGCTTCCGACATTAGCTTTATTGTCTTAATAAGCTTATTATATAGAATACGAATGCTATTGTCGGAAGCGCAGCAGAATGCGCGTTCACGCGAGGGGGGAGGATTTTGCAGGGGAGTTGAAATTAGGCACACAGTAGCATCAAACGCTCACTTCGTTTGCAACGAAAAAAACCATACCAAGATAGAGGCTTCCGCGGCGAACTCGTTT
Source organism: Urocampus carinirostris (assembly GCF_059441175.1). Taxonomy (NCBI): domain Eukaryota; kingdom Metazoa; phylum Chordata; class Actinopteri; order Syngnathiformes; family Syngnathidae; genus Urocampus; species Urocampus carinirostris. Next base: position 28,383,258 of record NC_142359.1, on the reverse strand, counting down.
TACTTGATTGATTTGCCGATTCGTGATAGTCGGTGTATACCGGATGGTACCCATAATTGACAAGTTTTTTGGTACAGATTTTTTTGTACGTCGTACACGTCTTAAGATGCATAATAGACGTACTTTGTACGGCAAAAACGTACAGGTTGACAGGTATGCTTCCTACCTTTTATACTGACATCTAAGTTGCATTTACAACTATCGAATAAAATACTAAAATCAGGGCTTTTATATGCGTATATTTGGTCAAGCGTCATTGTTTACGGTTGTTCGGCAGCGTGTGGTGAAGGGGTGAGGCTTATACTGAAACAACAAAATCGAATAGTGCGGATTATTGATCCTTTTTTTTTGTAAAATTATTTGTGCAATACACCATGCCTGGAAAAAAAAAGAAAACGTCTTGGACATGATCCTTTAACGGAGAAGGAAATATATTACTATTTAGCTGGTTTTAAGCAGTTTTAGGGGGTCTGCTTAACTCGATACATTCGTAGTAACACACTACTTTCGGGTGTCCGTAGCCTGGGGGGGTAACGCAATTAAATGAAGTAACTACTAGCTGTAACTAATTTTTTTTTCACCCCAGTAACCCATCTGATACGGTTCGCATACACCGTATAAACTAAAACATCCGTCTCACAAACGCGTCCTCATACAAAGCTTTAGCTTCGACTGGACGAGGAGAAGCCCTAAAGGTGTCAAAGAGCTCGCCATTTTCCTTTCAAACGGTCACTTTGCTCTTTGCTGCTGGAGCCTCAGTCCCAAGGATCGATTTTAATTGCGCCGTCAACTTGGCATTCTACATCAGGTCAAGGATCGCCGCTATCAATCATCGGCTGAGAGGTGACTTTTGGGTCCTCCAAACGTCATCAGGTCTTACTTGCGTTTACAAACCACGTCGACGGTGAAAGGAGGAGCTTGGTAACGTTAATTACATTTCAAAAATGACAACATTGGGAGTGAAACTATGTCAATACTTAAAATAGAAAAATCTTATAAGCCTATATTCATAAGGGACACCTATGTCAAAGACAAGGGCCGAGGTTTTCTTCAGCCCTTTAAATGATCTTGATTCAATCTTGTATTAAACACTAGAGCAGGGGTCAGGAACCTTTTTTAATGGAAAAGATATGAAAGCAAACATATTTAAAAACATTTTGAGGAGCCACACCATATATTTTTGAGACAAAACTCAACAAAACCGCCAAACCCTCTCTAGCCAAAAGCTAATTCTTTTGCTCATTTTATTTCACTGTGTGTCATTTGATGAAATCTATAAAATAATAATAAGATAGCCAGAGCTTGTGTCCCAAATCCATCCATCCATCCATTATCTGCACCGCTTATCCTCAGTATGGTCATGGGGGTGCTGGGGCCCATTACAGCAATCATCGGGCAGTGGGCAGGGGACACCCTGAACTGGTTGCCAGCCAGCCGCAGGGCACACAGGGACAGAAAAATTGCTTGCTCATTCACACCTAAGGACAATTTGCACCGGCCAATTAACCTGACATGCAATGTTTTTGGAAGGTGGGAGGAAACCGGAGTGCCTGGAGGAAACCCACGCAAGCACGAGGAGAACATGCAAACTCCACACAAGAGGTTCGATCTCATGACCTCAGAACTGTGCCGCACACGCGCTAACCACTGTTGCGCCGTGCTGCCTGTGTCCCAAATCAATATTCTCACAATGTGTCACCCTGCCTGAATTACTTGAGTATTGAGGCAAATTTTTGTCCTAAATAATGGTCTCAAAACAAGATGCAAGCAAATTTATTTTGTAAGAATGTCACAGAATACTCCAAGCGATATCCTCGTATTTACCTGGACCTAGCGAGAGAGTGAAGGTAGTTCCTTACACTGTGCAGGGATCCGACTACCTCCAACCCAATCAAACTGCTCTCAGTGGTTTTGGGGTGTTTACAATTTGTTGCGTGGGTTTTCATCATTAAATATCTCAACAATGAAAATACATTGTTTAATGAGTTTCCATTTATAGGATTTATCAGCGACCTACTGCCAAAACGGGGTATGTTGGTTTGGCACCCTGACTGTAAACACTAGTTAAGAATGCGCGCTATAAATACTGGACTGTAACTAGTGTTAACTTACTGTTGCCTCGGCTTCGAATGTACCAAAATCTTCATCTAACGATCTGACTTTGGATCGTTGTGGAGAATTGTTTTATGAGTCAAACATTGTCCCTAAACGTATTTGTGTACCAAAGCCATACGCCCCATGTGGGGGGGTGTCTTGAGTCCAAAACACACATTCACCCAACATGCATTCCCCTTTGCTCTTCCCAACCTAACACCGAACATTAAGGCCACAGCACAAGGGGTGAGTTGCTCTGCCAGTCACGAAAAGGGCCATAAATGGCTCGCGAGCCATATGTTTTCATGGAAAGAGCCTTAGGTTCCCAGAGCCTTGTACTAGAGGTAAGATCTGGCCAAAACAATCCAGCTCGGCTTGACCTGAGCCCGCAGGTATTAAAGCCCGACCTAACCCAAGTGTGACCAAATTACTTGATTTGCAGTGACAAACCCAAAACAAATCCAAAAGTTTAAGTTTTATTCACAAGGACCTGAGAAAAAGAGCTGTGAATTATTATAGCAATACAATTATTTGTTTTTAAGTCAGAAAGAGAGACCATCCCAACCCAAACATAATGATTAACACTTTAAGTTTGAATTGTAAGTTATTTCTTTTTACAGTTTATTTCATTGAAGTTTGGTCAATGATAGATAGTTATTCTTTAAAAAGAATCTAAAAAAAACTTGCTAAACTTAAAAATATAAGCTACTAATGGTTTTCTGAATAATACCAACTTTCATTTAATGTTCAGGTTTTGGTTATTTTTTTAAACAAAATATGTACATTTTTTGCTAGTTGAAATGTAAATGATTACTGACAGCACAGCAAGAAAATATTGCTTGAATTTATGTGCCAGCTTTTCAATAAGTTTAATTGGAATCAAAATACTATAGAGTATGCGTCATTTAAAAAAATATATACTTAGTCGGTCCGTCCGGCCCTTGTCTTGGAGGTTAATTTCTATCTATTTGACTTTCGGGAGGTGTTACGGGCATGTCCCACCGGCAGGAGGCCCCGAGGGCGACCCAGGACACGCTGGAGAGACTCTCTCAGCTGGCTTGGGAACGCCTCGGGATCCAGTCGGATGAGCTGGAGGAGGTGGTTGGGGATAGGGACGTCTGGGCTTCCCTTTTAAGGCTGTTGACCCCGCGACCTGACCTCGGATAAGCGGAAGATAATGGATGGATGGATGACTTTTTAATATAGAAAGTACGTATGTATTATATTAGAATAAAATCCCAAATATTATGATAAGAGTGGAGAAATAAGACTAAGATTATCTTAAAGAAGAGTTTAAAGCATGCCATACTCTTTTTAAGTTTAACCTTTTTTGAGAGGCAAACGTGTGTATTGTTGTATGCATAAAGTCATTGCAATTTTTTTTTCCAATTTTTTAAATTTTGAGACTTGAATAGATCTGTTTTTTGTTCTATTGTGTTAAAAGGAATTGTCTTTCATTCAGTACACATTGCTACGTGATACTTTTTTTTTATTACGGGTTGTACAAATACATATGACTTGACTTGATAAATAATATGTGCCTGGAGAGGGATGGGCGCAACCAGGCTGTACTTGCCCAAGACTAACCACAGAAAATGCTGCCCTATGACCCTAGTGGTTAAGGGATCCACCCATCCACCCAGGAAGGTTAGAACTGTTGTAATATTCAGATATGTCACTTAGTCAGGAGTAGATAATTTTTTCATCTACTCAGTCGTGATTATGCAACTTGAGCTGTGGTTTACTTTATGAATTGTACATTGCACATCTGGTTAGCTACTCTTCTTGCACTATCGGCACTATGGTAAAATACTATACGTAGCCATAATACAATACAACTTTATTTATATCTGTACATTCAAGGAAACTGTGGGGGTCAGATGCATCGACATTTCGTTCTGTATACACGTGTACTAGAATGACAATAAAGTAGATCTGAATCTGAATCTGAATCTGAATAGAAAATGCCTTGAATTCCATAGTTTTGACTATCACCTTACTTTTTTTAATAGAATACAGCAGTGTCTGAAACTCATGAAAAAAAGTTACCAGACACCAGGTCAGACAACTCTGAAAAGTTCCCTGCCCAGCCATAAGTTTGCCTGCCCCATTTTTCCCAACTTGAAACACAATAAGACAACTAATCGCAAAAAAAAATAAAATAAACCAAAAACAAAAAAACATTGTTGCAAAATATTATTATTATTAACAGAACGACACTTCAAAATAATTCATTCATTGGATGTATATGACATTGCTGTTTTCCATCTGCCATCAGTATGTACCTGTATTTACTCATCTTCATTTATGCAATGTTTCCATTGCATCGTCTGCGACAAGCCACGTGTACGTTTTGTAGCATCATACATTTTGTTAGCCTCTTTTGAATCTTTCTTCTGGAGCTGAGGTTTTTGCTTGATTCCCAACCACTTATACATTTAACTTGTGTTTTCTGTGCAGCTAATTTGGAAAATGATATGCAAATGCACGACCTTATAACACTCAGGAAAGTCCGAATGCACGAAGTTATTTGATGCAGGCTTCTGATTGGCTGCCGAGTATGCAAATTACCAAACAAATCGAAATTCCAAAATTTCCAAACCGAACGAAGATTTCAAAATCGAAACGTTTGATTTGAAGACAAATCTTTCGTTTTTGTTTTTTTCTCCTTGAAAAAGTTGTCGGACACCCGGGCGGAGACATTTCGTAAGTTGTGCGCCGTGACGCAAAAGATGCAAGCCCCGGGTGTCCGGGCATATGTTATTTCAGACACTGAATACACACAGTCAGGAAAGATTCTTGCCTGGTCTAGTGTCGTCTGTGACACGGAGTAGTCTTCCACATTGAGTGTCTGCCGCTGATCAGCGAATTGTTGGAAGATGTGTGCTAGTGCTCCCTGGCCAGCTGGGAGCTGGTACTGCAGAGTGTTGTGATGTTTCTCCTTCAGGACGCTACCTGGAAAAGTCCGTTCCACAAAGTCCTCCACGGGCTTCAAGAGAGGAGGGCAACCACCTATCCGGACTGTTACTGTGTAGCCGTCGCCGAACCTGCAATGGAAATTTGTGTCAGTGCAATAGACCGCCAGGATACAGCCTCCTTCCTTATGACGTTTTAACATTTTGGTGTGGAATAAGATGTTTTTTAGCCCCTCCCTATTGGATTTGCGCCACTATTAACATCAATAAAAAATATTTTGCGGTGTCTGTGTGTATGTTCAATAACATCCATACGATGCTTTTGTTTTAGTGGTTAAAGTCATATAAAATACTGGTCCACTAGTGAATCACGGCATCATGAAAACCCAGATATGCTATTGCCTAAAATACCTTCCACAATGCCTTTCTGTCTCTTTTTTCAATTCAGAATCCTGTATTCTTCATAAATACTTTGCAAGTCAGTGTATCATATTGATACGCTATGTGTCCTAAGGCTTGCAGTTCTACCCCTACATTGACCGTGATAACCGAGAGATTACTTTATGATATTCTTATATTTTGGTTACGTAGGCCGGTTAAAAAAGTTGCCCACGGTCTCTAGTTTGTCCACCCCAGTTCTAAACTATAAACTTCTAACCAACGCATGGGTGATAGCCCGAAGTTTGCACCAACTGTGTAACGTGGCCAGCAAAAACAGACACGACCTCGTCCTTAATTGCCTTTTCCGCTCATTAGCGGGCTGCCACGCCTCATGAAACATTAATCTCTGCGAGGATACGGCGACGCTTAATCGAGAATTATTCGACGTGGCGGCCTCAAATAAATAAATAAATACGTAAAACTGCTAAATGGATAGCGATGACGGGGCTTCAAGGATGGCACGGTAACAAAAGATGCATTAAGGAACACGTTTACAACCACGTGTAAAAAGTGAGCAAAATTGCAGCCGCCTCGTAAATGCACTTTACGGCTCCAAATGGACGAGATGATGCAAGGCTGAGCCGCTAAAACGTTTGCCCGTTGCCACTTTGGCAAACTCAGTCGAGATGTCTGACCAAATAGGAACGTTTATTGTAAGGTGAATGTTATGGAGCTTGTATTTATTTTCAAGACAGCATGTCCAAACTGTTTCTATTTATTGCAATATTCTCTTTTGGGGGGGGCTCCAAAAAAGGACAGAGAAGATGTTTTTGTTGAATTTTCAAGCAAATTCTTATGTTATAAAAAAGTATCACTCTGGGATACGCCAACCCCAGCTTACAACATTTTCAGTTGGTGTGGGATAAGATTTTTTTGGACCCTCTCTACCACATTACCCTATATTTTTCTGGTTCTCAACTGGTCCGACTTAATGACATACGATCCGCCTTTAATAGAAGCTGCGTCCTCAATCAACAAGTTTCCACTGCTCAAACGAAAGTAAATGTAAATGGTCCATGGTATGCATTTATATAACGCTTTTCAAGTCAGTGAAGACCTCATGGATTCAGTGTTTTGCCCAAGTACACTTCGACATATAACACGGAGAAGCCGAAAATCGAACCTGTCACCTCTTAATCCCAAGACGAACACTTTACTTCTGAACTAATGCCGCGCCCTGATGCCGAAAAGGATTGTGTTGTTTAAAACGGAGATCGTAGAATATATTCAACTTTTTTTCCAAAAACAAAATGACCAGCAAAACCAAAACGGCAGTATATACTCACATAAAGGCCTGTATTGCATATATGCTACCCCCTCAAATTGCTTTAAAAAGCCACATACTCAAATGAAATCTAAATATTAATAAAGTGTGTACCTAAACATCAGTAATTACAGTATATAATTGTGTTGTTAATAAAGATATACTGGTAAAAACTGAAAATGTACAACTTTCAACCATTGACTGTACCCTTTAACAGCGCTTGTACACCAGTTCCGTATTTTGCAAATGTTTCCTTCTTCGACTTGATCGTTGTGTCACTTTTTTTTCACTTTTCCTTCCCCTTATCCCTAACTTTCTTGGGACCCATTATTATGGATAGCAAAATGAAATAAAACCAACAAAATCAAAATAAGATGAGATGTGGTCCTTTTCAAATGGGCCGAATGACTGAACAGGTAAAAAAGATTGCTGGGCATTATCGCCTTCTACTGTTAAGGAGTGTATTTGACCCTCTGTTTTTTTCTTCACCTAGTTCTTATTTTACCAAGGCAAAGGCCTGCGACCCACTTCGAATGGGTCAGTGGCGATCTTTTCGGGTCCTAACCAACCAGTTGAGAAATACTGCTCTATGTGACATCAACAATTTCGGCTCCTATTCACAGCATAGGTCTGTTACCTAAAGAAAAGGGCCCACCAGTTGAGAAAAAACTGATTTAAGGTTCCTTAAACAAGTTGAAAGTAAAACTATTCCTCCACTAAGTATGACTTACTGAGTTGAAATAACCATCATGATTTTTTTTCCCCACTGCACCTATCCGTTTTTATCTTACGTTTATCTAAGCTGTTCAAGGTGGGACAGATTAGGTAGGAGGGATAGGGAACAGGGAATGGATAGTGACATACTCTTCCCCGCATTTTTTGTTGTTTTTTATTTATATTTGCTAGTGAACAGGGGAATGGTGAAAGTAAGACAAGGCCTGCCTCAAACGCTACCTGGAATCCCAAGAAAGATGAAATCAAATGTGTATTTTAGCACGCCAAAGAAATGCTCATCATGAACAAGACTACAGAGGCTGGAATGATGACGAAATCCAGAGGTGGTGGCCACGAGTAAAATAGCATAATTCCAAATTCTGTACGGCGCCTTTATTCATATGCACGTTACATTAGTCATCCAGTAATTTCTGGACTGGAAGCCGCAACTTTCGTCACACAATTTCAAACCTGCAGTTTAGGCAGGGATGCAATTTTAATGTTTTTTATCTGGAGTGTGCATAACCAAAGGCCCTTTCACGATGCATTCTCCAACTGAGAATAGATAATTGTCGTAACTCAAGGCTTCATATCTCTCTCTTTCTCTACGTATTATTTCATATTATACATACATACATATACATATATATATATATATATATATATATATATATATATATATATATATAATTTACAGGGTTGGGTAGGGTTACTTTAACTGGATTACTTTCAATTACTTTTGGATTACTCCAATACCAAATATGCTAATACAAGACAAAAGAAACTAAATATGAATAAAATTACAAAATTTTGTGCAGGCTTGGGGAGTAACGGAACACATGGAATGGCAAAAATGATGTTGGCAAGCTATTTGGATTTATTTTCATTTTGTTTCTGCCGCATTTAATGTTAGTTTTGTCGGAGATCAAAGAGATCAAAGCCAGGAGAGAAAGCTTACCACGCGTTGTAAGTGATAATTTTATCCCTCGGTTATCGCGGTTATGGGGACCGAGACCACCCGCGAAAACTGAAAATCCGCGAAGTAGCGGCGCCCCTCCAAAAATGCTTAAAAAACTGTATACAGGTATACAGTATATCCCCCTGCCATTAAACCGAAGTGATCGCTGGCATGATGGCAAGGAGTTATTGGGTGACTCATTCAGAACTCTTCACACTGGAACTGAATGTACCAAAACATGACCCATAAGTGTAGCCATGTCTTACATAATCAATTTACACGGAATAGGACTGCAGCGAAACCACTACGAACCATTCAGTATGATTGTATTAACCGCTCTCAACCACATGCAGCCATCGCAGCTTATTTTGCTTGTTAACACTACCGGTTACATATTGAAAATAAAAACAGTGAAAATGTGATATTTGATGAGTGTTTGTGAAGCGTTTAGGGAAACAACAGTTAAAAAAATGGTCTGTGTTCATTTTAATGAAACTGAAAGAGCTACCTTCTAACAATAACAACATACTTTAGCTAGTGGCATCGAACGGCTTTTACAACAAATACACGAAACCACACACAATTAGCCGTGTTTAAGTAGGACAAACAAGCACTCGCTTTTGGTATAATAAAGTCAAACCTGAGATGAAATGTGACAGAAGAGAATATACTTACGTCGCGTCGCCGAATTCCTCAATGATAAACAGCGCCACATAAGAAGGGGGTGAGGTGGGAAGAGTTGAAGGAGGGGGGGTGAGCGAAGCAGTAACTCACCATGACTATGCATTGTGTCAGGGCCTCCCCCTACCTTTCACAATAAGAGTGTCCACACCGTGTCCTCAGTTGACATAAGCTTGCGCTTGCTCAAGTCAATAAATGCTTTTATTGAGAAGGTATTTTTTAGACCCGCGAAGCTCTGAACCCGCAAAAGTGGAACCGGGAACTAGCGAGGTTCCACTGTATATATATGAAACCATGGATCCATTAACCACATGGGTCGTCAGGGGATGAACGAGAACGCAACACTGGACGGCCTTCTCCACTGACGGTCTTGGCAAATTCGGCGTCAGCCCAGTTCTGTTTTGGTCTTCCTCTCCTCGTTCCCCCTTGGACTGTGCACTGAAAAATATCTTGGTCAGTCCTGATGATCTTGTGATGTGACCATACTACTGAAGTCTCCGTCTGTGCACAGTTGACAACAGTTCTTCGTAGGGTCCATTGTGCCTTCTGATTGTGTTGTGCACCGTTTCGTTTGTCACATGGGCTAAGTAGGTGCTGCCTTAAAAATTCCTATAACATCGCATCTCCATGGCCTGGATTCACTTTTCCAGTTTTGCTGCAAGAGTGCATGTCTCGCAAGAAGATGGTAGTAATCAGCGCTTGCATGAATTTGATCTTTTTTCAAATCTGTGGTGTGACTGTGGTTTGAGTTATCCTGGCCATGATATCTGGTTCCAACCACTCTTCTGATATGACAGATCCCAGATATTTAAAGTTGGTGACAGGGTCTTGCTCTCCGTGATATATTTATAAATAGATTATATATATATATATATATATATATATATATATATATATATATATGTATATATATATATATATATGTTTGTATATATCTGTATATCATTATCTTTTTCTAGATGGGTAGAGATAGATAGATATACATCTTTTTTCCCAAAGATACATCTATTGGATAGGAGCCACAACAAAAGGTCACAAACCTGCTCTTGAGATGCTGGATGCTGCCGAGGCATTTGAAGTGTCCATTCACCATGATGGCCATGCGTGTGCACAGCGCCTCACACTCTTCCATACTTTGTACGCGACATAAAGATAACATTAATTTATCTTTTCTTCTCGGATGTCCTTCGCGTGATAATGGGTTGTGTACCTGTGTGAGGTAAGAACGACGGAGCGTCCTTCCTTTACCACGCTCAGGATGCAGTCCCACAAGAAGCGCCGGGCTTTGGGGTCCATCCCAGTGGTGGGCTCGTCCTGCCAAATAAATATTTGTTTTCACTTTCCAGATGATATTTTGGTTTGAAAGAGCTCTTTTTGCCGGATAATCACGGAAGACCGGTCCTTCCAAACGTAGAAATAAATGTATAAATAAATGAACGGAAAAAAAATACATGACACGTAAATAAATAAACGTATAAATAAAATATCTTACTAGAGTGCTTAGCAAAAGTATAGGCCCTCAAGAACATTTTGTCATATGGCCACATTTCAGGCTTCATACTTAAAGCTAAAAAAAATGAAACTATTTCCTAAGAATCAATAACGTGTTATACACAATTGTAAAGTGGAACCAAATTTCTTTCACATTTTTTATTAAATTTACAATGAAAAAACTCAAAAGTATCATGTGGAACAAGGTGCTCTGGTTAGATGAGACCACAATTGAATGCAAATCTTTATGTTTGGTGAAACAGTACCACTGCAAATTCCCATGAAAACACCCTCCCTACTGCCAAACATGGTAATGGCAGTATCATGCCCTGTGGTTTCTCCTCTTCGGTGGGTACTGGGAAGATCATTAGATTTGACCATAAGATGGATAGAGTCTAATAAAGGGCGATTCTAGCGGAAAATCTGTTCAACATCTGCAAACAACCTAAAATTGGGGCTCAGGTTCACCTTCCAACAGGACAGCGACCCTAAACATAAAGCAGAATCTACAATGGAATGGTTTAAAACAGGGCTGGGGAACACTCGGCTCTAGAGCTGCATGCGGCCCTTGGCCAATAAGAATGCGGCTCTTTGCCTCAGCATATTTTCTATATACTGTGGCTCTTTGCCTGGTTTCATGTTTAGTTTCCCCCCCCTCTTAAAACACACTCGAATCCATCAAAGTTAATAATAAATAATATTTTTAAAGTAATTTGGCAGATTTGTTGTTTTTACGCCGCTCCCGACACATAACTGACTGCCAATCATCTGCGTAGGTTACATCTAATGCTGGTCAGTGTGTTGTGTGGCTCTTTGACTCTCACAGTTAAAAATTTCGGCTCTTTGTGTCAAACTTGTTCGCCACCCCTGGTTTAAAACTATCAATATAAAAGTGCTGGAATGGCCAAGCCAAAGTCCAGGCCTCCATCTTATTTGCACGTTTGTGGAAAGATCTGAAAAATGCTGTGTACAAGCAATCATCATGAAACCCTAGGGAACTTGATTTGTTTTTTTGGGAAGAACTGGCAAATATTTAAACCTGTAGAGACATACCCGAAAAGAGGTTGTTTAAAGTATTGACTCAGGTGGGGCAATATTTTTACATTGCCTACTTTTTTTTAAGTGTGTTAGCACAATATAAAATTATTTTTATTAATAAGCCTGAAACATCGCAATATGTCGAAAACATCTGGGGGCCAATACTTTTGCAAAGCACCGTACATAACAAAAATGCAATTCATTGATTTATTTATCCAATATTTTATTTATTTTGTCAATTATTTGGAATTTTGTCATGTATATTGACATGTATTTTAAAGTGTAGTTTGTAGTGTTTTTTTCTATTTTTTTTTTTGTCCTGTAGTTTGTCCTGTGTTTTATCATGGTTTCTGTCATGTACAGTATACCGTCAGTTATTTTGTCACAAAAATGAATCTACAAAAAAGGAGGCAGCGCAGTTGACTGAGCTTCTCACTCATTGGTCGATCTATAATGAAGAAATAGTATTTGATTGTTGCACTCGTCGATCAACCAATTGGTGAATAGCTCAGCCAGTTTGACCTTCCCCACTCATTAGAATAACATTTAGTTGTGACAAAATACATGAGAAAATACACATCATAATAAATGACCAATACATAAAAAGATAAATAACAAAATACGGGACAAAATACACATCCAAATACATCACAAAATAAATACAAACATAAATAGATAAGAAAATACATGACAACATGCACGACAAAATACACGACTGAATACACATAAAAATAAATGACAATATAAATGATAAAACACCTTACTCAAAACGACAAACTACGTACTAGAATAAAGAAATGTCATCATAAATAACAAAAATGTATAAATAATATGAACTGCATTTATGTCATAATTGGATATACTGTGATTTTATACCTTTATTTATACATTTATTCCTACATATATCAGGATCTCCTCCATAGATAGTCTTCAAGTTCTGTGGTTCTGAAAGGACAGTACTAGTACCTACCAAGTAGGTACTTCATTTTGGCTTGAACTTTCAATTTCAGCATTATTTTTCCATTTAAAAGACATAAAATAGCAATGTTTAAAGATGTTGCGGCTTACTCATAGATTACAAACAAGCTTACCAGGAAAACGATAGGAGGGCAGCCAATCAGCGCCATGGCAGTGGAGAGCTTGCGCTTGTTGCCGCCACTGTAGGTACCTGCTGGCTTGTTGGCATACTTGATCAGGCCCAGTTTTTGAATCCCCCACTCGGCCACCTTTATGACATATAAACACCTGGGCATTAAACCCTGCGAAGACCTAACCACCCGTAAACGGCGCTACTGGCAATTGACATTTTGCTTTTGGCGTTGAATGTGCAGGGACACTTTTGGGAGGAAAATCTATACATTTCACCTTTCCCGAAACCAGTTATTACGTGTGCTGTTACCGTGGCGACCTCCTTTTCCGGTACCCCTCGCAGCCTGGCGTAGAACTCCAGATGTTCTCGGCCCGTCAGCTGGTCGTTGATAGCGTCGAACTGGGGGCAGTAGCCCATGTTCCGGTGAACCGCCCTCATTTCTGTTCTTATGCTGTGAGGAGAGAAAACTACTTTGGATGACATCCTACATGATCGGAAATCGTTTTAAATACTAAGGTCTGCAGCCTTTTAGAAAATGTTCTTGTATGTATTTAATAGACTCGAGATATGCCATTATTCCTTTTAGAGTGGGCATTGCAAAGTGAAATGGACCTTTATTGTTATAGTCATACAATTTAGTAAGGTTAGTGATTTGTGTGCTTTCTTATTTTTATTTATAATAGCAAGCTTCGTTTCAATGGTTATCATGTCTTTGCTTCCACCTTTAGCGTTAGCTTTGTTTCAATGGTTATCATGTTTTTGCTTCCACCTTTAGCATTAGCTTTGTTTCAATGGTTATCATGTTTTTGCTTCCACCTTTAACATTACTGCAAGCTTTAGGATCAATAACAAATACAGTACAAAAGTACTGTTTTGACCTGCAAAGTCTTTATAAGGCACATGCGATTTTGAGCTGAATGAAAAAAAAAGACATTGTGGGAAGTAACCATTTAGACATACATATATGGCCTGCATTTATATCACTGAAGACCTCCCTAAGCGCTTTACAATGTGCTTCACACTTACCATTCACGCACACTCACACACACAACATTAGCAGGGTCAGCAAGGCAATTACCTCCTTATCGAGGGCAGTGTCTTGCCCAAGGACACTTCAACATACAACACGGAGGAGCCAGGAATCAAACCTGCGATCTCTTAATCTCTGGACGAGTGCTCTACCTGCTGAGCTACTTCCAGCCCAATAGCAACAATAGCAAGTAGGCATCTTAGATGACATTAATGTAGTATGGTGGTGGAAATGCCTTAAGAAGGGGCTGTACACTATATTCTACATTAAAGAGTGAACATGTCGTAGGGCACGACCGGTGTATCCTGGAGTTCCATTTTACTTCACTTGATATTTTTCTGTTTATTTTAAAGGTGAGGTCCAGAATTTGAAAATTGTATACTCGCCTATGCCATCTTCTGGCTTAAGTCATGATTGCAGCCTCTGTCAAGCTCCTTATTGGGCACATGCAAGTATGTTTATTTTTTTTTTATTTTTTTTTTTTTGATGAGCTCAAATGAACTCTCCTATTTTAATCTTTTTGGGAATTTGGGTAAGCATAAGGAGTGTATTTGAAAATCTGGAAAAGAGCATGAAATCATTCTTCCCCTCTCATCACTCCATTCCTGCTTCCTTGCACATCCCAAACCGGGAAATCTGTAACGACGCACCCCAGCTTTAAACAGCTATTAAGATGGGAAAATAAAAATGAAAATATATCTCCTAACAGAACAAGAACACTCTATATTTAAATGTTTTTCTTTATTTTAACGGGAAGCACGGAGGTCGAACGAAGTTGAGTAAAGTTAGTAGAGTATGTCGAGAACCGGCTTCTTCGGCTCGGCTCACTAAAAAGGAACCGGCTCTTTCGGGTCCTAAACGGCTCTTCAGGTTGTTTTTGCTTCTTTAATCCCAACATGACCAAATATTATGTAAAATTACGCACAAAATGACTTAAAGGAAGGGGGGAATAGAACAAAAAAGTAAAAAAATACCAAAATGAAAAATTAGTGAAAAGCTGAGAAAAAAAGAAACAAAAGGAAGAGAAAAAAAAGAAGGAAACATTTAGAAAAAAGCCAGAAAAAAAGAAAATCAAAGAAATGTAGGAAAAAAAATAAAATACAGAACAAAAAGAAAAAAGTAACAGCTCGAAAAAAATAAACAAAATAAGATTTTTTTAAAGGAATTTTTTAAAAAGTAGAAAAAAACACGGAAAAAAGAAGAAAAAGTCTGTGTTGCATTCAGATAATTTCCAATTATATCAAGTAAATCTTGTTGCCAACATTGTACTTCCACTAAAAATGTGATTAAGTACAGTTCTGTATCGTACAACCGACTAAATAAGCCCCCAAAAATGTTAATATTATGCGACAAAATATATCAGGAAATAAAAAGAAATGGACATCTTGTGAAAGAATTGTAAGAACAAACGACGTTTGTAGGCCGTACAACCTTTGCAATAGTACATGAGTCAATTCATTCAAAAGAGAAAAATAATTTTGCATTGCCGGAAAATCAGCAAAATGTCACTTGATGTCAAGTTTTGGACATGTTTGATAATTAATTACCTTGCCACACTTGGGATTATGGTGGCTCACTGTTGTTTCAAGCGTTGCTCACCGACTTTGTGTGAACGCTCAGACCCGTGGAAAATTAGAGGGAACATTGGTGAAGAGGGTCCAAAAAACATCTTATTCCACACCATTAAGTAGAAATATCAGATGGCAGGGTCGCTGTATCCACGTTGTATACTGTATATATTTTTAAAGACCAATATTTGTGACGTTTTTGTAAATGTCCTACCCTAATGAACACCTCGCTTTGGTGTCAGGTGTAAGGGGGGAACATATTCAGTACCATGATGCGAGGGCACGAACAATGGACGCTGAGAAAATGCACTCTATAAATATGAACAATATCTTGAATTTTCCTCACACAAAAGATTTCCCAGTTATGCGTCGCCTCACCTGTATCCGTTGAGAAAGGCCTCGCCGCCGGAGGGCGGGATGTCGCCAGTCAGCATTTTGAAGGTGGTCGTCTTCCCGGCCCCGTTGATCCCCAGCAAGCCAAAGCACTGGCAAAACAAGACAAAAAGGGAATAAACTGCCTTAAAATTTTCAGATTCTCGCTAGAAGAAAGCAATTTTAGCACAATTTTGATAATGTTTAAAATCAGTGATTGCATTAAAGAAATACTATCAATCGCAAATGTTTAGGCCAAGGACGTCGATTAAGACGTAGAAGGCGACTAGGAAAAGGATGTCAAACAATATAGCACCCGTTATAAACAATACACATTGCACATATTGGTGGAAATACAATAACGGGAAAAAAAGGAGGCCGCCAGGTCCGTCGAAAGTGCACTCTGTGCGGCTCTGTTTGCAGCAATTTGCGATCAGGGACAATGGATCGCTGCTGGACGAGTGCAGTTCAGTTTTTGGCCGACAGAAAAGCTAACAAGAACTGAGAGGTCCAAGAAAGGCTTTCTGTCGGCAATATGCGATTGGAGATAACAGATTGCATGTTTTTCAACCTAGAGGCCGGCAATTACAAAATAGCGATAGATTACAGGACTCCAAATCAACATGGCCGACAAGAGCGGGGGGGCTCTTGCAGCTGTTTGGACGGGGTCTTAGCACCCGCCCAGCATGAATATTTGATCACTGCCATTCATGGATTGCACGACGGGGTCCTCTGGAATGTGCTAAGCGCCGTGTAAATAATGCATTGAAATGCGCGGCGGCCCGCCGTGAATCCCAATACCAATCTGGCATTTACACGGCAGCGCTCAGTAAACAGCGGCGGCGTGGATTGATGCGTCCAATCATGGCCGCCTGTCAGCGTCGGAGATGAAAGCTAGCAAGCGGTCGCACAATGTGTAATCAGGGCTGACGTGATCCCGATTTCCACGAACAGATTTCCCTTCCAAAGTTATTCATGACAGAGACTTCTAAAATCTTTTGTCTGGAAAGTGTGCCGGTCAGAACAAAGGAGTTGGACTTATAATATTAGATTAGGCCTCTCAGATACGAATTAGAAGAGTTGAGCTACATCGCCAGGTTGCTGTGACATGCTTTGTCGTCGTCCTATCTAAAAACACTCTTGCACACATTATCCAGTTTGAAGCAGTTAAGATTATTGGGTGTCACATTGAATTGGTGAGGTTGCGTTTCCCCCCATATAGCAACACCAACCCCCCTCAGCAAGGGATAGTTTCTAAGAAAGGATAAAACAAGGAACTATCTTAGATAAGACAGACTTCTTCTTTGTCATGTTAAAAAAGGTTCCAAAGCTGTGTATTCAATCTTTCTGACATCAAGTAAATATGAGAATATACAGTCTACTGATTCTTTTTTCTTGTATGGCAAGCATTCAAACTAAAAGGACCGGGCTGAAGTTCATGCCGAACCTTGCATGGAGTAATTTAAAAGAAAAAAAAACGTTGCAGCAGCATTTGGCTCACCTCTGCTGCAGGTATGCCCACACTTAGCCGGTCCACGGCAGGGATGCGCTTCCCCGGATACACCTGTGGGGAACACAGCCGGCAAACGGATGAGTTCATCAACAATATGAGCGTTAAAAAAAAATAATCACAGCAGCAGGGAAGAACGGAGGCGGGAAAACAGCGAAGAGTGTTTGGAACAATTAATGGTAACTCAGTGGGGGTAAAGGGGATTATTCAAGGACACTTTCATCACATATTTGATTCAATAATATTTAAAATATGAGCACTAAGTGAGAGTATTTTTTATAACATTAAAATAGAATGAATTAATGTAGGATATGACATTAATCCCATTTTGCACATGACAGCTACGATATTTTGTAACACGCCATTGGGGAAATGAATTATTTTTAACTCTTATTAAAGTTTTAAAGCTGTTCTTATTGTTAAAAGGACAGTGGGTATTATTTAGCACCTCCTGGTGGTAAGAAAAACATACAGTAATGAGTAATACAGTAATCCTTTGTGTAACAAGGTTAATGGGGGGGCAGAATGGGGCAGTCATGTGCTTGAACATAAACGCCAGGGATGCGGCGTTCGCTGGGTGGAAAAAGTGAGACAGAGAAGTCAGAGGCAGATGAGATCGAGGCCGGACAGAACAGATGGGATCGATACAGGACACATGGGTAGGTACCGGACGGGACAGACAGGATCGATACCGGAGCAAGATGAGACAAACGTGATCGATACCGGATACCGAAGACTGGAGCAAGTTACCGGACAGGACGAGGCCGACGGGATCGATACCCGATACTGGAGCAAGCTACCGAACAGGACGAGACAGGCAGTAACGATATCAAATACTGGAGACTGGAGCAAAATACCGGACAGGACGATACAGACGGCACCGATACCGGATACTGTAGGATGGAGCAAGACACTGGACATGATGAGACAGGCGGGATCTCTATCGGCTACTGGGGACTGGAGCAAGATACCGGGCAGGAGGAGACAGACGAGATCGGCACCGGATACTGGAGACGAGCGCCAGATACCAGACAGGACGAGACAGACGGGGTCGATACCGGACACTGGAGCAAGATACCAGACAGGACGAGACAGGCAGGATCGATACCGGATACTGGATACACAAGCAGGATACCGGAGAGAGTCAAAATACAAGTCTTGCGAGTGCTGAGGTTTTTTGACGGACTGACAAGGAGTGAATGAGAGCACTGTAGGAGGGAAGCCAATCAGGGCGCCAAACGGGCGGGGCCAAGTGAGGGCAATGAGCAACCGTGACACAAACCCAACAAAAATGTGCACTGCCAGCCCTAACTCACAGCAATTTGCAGTACGACGCGCAAATAATAACAGCATTGATTTAATAAACAAAAACGTATGAGCCGTAATATATATATTTTTTTTTAAATACTCAATGGTTGTGAAATTTATATTTATTTTACATAACATGAGGATCATCAATAGGGAGCTGGCATGCTTGTCAGCCATTTTACTCCTGCGGGTACCCAGAAACCTCAGAAAGGCTGCCCCCCCCAAAAAAAAACAGAAGTAAAAGGGTGTGGTGTTGTCACTTTGAGTCTGTTGTTTGTAATCTTCCTTTTGCTTTGAAGCACTTGTTTAGGGTGACACAACACCGCGACATCTAGTGGTCAAATAGTACACACTGTAGCTTTAGAATAATGTTCTTTGTAGAAATATAGGGATTGAAGTAATTTGGTCCAGTTAATCAACAGAATAATCCACGAAATAATCAGTTATTAAAATAACTATTGCATCCTCAGAGCAAACCTCTAAAATTGTTTAAACTTATGATTAAAATAAGAAAACACCTTAGTAAGATCGTAGATCCTCAAAAGGTCGTTCTGGGCCTTTCCAGCATATACCCGCTCCCTTTCATGGGCCACGTCAACATCTTCCTCCTCCCTGGAGAACGACTTTGGTAAAACGGACCTGGCAAAGGAGGGCAGAATAACATCAGAATTTTGCGCAGTCTCGGACGTTAAAGCCGAGCGAACCGTCACCTGGGTTTGCAAAAGAACTTGTACTGAATGAGAAGAGTGAAAACAAACATGACAGCTCCTTGGATGGACATGGCGCACAAATTCTTGCCAACCATGTCCCAGCTGAGCGGCTGCTTGAAGCGATCCTCGCCTTGTGAGAACACAAATAAACAATAGCTGATGGAGGGGAACACGAATCACAATGCCACTCAATTTCAAGATTTTTTCAAAATCTTTTAACATTCAGTTTAAACACACTCAAAAAAAGGGTAGAAGACATCATTGAATTTTCAACCCGAGACCAGGGAGAAAAGCCCGTTCTGGCACCCTCCCCTAAGCCTCTCATAATTAAATTTTCAAGGTACCAACACCATTGTTCGTTGCACTATTCTTCATTGAAATATTATTATTACAACTCAGGTCAGTTTTTCTAAGCACTATGTTGTAATTATTTTTTGGCCTGTTTATCCTGACAGTCTTTTATCTCTTTTCTCTTCAAAGTCTCAAATTAACATGTTTCACCTTAGAGTGCCATGTCTAATCTCGTGCATACGATGTTTGACAGCGTCGACATCAATGAAGATATTTCTAATTAAAAAAACAGATCAACCCTAAAAGGTGTGTTAATCAAAGAACAGCAACCTGATTGGCCGATAGTGATAATGAATAGTCAAAACAACAAAGGACAATGCGCAATAATAATCAAAATAAGGAATTGGCATTCTATGAAACTTCATATGCATTTGTCCAATATTAAAAACAGAATAAACTTATCACATGAGCTTTTCGGCCCTGCGCTCGCTGCAATTGTCGACGCGGTGCTGTTTATTTGAGGTGGAACAAATGGAAAAACACACATTTCACGTGACACAAACTCACCCTCTCAGCCCTTGTTCTAAGCAAGTCGACCTGGGATAATGGAACACAGCCAAAACAGTGAAGTGAATCAGGCGGTGTACAATGACACACTTCTGTCAGGTCTGGGAGCTTTTTTCTGCTGTTATGTCCACCAAAAAGTGAACAGCACTCGCATTGCTGCTATCTATTATCCCTGAATGCATATTGTTGTGAGCAGGGTCCGGCAAAAGGCAATTTTTCGGACCTGGTGGTTCTTTTTTGTCGTGTCTTTCTGTCTCTAATGGACTGCACTTATGTGATTACTATCCATAGTTCCCAATCTCATTTTGTTGCGAGCAGGGGAGTGAGAAGTCACTTTTCGAGATGCACGTCATTCCGGCCTGGCTAAAACGAAATGCATTATTATGGCCGTGATCTATTGTCCCCAGTTGACTATTTCTGTGAGCAGGAACTGAGAGAGCAGATTTGTGTCATGCGTGGTGGCTGTTTCTTCCGTTCGTTACGGCTAAATTTTACAGCACCTGTGCGGCCGCCATCCATTATCCCAGGTCGATGATTGCTAGGAGCGGGGGCCAGCAGAGTCCATATTAAAAATGCTTTAGGGTTATGGTTCCCATTTACAGCGATAAAAGGGGAATACAGAACTCCATTTCAAAATGTTTGATAGCCAGCATGGAAAAATGTTGTAAACCTCACCAAAATTGCTGAAGAGGTTAGCCATGGCCTGGTTCTTAGCCATGTCAATCAATCCTCGACCCAAGCAGAAATGAGGGAAGATGAGGAGCACTTGTTTCACAATGTCGTTGATGTAGGATACATTCTGCGGAGTCGGAAAAAAATGACACAGAGGTAAGATTCTTTTGTTGTGTTTTTGTACTTTTCAGAACCTACAACGGACAAACATTAAAACAAAGTCAACGGAACACGGTTGCCGTAGCTAATGCGAGATCAATAGGTGTAATTACGGATCTTCTTTCCGGTGTTTCATCTCGAGATTTCTCCTCAACGATGATGAAACACTCAACACCTCCCCTTCACGGCCATAAATCATTCACCGAATCTTTTCAAGTCGCAGGGGCTCTTATCTGACCTGCCGCTCGCCGCTTTCCTGTTCATGTTTTCGCAGATTTGAAAGTGGGGCGGGGAGGGA
Organism: Urocampus carinirostris; assembly: GCF_059441175.1. Taxonomy (NCBI): domain Eukaryota; kingdom Metazoa; phylum Chordata; class Actinopteri; order Syngnathiformes; family Syngnathidae; genus Urocampus; species Urocampus carinirostris. The sequence continues at coordinate 28,362,087 of NC_142359.1, read as the reverse complement.
TGGTAGGACTGGAATGGCTTCTGCAAATGTCTGATGGATCACATTTACGTAACTTAAATGTTCTCCAATTGGATCAAACAGAAAATGAGGTACAATACATGTACCAATCGATGACTTGGATAAATTGAATCAAAATATGTTTTGTACAAAAACAACACTATTTTTAAGAATTTTGCTGATAAAATGATACTGTTTGAGTTGTTTTCTAAATCCAATTTTAGGGGGTGGCTGTTAGAATGAATGAACAATCTCACTTATTTTTACAAGACCGGATTTCTTTTGTTTATTGCTCCCTTTTTGTCAGATTGATGTAATTTTGGGGAGTACGGTCCAGAAAAAAATAAAATGATTACTGAGTACTTTTACTAGGGAGTTTATTTTTTTCTAACATGTATTTTTTGTTTTTTTTTGCTTTGGTCGAACTATCATCAATTTGGAGTGCATCGTACAGAAAAAAAATGACAATACAACCATTTTGGGGGGGCTTTTAAAAACAAATGAACAAGCTTTAAGTAAAAAATTCACAATACATGGCCCCAGTTGTCCTCTCTTTAATGCAGTGCACTTGTCCTGTCCCATGTGCAGAAAAACACCCCCAAAGCACACCCATGCTACAAAGTAAGGATGGTGTTCTTCGGATTGTACTCTTACTTCTTCTTCTTCCAAACACACTTAGTAGAACTATGACAAAAAAGTTATATTTTGGTCCCATCCGACCCAAAAAAACCTTCTCCCATGACTCCTCTGTATCATACAAATGGTCATATGCCAACTTAAGACGGGCCTTGACATGTGCTGGTTTAAGCAGGGGAACCTTTCGTGCCATGCATGATTTCAAATCATGACGTCTCAGTCTATCACCTACAGTAACCTTGGAAATGGTGGTCAGGTCACCGACCAACTCCTGTTGTGTAGTTCTGGGCTGATTCCTCACCTTTCTTAGAATCATTGAGACCCCACAAGGTAATATCTTGCATGAGGCTCCTCTCCGATTGAGATTGGCCCTCATGTTAAGCTCCTTCCATTTTCTAATGATTGTACCAACAGTGGACTCTTTTTCACCAAACTGCTTGGCAATTGCTCCGTAGCCCTTTCCGGCCTAGTGGAGATGTACAATTTTGTCTCTGGTGTCTTTGGTCTTCGCCATATTACAAGTTAAAGTCTTACTGATTGTGTGGAGTGGACATGTGTCTTTATGCAGCTAACGACATTAAACTGGTGCATCATACTCAGGATGATACATGGAGTGCAGGTGGACATCTAATGGGCAAACTAACAGCTCTTTCAGGATCAGAATTCTAGATAATACACAGTTGTTCAAAGACTTATTTGCAGCAGTATCACACAATTAAATTGTTAAAAAAATCATTCATTGTGATTGATGGATTTTTCTTTTTAGTTTATCTCTCTCACAGTGGACATCCACATATGAAAATTTCCGACCCCTTCATGATTTCTAAGTGGGAAAAATAGCAAAATAGCAGGGTGTTCAAATACTTATATGAATATATATTAAAAAAGTTATATATTATATGTATATATATATATATATATATATATATATATATATATATATATATATATATATATATATATATATATATATATATATATATATATATTCTGTGTGTGTCTAAATATATTATACATTTTATAAAACCTATGCATAACTTTGATAAATGGTAAGTGACACTTTTATAGATACCACGCTCCGCATATAATTGCACAACGTATTCAGGTGCCAAGTTTCATTTAAAATGTCTAAAAAGCACTTCAGAAGCTAAAAGCGTGTGAACTGATTGACAGACATCCTTGAGACTGTGGACGCCAACGGTTTGCAACGAGCACCGATCTAGAGATGAATAATGACGCGGCTTTCAAAGAGAATGCTGGATGAAAAACTGGCGCCTTTGAGGAGGAAAGAAGTCTGTTACGATGCCCCCTGCTGGGCTGGCGCCTTTGTTTTCCGCTAACTTACAATTAAGCTTCAAACAAAAGCGCCTAGCAGCCTAGCAACAGTCCATATCGGGACTTTCTTCTTCAAAAGTTGTACTCATAAGCTATGCGCCATACAATATACCAGGGAATCAATGCTATTTATATGTGATATGCTGCGGATGCTAGCAGGTAAATTTTTATGTGCGCAGCAATGTATACTTTATAAGAGCGCTAGGGCACATTTTATAAGGCAACATTATTCATTATATACACTATGCGGATGCTATGCAGCAAACACTAAACAGAATTTTATATGTCGCTGCTATGCAGTGGATTTTGCGTTTCGGATTTAAAATACATTTTATACGTGGTATGTTGGCCATTGTCATCATGCTTTGGTATTTGTTTCATTTTATGTAATGTAATCCCTTGTTATTGCAGTTAATGAGATCCAGAACGAGCCACCATGGCACGCCTTTGGAGCCCCAAGAAAAAAAATGCAGCAGTAAAGGACTGGGGATAATGGATCATGGCTGCCCACGTGCGAGTTATTTGAGGCGGGAACAATGTAAAAACGAACTTCCACGCACGACCCAAATTTGGTTTCTCGGCCACCGCTCTCAGTCGACTGGGGATAATAGATAGCGGCGCAAACAGTTTAGAAGATTCTTGGCATGCCACAATGGCATGTTTCAAAATATGTGCTCTGCCAACCACTGCTCTCAGCAATATTCACCTAGGGAAAATGAATTGCTTTTAATTTTCGCGGAAATAATGCTGGTCTCTATTTGCAGATATCTGCTATTAGGGATAATAGATTGCAGCTGCATAAGTGCAGTTCACTTTTTGGTGTCAGATCTGCAAAAAAAGAGCCGCCGGGCCCGACAGAAATGCATTCTGCCAGCCCCCGCTCAAAGCAATATGCAATCAGGGATAATTGATCACCTCATATTTTTCAACCCGCCAAGTACGGAGTATGAGGAAGGGAGGGATCATTGTAAAGTCCGTACGATGCTGTGGCCATTTGTAACTTGGCTTTGCAGTACTCACCGGGTCATCAAAGAGCTCCATGACAAACGTGGCCACGCTTCCATTGATGCCAATGAAGAGGTTGATGCAGGTGAGGACAACATAGGCCGTGCTGGGCACACTAAAGACAAATGATGCCGGGTACATCATGGGTGTGATGGACAACCTGCGGCCAATGCAAACAAGTCACTGATTATGTGCAGAATAGTTTTAAAACTATTTGGTGCATTTTTTAGGTGATCTCTGTCATGTAAAAAATACTTATTAAAATTAAAAAAAAAAAAGTAAATACTCCATTTGTGTAGAATATCATTTATATATATATATATATATATATATATATATATATATATACTGTATATATATATATACTGTATATATATATATATATATACTGTATATATATATATATATATATATATATATGTATATATATATATATATATATATATATATATATATATATATATATATATATATATATATATATATATATATATATATATATATATATATATATATATATATATATATATATATATATATATAAATAAAGTGTTTTCCCATTTTTGGGAATTGTGAATTGTTTATGAATTTTGAAAAATACTAAATATTGAGATTTGTTTTTTCTTGTTTCACATTGCAAATATTCTTTAAATGTAAAATATGAAACCGACAAAAAATTTAGATACATAGGTAATACTATGAATGAATGAAAACTTTATTCGAACATTCAAATAAAAACAGAGCAAAAACAATAACAACAAAATAATACTACATTATATGTTCGAAAAGGGGTTGTCAGAAGCAAATGCTTATATTCCTCACACCTTCATCTTCCCTATTAAACACACCAATTATATAACAACAATTGTAATACTATTAACAATAACACTTTTGATATAACAACAGCAACAATAATACAAGTTAATCATAGTTCTAGATGCACTATTCCCAATCTCTCGCATTACTCTCGCATACTCCATAAAAGCTAACCGTTAAACACTAGTAAAAGTGAAATATTTTTAAATGTTTATATTGCAGACTCCATAGATGCAAAATACAAGTAGAAAATTTATTTTTTTTGCACTTATTAAAATGCATATGTTCCATACATGCAAATAATAGATCTATTTGCATTTTTACATTGCAAAAAGTTAAAAATCCTTGAAATTAAAGATTGTTTTTGCACTTTTTGAATTGCCTATCATTTCATTAATACAATATAAATAAATTCTATTTTTTTTACATTTTCTTTTATAAATGAAAAATAAAAAAAATGTTTTATTGTTTATTTTACATTTTTACATTGCTAACATTTCACGAAGCAAAATAAACCATAAATAAAAAATTAGGGTTTTTTTCTTTTATTATTTACATCGCAAACATTCGCAAAAGTGCAAAACAAGCCCCCTAAAAACATAAGAGATTGAGATTGTTTTTCTTTTTTTAAATTGCAAAAAAAAAAAAAAAGCATGTTTCATACCCGTAAAAAAGGAGCAGCAGTATCAGAGCGGGCAGGTTGGGTGGCGAGACATATGCCTCTTGTTGGAAGCACAAAAAGATGACTACCACGATGACACAAGGGATGGCGTAGTTACACTGAAAAAAAGCACACGTTTAAGTCCACTCCTTTGATCATCACCCAACTTTTTCGCGGAGCTTCTACCTACCGCGTCCCAGGCAAAATTGGCCAACCAATACACTGTTGGGTTGACACCGCTCACAAATTGCAGGTGTTTGGTTTTGCTCACTCGCTCCTGTATGAGGAAGAGGACGAAGCTGGCTGGGATGAAGGACATGGCGAAGATGACGCAGATGGACACCACCACGTCTGTGGAGCTCGAGGCCCTGAAGGAGAACCATAGTGTCAAGCTACGATTAAGGAAGCGACTCGTGCACCACTCACATGGCCGCCAAGGAGAGCTGTTCCTCGGTCCGGTTGAGAGGGTGGTTAGAAACGGAGATTCCGTAATGCCGTGCGTCCTCTCCATCAGGCAGAGAAGCTCTCAGGATAGCGTTGTTGGCCACGTTGAGGAAGGACACTGGGCTGTGCCAGGCCTTGTTGTAGAACCAAACCTATAGCAAGTCGTAGATCATGGGTTAACAACATGTTTGAAGCTGGGAGCTCCTTTTTGTTGCAAGATGGCTACCAGTTAGATATGTTTTTTTCAAACAACTCATGTTATTACAATGTTGTTACTATGTGAGGCAAAGCAAACTGGCCCATTTGGGTTTTGAATCCGGCCTGCCGAAAGAAAAAAGTATCAATACTAGAATGGATGTGTGCCATTAGAGTATTAGCCGCGTTTAGACGTGAAACCATTTTTGGATGGCATTTCCCTTTTTTGCAGGGTCTTTGGCATTTTTACTTCTAAAATGACCTACATGATTGCTTGTAAAGGCAAAGGACTTCGTGCCACGCGGACGTGCGACACGTTAAGCATGTCTTTTGTACAAAAACTAAGTTAAATAAGACTGTATAAACAGACCCAAAGAACTCCAATGAATGCATAATTTAAAAAAAGGTCAGCGAAAGAGAAGCTTAGTCCAACCCGCAAGTAATGATTGACATTTGAGACCCTACCCTGCCTAAATTTTGGATCGGGTCAGGTTGGGCTTGGGCTTAAGGATGGGGTGTGGGATTTGAAAATGTTGGTACTTTCTGCCGCCATCTCCTGGCTTAAAGTCATGATTGCAGCCTTAGGCAGCCTGCTCATGATTTGCATGCAAGTCCAAGCAATTTTTAGACGCTCATCTTCTTTTAGGTTTGGCTCGGGGTTTGGGTTAGTATTTGGGTTGGCGTTTAGAATGTACTTAAGTGCTCTTCTCACTTTCACCATTTTTAGGCTACACTGACTTTATAGAAATTGAAGAAATAACCTGCAGTGACAAGCATGGCGTCATGCTCCAGCACTACCACGAGTCCCCATTCCTTGAACCTAATGTATTCAACACCAAACAGATAAGCACAATGGAAAGGGAAGTATAAGGGCTCTTTGAACTCTGTTGGGCTTTGTTAACGTTGTTAAGAACACTTCAAACGACGCACCCCATCTTTAAGATCTTGTCTCTAGGTTGAAAGTGGCCCAATTATTTTTCCGCTCAAGAAGGGCTTGCTTGCTTCGGAGGTGTCAGATCTTTCGCTTTAAAATTCACGCAACAATATATTTTCTTGTGCTCATCGGTCTCTTCAAGTTAAAACGGTTTCTGGCGCAATAGCTTTGGTGCATTACCACCCCTTAGCCAATTATCGTCTCTGAAACCAGTGAGCTTTCCTAAGGCCCACTAGCAGGCGCTCAGACGCAAACTCGGAATCTGATTCGCTAAACCAACGGCTTCCTCAAAGACTGATGTTATGATAAACGGACTTCAGGATTTTTTGGTAAGGGGCCAAAGTACATTTCTGAGCCTAGCAAGCCTAATTTTTTGCCCAGGCTTTTACAAGGTTCCTGGATTTTCAGGTACCTGTACCAGTAGGATAGCAGACATTTGTATCAGCTCCCTTTGGCTAAGGCTCGTGTTACCTAAAATATAAATATCTTGACAAGTCGTTAAAAAAATGCATGTTTATGACAGTTCATGAAATTTCACTTATTATTCAAATTTATGTTGTTAGGCTTGGAAGTGCACAAAATAATACACACCGTCCCTCTGAGAAGGTTATATTAGTGAATGTAGCTGGGCCTTAGTTGTAAGGAAACCAGAAAATAGTACAATAACAAGTGGCAGCAACACTGTGCGAAATAAGTATGAGCAATACAATATGTATGTACGGTTTTGTGTGCTTGTTTAGGGTGGTGTTCAATGTTCCCTCTAAGCTTCCACGGGTCTGAGCAATCACACAAAGTCTGTGAGCGTCGCTTGGAATAATGGTGATTAACGTCAATCCTGCATGTGGCGACCAGTTCATTATTAAAAATGTCTAAAACCTGATATCAAATCAGGTTCTGCTGTCTTCTGTCTTTCCGGCTACAGTACGTAGTTTTTTAAATTGTAATGAATTGGCTAATGTAATATTGGAAAGGTTGCATGACCCACAAAACGGTTGTTTTTAAAATAACTTTTACCTGAGATTTCTGTTTTTAGAAAAGTATATTTTGTTGCATGATACTTTCTTTTTGTGGATTTATTTACTTAGTTGCACAATACAGAACTGTATTTAATCACATTTTTGTGGAAGTACAATGTTGGCAAAAAGATTAACTGTAATCTTTAAATTATTTGAATGGAACACAAGAACGATCAAAGAGATCCCCAAAAACATTGCTCCTGTTGTTTTCTTTCCTTTTTTAATGTATACCCGTTTTTCATTTTTCTCATTTTTCCTAGCCTTTTCCTATTTTTTCCTGCTTTTTTACTGTTTTTTCTTTGTTTTTATATATATATATATATATATATATATATATATATATTTGTGTGAGGACTCTGTAATGTTCTCCTGATGTTCCTGTTAGTCATTGTTCTAAGGAAACTGCAGTGTCTGCCAGAGTGCAACAGGTTAAAGAGGTGGGAAACAAAGTTAGAGTTTGTCTTCCACACTCTGCAGAGCAGCCGATGATTTTCTAGGCTGTTTTGATGACTGTGGAGTGCCCAGTCCATTCTTGTTGGAAAAAAAAAAATCACTACGTTGCTATCAATAACAAAGACAATTTCAGGATCTGTCTCGCAACATTTCCCCACAGGACGTCAACCGTGTTTGGAACTGGACACTCCTGTACCCAATCCCCCCCATACCTGTTCCTAATTTTCCCCAGACTTAATATCGACTGCTCGGCCAGCATACTGCATCGGGTCATTGCTATTGTCATCCTGGTTGCCATATCAATGTAATTTCTGCTGTTTTCCATTATCAGGTCAGATTTTTTTTGTTTGGACATTTTGTTGTTTTGTTACCACTTTTTTTTTTTACTTTGTACTTCTTCTTGTAATCAAACACCATCCCTCCATATGAGCTCGACTACCTCTGCTCTGCCTTCCCTGCTTTTGGGTCCACCCTCAAAACGCGACAGAAATTCAAATTGCAATTCCAAATAAGGAATCTATTATTAAATGTTCACATTTTGCACCTTTGGTCAAGAAAATACCGCATTCTTCCATGCTCCCATCTCGCGTCCATTCATGATAAAAAGTGCCTTTAAAAAGTGGGTCGAGAATCTGATGAGATTCTGTGATCCGGCGTGGCGCTCGGGGTGCAAAGAAACGGGAAAAAAAAGGGAGAGAATGGATGAAAGACAAGAGGCGGGGGGAGCAGGCGCCCCGCTGGTGCCACCACACTAATTAGGAGCATGCGGTGCTTGGAGTGTCGACTACAAACACTTGCCGCCTGACTTTTGCCAGCTCGCTATCTCACTTTCAGTCGACTTTTTTTCCGCAAGATACCTTTAGATTGTATTTGGTTCCCAGGTTCATCAGCAGCGTCTCAGCCATTTGCAGGAGCTCGTCCGTTACGTTGGCCTAACGAAGAAAAGAAAATACGATTTAATTGGATACGCTTTGCACACTCTTGTCTGATCCGGCAGGAAGGAAGTGGCTAGGTTCAAAGTGATCTCGCCTCCCTGGCGAGTACGAGAGTGGGTAAAATGAGTGGTTTTTGACTGGGCGCCGTTAACACGACACACTGGGTGTGTTTACATGCAGGCAATAATCAGATTGTAAACAAAATCCGATATTTCAAAGCCCTGTAAAGATGCACAATAGTCCGATGAGGGTTTTAGTCTGATTTCATCTGAAGTTTTTCAAATGCCATGGTTCGGTTAGTCATTTTACTTAGCGATTACAAAAGCATGTACTATAAAATTTGGACTGTAGCACCTGGGTATAAGACACACCCAGTACATTTTGAAAGGAAAAAAACATTTTGTACACACATATTTTGCACCTGGATATAAGCCACATTTGCTCATATTAAAACTTGAGATATTTACAAAGAAAAACGGTAAACAGAAAGAGTTTTAATAATATACGGCACCTTAAGCGCTTAACATTCCGCCGGCCCCCCCAGCGGGCAACCAGACCTTTTGATTAACAAATACTCTCTGTGCGATGTCACCAATCGCTGAAATATGTCATGGCACAAATCATTGGAAAGCTTAAACAACCCAAATGTTGAAAGAGCCATGTTGGACCAAAAAAAAACAAACTATTTTGTCAGGAGCCACAAAAAACAAAAATCCTCATTCAAGCTTTATCAGGAACACATTACATGCTGTATGTATCAATATTCGTCAACAATCTGAGATACAAAAACTGCCATTCGTGAAGAGGGATTACCTCATGTGTGGTCCCCTTCTTAAGGTTTCTTTATTTTCATCAATCTGAGGTTTTTGAGTTTTTCCTTGTCCTCATGTAGGTTTTAGATCAGGGGATGGTGTAATAATAGTCTGTAGTTTGCAAAAGTCTGTGGTCTGTGCAGCCCTTTGAGATTAAGGGCTATTCAAAGTAACATGACTTGACTTGTATTTGTAATGAAAATACACACAAATGTGTATGAAAGAAGTATTCTATTGTGGCATACCAAAAAGTAGCCAAAAGTTACCTGTGGAAAGATGAGATTCTACATTTTTAAACAATTTCTTATTTAAAAGGTATCTGAACCAATCATTTCTCATAAATATAGTTGCAGATAAATACGGTAATTAAGGACTGGTCTATGAAAGGATCAGTTGATGTTGAAAATAATTGAAGTTCAAGCTGTTTTTTTTTCTTCTTACAAACTGAGCGGTAAATGGTCGCCTGAAGGGTTTTCTTACCTGAGAATAATTGAAAAACCCTTTTAGGTCTTGGAACAAAGCTTCAATTGTTTCTTCGCTCAGACGGACTTGGGAGTTGACAGCTCCAACCGAGATCCCGCCATACCTTTTCCACGGAGATATTATATAACAAGCATTCATATCAAAAAACTATGTTTAGCAAGGTCATCTTACCTTGTTTTGCCAGACTTCTCAAAAGTCTTGACCAGGAAGTCAGTTATATTCCGGCCCGTTAAATCCAGGAGTGTGTCAGTTGTGTTCTGAATCCTCTGTTGAAAGATAAAAAAATATTGTTGAAAAAATAAAATAAAAAAAATAAAGCATTTTCATTACAGTCAATTAGGGTTGGTTGTGAGGGGATACAAATGCTGGCTAATGTCAAAGGAAGCTAATTAGATGCCCTTCTGCTAATAAATGGGTACATTGAAACCTCCAATTAGGAAGACACTGCGATGTGGATTCGCTACGCTGCATGAACCTGTTCATGTTTAGAGAGCGCTGGCACAATACTAATTAAAGTTTCGGCTGACTGGCTGAGGTGCACCGGACAGAGCAAAATGCTTCCACTTTGCTAGTTTACCAAACCTGTCTTGGTGGTGAGCTCAGATCGAACTAAAGATAAAGCTATTTTTCAAAATGAAGCATAGTGGTAGCACAATGTCAAGACTTTGTGTTTGAACAAATCGGTGTTTAACTCAGACATTTGACTGCAGTAGTCAAGGGGCTAGGAGAGGTCAGCTACTACAAACTGTAGTGGCTAAAAACATCAGATAGCATACATTTGTTTGAGTGGCTAGCAGGAAGTAGTTAATGTGGCTGACAAGTGTGTCTAACCGGAAATACATGGTTAAGCTAACATGAACATATGAAAAATGTCTCGAGCAGCTAACAAAAACAGATAGAAATAATTACAGTGATACCTCGGTGCTGAAAATAACATGAGAGGCGAGAAATAGCCATATCAGTTAACAAGAACAGATAGCAAAAACTAGCTAGGGCAGCTAACAAGACCCAGGCTAGCAAGACCAAGTCGGTGTGGCAAACAACAGTGTCTAACATGAGTTATCTTGAGACATGCTAGCAAGAACTATGTAAAATATCTAACAGTAACTTTCAGCATGAATTAGCCTAAGTTGCAAGCAAGAACTACCTGGAGCAGCTAACAAGAGTGGCTAGCGAGAAATAGCCAGATCAGCTGACAAGAACAGATAACAAAACTTTTGAGTGGCTAACCAAGGAGGCTAGAAAGCACTGGGTGGATAAGTTGACGAGCATAGATGGAAATACCTAGCTAGAGTGGCTAAAAAGACCTGATTAAGGTGTTGAAAACCCATGACCAGCAGTCTTTCTCAAGAGACTAATAGGAGTTGATGGCAAGAAGTCTCCAAAATGGCTAACAACGGTAACAGTTTACGTCGTAAGATATAACTCTCTAGAGCAGGTAACAAGAGTGGCCACCAAGACTCAGTTGATGTGGCCAAAAACAGAGCATGGATTGTGTTAGGGCCCGGGCACACAGCCGTTTGCGGCTGAATCACGGCCAGAAATTTCTGCCTGTGAGGCGGACGCTTTTGGACGCTTTGAGATCGCTATACAGACGAGATACAGCAGTGCTTAACACGTGGTCGGAAATTCACGCGCGGTTGGCAGCGCGAAAATGTTTTACGCTGCTCAATACTTTAGAGCACGGGTACACATCCTTTCACGGGCGTATCGAGGCTGAATCACGGCCAGAAATTTCTGGCCGTGAAGCAGACGCTGTTGGGCGCTGTTGGACGCTTTGAGACCGCCATATAGACGAGATACAGCAGTGCTTTACTCGCGGTCGGAAATTCACACGCGGTTGGCCGCGCGAAAAAGTTTTGAGCTGCTCAAAACTTTGAGCACGTGTTAACCGCGGGCGACACACGAGGTAATGACGCGGAAATGACGCGGAACAACGTGCTCTGGCCGCGGCCAGGGCGTGGTTACACATGGGTAGGACGGGAAATTTCAGCGGGTAATCGTGGGTGGAGCATGGTAATAGCATGTTCTGCGCCTGTATCGCGGTGTTATTACGTGAAATTAGCGTGTTACCCGTGTGACGGTCAAACGCCTTGCTCCGCGTATATACAGCGCAATTTGCCGAGCACACGTCAGTTGTGCTCGAGACGTCAAGGGGTGAACATGGATCCCAGTCACCGTAGTGACCTCGTCTTAATCCATTTTTATTTCTTGACATTTCTTTACATTTCATAACAAGATAATAAAATAAAAATGAAAAACTATTACAATAATAACATATTGGCTTCTTCGGTGCCATAGCTTGAAATCTTGATCTTCACGGGACTGTGTCTTGAGCGGTTATGATTTCTACAGCCCGGTGTTATGCCGAGAAATGCATTCCTCCCGAGATTTGCATCCCCTCGCTACTACAACCACTTTTACCTCGTTTTATCTCACTTTTATATCACTTTTAGGGAATGTAATGGCGAACATATAACCAAAACCACTTCGTCTTGCATTTGTTGGGAATGTAATACAATTTAAACCATTCCGTCTTTGTTTTTGTTGTGAACGTAATGCACACCGTATATAAAATCCTCTCCCCCTCGCGTGAACGCGCATTCTGCTGCGCTTCCAACAAAAGCGATCGTATTCTATATAAAACGCTTATTAAAACAATAAAGTGAGCTAATTATAACAATTGGGAGATCCTAGTCTATATAACGCGTTTATTTAAACAATAAAGTGCGATCGTATTCTACAAAATGCGTTTGTTATCGCGGATGAAAAAGTCACCAACGACAATGCACGCTTCCAACAAAAGCGAGGGGGGGGGATTTTGCGTAGGAGTCGGATTTGGGCACAACACCGGCTCGGGAGCTTTTATACCCGTGTTCCACACGAGAAAATGACGGCGGAAATGACGCGATGAGGAAGTGGAACGGTCGCCAGCGTCTGTTTTGCGGGCATACCACCGATGAACAGCGGGTTGGCCAATTTTGCGCATTTTCCATCGCGGGAAACCACGGGCAAAAAAAAAAAGGCAAAATTTTACCCGCGATACAGACGCAAACGGCTGTGTGACCAGGCCCTTATCTAGAGACAAACAGAGTAGCAAGAACTACCTGGTAAAGCTAACAAGAATAGCTAGCAAGACACACGCTGCATTCATGAAAAGTGGAAAGTCAGAATATTCCAACCTTATAATAGGAGAAAATATATGTACCATAATTTCCGCGACTAGGACCTTCCACTTCAAGTGTCATTCAAATGATCTTTTCCTAGTTGGAGGTTGGAAAACCCCGACTTCCTAATTTGAGGTCAGATCTGGTACCATCTGAGTAAGATAATCCGACCTACCAATTTAATGTAATGTAGCACTTAGGACTAAGAAGGCTACATGATCTAAAAGATCTGAGAACCACTGATTGAATGAAATAGCTTGAGAAGGAAGGGAGAGTTAGCTTAAACGGCTCAAATTGAGGTTATCAATAGTTACGAGTATGAATTAGCTAGAAAAAATTGGGCTGGCTAGAATTGCTATTAGCAAGAACCATTTGTACGGATCAGGCGGGAATAGCTAGCAATAACCAGCTAAAGATAATGGAATAGAATAGAATAGAATAGAATAGAATAGAATAGAATAGAATAGAATAGAATAGAATAGAATAGAATAGAATAGAACAGTCTCTATTGTCAGTGATTTCAACGTTGTGAAACATTATAGGCACTGAGATTAGACATGGCACTCCAGGGTGAAACATGTAATAAAGACTTTGAAGTGAAGAAAGATAAAAGACCATCAGGATAAATAGGCAAAAGGAAAAAATACCAGTAATTACAATCTTGTACTTAGAAAATTGTAATGATAGTTATATCAAATACAATGAAGAAGAACAGAGCATTTTGGGTATAGTGCAATGAAAATAGGTGAAATAACATTTAAAATGAAAAAAGAAATGCCCCAAAAGTGGATCTTTTTTCACCAAGGTGATTGGCAATTGCTCCGTAGCCCTTTCCAGCCTTGTGGAGGTGTCTTGTCTCTGGTCTTTGGACAGCTCTTTGGTCTTCACCATGTTACAAGGTAAAGTCTTACTGATTGTATGGGGTGTATGGGGTCTTAATGCAGCTAACGACTTCAAACAGGTGCGTCTGATTCAGGATGAAACATGGACTGCAGGTGGATTTCAAAAGGACGGACTAACAGGTCTTTCAGAGTCAAAATTCTAGATTATACACAGGTGTTCAAATACTTATTTGCAGCTGTATGTTAAAAAATCATGCATTTTGATTTCTGTATTTTTCTTTTTAGTTTATCTCTCACAGTGGACATGCACCTATGATGCAAATTTCAGACCCCTCCATAATTTCTAAGTGGGAGAAATAGCAAAAAAGCAGGGTGTTCAAATACTTATTTTCTTCACTGTATATATATTTCACAGTTTCATTCAGCAATAAGAAAAAGAGAAAAAAAAAACAAAGATACATGTTTACAGTCTTTAAAAAGGCTAGCAACATCAGACACCAAAACTTAGTTTGAGCTGCTAAACAAATTAGCCAGTGTGGCTGACAAAAGCAACTAGCAAGAACTACTTAGAGCAGTGAACAAGAGACTAGACACTTATAGAGGCTTTTTGAAATGCTTGAATGTTTTTTTTTTCACGACTAGAAAACGCTCGAGTACACGCATGTTGCCACTTTTGTATTGAACAAAATACCATCGGCCAAGCGGTGGTCTTTTATCTGTCAGGGGAAGAAGACATCGTACGACAAGACAAAGAAGAAAAAGGCAACTAGCCATCTGCTTCAGCAATCAGGCGACAAAGCAACCTTGGCTTATCTGTGAACACATACGCCAGCGAATGCAGCGTGCCTCTAATTATATTGGCTGGGCTCCATATGATGACATCTGTTGTTACAAAACGACTTCACATTCCATCCCCGGAAAATGCCAGGTATTTCTAATTCCGCATGTTTGTTTAATTCCGGGTAGAGAAGTGAAAGGTTACAAAAAAAAAAAAAAGCTAGGACGATGAAGAAATCCTCCGAAAGTTTTCTTTACAGAATATTCTGGGCATAAATCAGTCACAGACAATAGTTGAAAACCAGGGGTAACGAAGTGATTCTCACTGAGGGCCACATCAGCGTAAGCAGGGAGGAGGAGGGGGGGGATTATTTTTACATTATGCTCACATGAAAAAACAGAAATTATTGTGGAGGGCGGTACCAAAACAATTAATATTTCAACAAATGTATTTCATGTGTGAAGACATTTAGTATATCCCTTATTTCTAAGCACTCAATCCTACATTATGCATTGGAATACTCAAAAAGTAATATGGTGTATTTGTTTGCATTAAATATCTTGATAAATAAAATGACTATTTGCTATTTTTCTTTTATTATTTAGGGAAAAGGGTGCCCACACCAGGGAACAGAGTAGCACCATAGCGCTTTTCAAGTCAATGAAGACTTCCCAAAGCGCTTTACAATGTGCACATTTACCCATTCACACACACTCACACACCAATGGCGGTCATGCAAGGCGCCAACCTGCTTATTGGGTGCATTAGGGATTCAGTGTCTTACCCAAGGACACTTTGACATGTAAGCGGGGATTCGAACCTGCGATCGCTTGATCCCAAGACGAGTGCTCTACTTACTGAGCTAATGCCGCCCCATGCTACACATGTATGCTATATTATAAATATTATATACAAACTAATTTTAAACTATATTGTAGACTAATTATATCAAAATAACAAGTCTTTGACATTTTTGTGATCGCTAATTTCTAATTTCCACTTATTGGCTTTAATGTGGAATTAGTGCCGTGACATGTGCTGAACCATCACTTTGTTTTCATCATGACCACAGGCATCGTGGATTCATAGTTTTTAATATTGGACAAGTGCACAAGGAGATTGCATAGGATGTCCGTTCTTTATTTTTACAATTACCCCTCCACAGTTGTTTTGGACTGTTATGCTCTGTTCACATTATTATCACTATCGTCCAATGACGTTACTGTTGTTTGATTTTCACTCCCTGTCGGGCAGATCTACTTCTGTAATCTAGGAACTTTAACAAAAAGAAAGGGCTCAGGGGGGACTTTTAGAACAGGTTGGAATTTCTTGACTGAGGTCTGGATCATCTCCTGATCTCCTTGCGAGTTCAAAATGCATTGATATACATACATCCATCCATCCGTTATCTGCACCGCTTATCCTCAGTAGGGTTGCGGGGGTACTGGAACCAATCTTTGGGCAGTGGTCAGGTGACAACCTGAAACGGTTGCGAGCCAATCACAGGGCACACAGGAAAAGACAACTTACTTGCTCTTTCACACCTAAGGACAATTTAGACCAGCCAATTAACCTGACATGCATGTTTTTGGAGTGTAGGAGAAAATCGTAGTGCCCGGAGGAAACCCACGCAAGCACAAGGAGAACATGTTAACTTTGCAGAGGAAGGCTGGTAGCTGGATTTGATTACCTCAAAACTGTGCGGCCATCCTGCCCTCCACTGACACTTTTCCAACTTATTTTGAGTGTCTAGTAAACTATAAACTAATCAGTAGTTTTTAGTCAAAAAGCTGAATGTATAGCTAAATCGTATTTGCTACATAGCATTTTATATTATTTAGCGGCCCCTAGAGGTGAAAAACATTAATCATTAAAAGAAAACAATATTGATATAAATAATAAGCAGAAACCATCGAATAAACATGCATTCAAAACAAAACAAAATACTTATAGGTCAGGAAATTTGCATCCGGGGCGGCACTAGCTCAGGAGGTAGAGCGATCATTTTAGGATTAAGGGATCCCAGTTCGAATCCCGGCTTGTCCGTGTTACATGCCGAAGTGTCCTTGGGTAAGACATTGAACCCCCAATTACCCCCAATAAGCAGGTTAGCGCCTTACATGGCTGCACAGATCATGGCCGCTATTGGGAAATGTGAAGCACAATGTAAAGCGCTTTGGCAAGTCATTGACTTGAAAAGCGCGATATAAATGCAGATCATTTCATTTTGTTTCATTTGACATGACATGAGCCTCACCGAGAGGCAGCTGACATAACTGTCTGCCATCTTGCTGCTAAGGGTACAAAAAAACATATAAAAGGCTGGGCAAAAAAATAAGAAAAATAGAGCATTTTGGTCACTTTGAGTATCTGTAGTTTGTACTCTTCCATATGCTTTGTAGCACTCATTTTCGGTTGCATGACACAATACCACAGCATCTAGTGGTTAGAGCACTGTCATACTGAAGACGGCCTAGTCACCTTTGAAGGGCATCTTGCTTAAGCAGCTCATCCTTTGCCTGAGGGAATCGATTGTATTTTATTTAACAGCGATAAGAGTTGGAGTATGCTTGATGTGAACTTTCAGCCCCGTGCTGGTATGTGCTAGTTCAGAAATCCCATTTGGGATTGTGTCCCGTCAATGTGTTCAAAACTGTCATTCAATTGTTTGGATAAAAAGGAAATATGTCTAAACAAAGGGCAGATAAAATTCAGAACTTGAGAAAATCACATCTGCTAATGAGCTGAAATTGTGTTTCCTGTCTCCCATTGTGTTTTCTATTCGAAGAAGTAAGATGAAACACCATACAATGGCACCCAAAGGCCACGTCTTCCTAGTAACCAATACTATAACCCTACAACCCCAGAGTCTACAACTGGATTTATAGAATTAGAATGAAAAAATTGAAAAACGTATAGACATGTTTTACATTGAGAATCGCAAGTACAATATCAGCTTCCATTGCTATGCAGACGACACTCAACTATATCTTCCGTTGGAGGAATCTTCCACACTAAACTGTGGAAATTTGGAGGCCTGTCTCACTGAGATAAAAGAGTGGATGTCACTCAATTTCTTGCGTCTTAACTCTGAAAAGACTGAAATGTTAGTCATTGGTCCTTCTAAATGCCGGGACTTATTCTCAAAAACTGCTGTGAACATTGACAAATGTCACATCACACAGAGTGACTCAGTTAAAAATTTAGGTGTCATATTTGACCCTGATCTATCCTTTGAGATGCATGTAAAGCAAATTACTAGAACTGCCTTCTTCCATCTTCGCAACATTGCTAAAATCCGTTCAATACTGTCTCAGTCTGATGCGGAAACAATAATTCATGCATTTGTTACCTCCCGTCTCGATTACTGCAATGCACTACTCTCCGGTCTCCCGAAGTCCAGAATCAAGTCTCTTCAGCTAGTACAAAATGCCGCAGCGAGGCTCTTAACCAGGACAAAAAAGTACGATCACATAACACCGATTTTGGCTAACCTGCATTGGCTCCCAGTTAGCCAAAGATGTGACTTCAAAGTTCTCTTAGTATTGTACAAAATCATACATGGACTTGCTCCCTCTTATCTTTCAGATCTGATCTGCCACTATGTCCCGGTCCGAAGCCTACGATCTGAGAGTGCTGGTCTTCTGATGATCCCGAGAGCAAAAAAGTCTTCTGCTGGTTCGAGAGCGTTCTCCATCCGGGCACCGGTGCTGTGGAATGCTCTTCCCCCTGAGATTCGATCTGCAACCTCAGTGGAAATGTTTAAATCTAAACTTAAAACTCACTTCTACTCCATTGCATATGAATAACCTACTCCTCTTGTCGGTTGAAAATAGTTTGTGTAATACAGTGTAACAATCTGTGAAGCCCTTTGAGACTCTTCGTGATACAGGGCTATACAAATAAAAATGACTTGACTTGACTTGACTTGACAATTGTGACTAAATATATTTCAATAGAGGGAATTTGAACTTGCAAGGAGAACAGGAGAGGACCCAAACCTCAGATAAGAAATTCCAACCTGCTAAAAAAGTCTTACCATGAGAAATTTCATTTGATTAACCCCTTAGCGTTGCTGTAAAATTCGCCTAAATTCCCACTCTAAGACGCACCCAAAATAAATTGAATGCTGTTCTTTAACCAAATGGAGAATATGGACGGTCTCTTTTGAAAAGTAAGGCAGAAAAATGTTCCCAAACTAAAATGATTGCTAAAAGTGCTTCTCACATTGAGTAATCTAAATTAGAACACAAATAGGTTTTTATTCTTGCATGACATTTTATCTTTGCAATTAAATGCCTGCGGATGAGTGTAGCCGGTGTCTTAGGTGGAAAATAGGTGAGACAATAGCTTGAAGCCTTACCTGATACCTTGTGATCACAATCTGAAAAACTAAACATTGTATTTTAAACATTTTTCCTAGGGTAGGTTTAGGCGTTTAAAAGTGGCCATTTGGAGGCAACCACTTTACTACACTAAAAGGTTTGCAAATCTATATTTTACGCTGGCCAATTTTTTAGAAATCGTGAAAGAGTTTTAAATGTTTGAATTTTCTTTCCAGAAAAAAATCACGCTTGTGCGTGAAAATGTGGCACAAAAACGAATTACTCATGAGGTTACGCACACTTATTCCAGGGTGAATACAATCGGGACATCTTCATATCGATTTATTTAGAATTTCATTGGATGACTAATATGTCAATTATATTTAAATTTAAATAGGTCAAAGTTATTCCGAGGTAAAGAAGGTGATAAAGGCCCGTATAGGCTGATGCAGGTTGTGGACCGTAAAACAAAGCCTGCGATTGGCTAAAAAAAAAATGTGTCAATCACAAGTTCTGATCCCAACAGCCTATAAAAATATTGTTACTAGTCTGTTCATTTAATAAATAGCAATTATAGGGCTAAACAGATAGCTAGCAACAAGGAACGTTCATCCATGCAAGAATGCTTTTCTACTGATTTTTATTATCTGTCAGCGTAATCATGTGTTTTGGAGTAAATGTTTTACGCGCTTGGATTCACGAGACTCTCGCAGATGTAAACAGTCCACTGTTGCCTACCATCATCGAATGTGATGGTTGCGAGACGATGTCTTTTGTGAGCTATAACATTAAGGGGTTAAATAATATTTTTGAAATGAGATCCACCCGCCACAGGGTTTGGACATCAAAGAACAGTAACATAATTTGCCGATAGTGGCAACAATGTAAACAGTGCAGATTGGGCAAAACACCGAACAACAGTGAGATATAATAATCAAAGTAACAAATTGGCATCCTATGCAATCTCCTCAATCTCTGTGTCCTCTGAGTTTTCCGTCTCATTTTTACACAAAATAACGCCACTTATTCTTGGAACAGAATATTCCAAGTTCTCGCACTGCATATTCCTATATGTCTATGTGCGGGGCAAATGCAAAGAAGCCACCAGTAATCACATCTACCAGAACCAGATAAGAGCACGTTGTATTCTCGGCAGCACTTCTTTCGATTGCTCCGAGGCAAAATCCAAATGTTATCAGAAAAACGTCTTTAACATTTAAACATTCCGTGCATGGGCTTTGTGGTCAAGAGTTTCTCCGCAGATAAGATTTGTCTCGCGTGTTTACCAAATTGCTTACAGGCTTCAGCGCTTCACCGAAGCGTGAAGCTTGAGATGGGCTTTCAGTGGTACCGCAAAACGCTCGACACTCCCGACAAAAGACTGTTTCTGATTAAACTGACATTTTGAAGGAAAATGTCAAGAAGTTTCAAACACGTTTGGAACATGCACAAAATTCGCAAAAGGACGCTGGATCCGAGTAACCCTGGTAGCCCCTGGAGAACTTCACTCACACCGTTTGCTTAGACTCGGTTCGGAAATTCGCAAACAAATTCTGTCGCAGAGTCTTCATCTACGCCGGGTAGAGTCAATACCTGGCAATTGATGGTGGGCTTAGTGCCGCCTGCCATTTCCATGGAAACGATGATTTCACACCTCCCGGTGTGTGCGTGCCTTTTTTTCTCATCTTCAGAGTTCTCAAGGACGCCGTAGCGAGGACGGGTGGGATTAAAGGAGCCAGTGAAGAAGTGGGCACACTTTGTCATGATTAATTCAACAGGGGAAGGTTTGGGAGAAGGGAGGAGTGGGTCAAAAGATATTCATCCTGGCGATGTGCTTGGCTTTGCGTGGGTGGTCTCTGTCACTGACATCAGTCATGCCCACACGCTTCCCCCTAATCTATTCCTCCTCATTGACTGTCTAGTGGAAAAGATTATGTCGAAGCCTTCGTCCAATTCAATTATCAATCAGACCGAGATTCATTGGACCTTGTTTGCAACTAGTAAAGATTACTCCTGCCGCAAAACTGCCACTGAATAGGACAAATGATGAGTTATGACCTTCAAATCAACCCACGGCTGCACAGTGGATCACAGATCCTTTGCAGGTTCCGATTACAGAATATTTTGGGCACAAGCGAGTCACAGATAATCTTTGGAAGATGCAATATTTAAAATATTTGTTGAATAATCAGCCTGTTTTGGGGATGAGAAACCCAGATAGAAACACTAACCTTACACAATCTACATCACTTTTTTTAAGGACAGGTGCTGAAAAGTCCTTGCCGCACTAATTGCTATATGTCTATGTGTGATGCAGAGAAAAAAAAAATCATTGAATGCTTATTTGAACATTTGCTGTTTTCTGCTAACTTACAAGAACGGATGTGGTTCTATTTTGACAATTGAAGACCTTGGTACACCTACCTTACTATTAAAAGGTCCCAGGTTCAATTTCAGCTATCAGTTTATGCTGTTCTTCCTGTGGGTAAGTATTTTTTTTTTTCCAGAAACTCAGGTTACCTCCCACGTCCCAAAAAGACGTATGCTAGATTGAGTGGCAGGCCTACATCCCATGTATGAGTCTGTCTGTTTCCGAGTGCCCTGATTCTGGATGGTAACCAGTCCAGAGTGTCCCATACCCTGTACCTGAAAACAGCCTGGATGGGCTCCAGGACCCTTGCAGACAAATGGCTGGAAGAAAGAACTAAATCAACCTACCTGTGGAGGCGGTAGCCCCCCGGCAGCAGGTGGGCAGTCGGGCAACATGATTTGGCGTTGAGAAGTGCTGCACTGGCAGGAGGGGGAGGGGTTAGACATGCTCCAGTTACCCTCCAGGAAGACGTCGACCACTGACTGGTCCACAGATGGTGTAAGCCAATGGGAGGCACTGGAGACACAAGGTAGTCCCCTACGAGGATGGAAGGAATTCTTGTACTTATATCACGTCATTGTCAAGTGGTGTATTGCGAGCACGGCTGCAGACAAAAAACATTATCGAGTCATTTATGCAGCCCAAAAAATCATCAGGCTGAGCTCTGCCCTCAATGCTGACAACAGTATTAAGGGTTTCTCTCACCCAGGCTACAACTTTTTTCACCGTCTGCCATAAGTTAAAAATCCCTTAAAATGAGTACTAACAGGCTTGAGTTTCTTTGCCAAAAGCATCACTCCATAAACAAGCACACAAGCATAACGTAACTTGCTTAAGTATAGAATCGTTTTCCTCTTTCAAGTCTTTTATATGTTTACTCTGGAGTGCCACGTCAAGTCTCATTGTAAACAATGTTCACTTTATCAATGACAACAAAGACAATTCTAATTCATTAACCTGTAATTTGCAATTCAGGCACATTATTTCTCGGTTGCAGACGCTTGAAGGGAGTGGACCTTTCTATAACCAGACTGATGTTAGGTATTATACAGTATAATGTGAAATGAAATGTTTATTGAAGGTATTGTTGGATACATTAATCAAAACATGACACAAAGAAAAAAAACTAATGCTGAGAGTGAGCATGGCCAAATATGGTCACCTTACGCCCCCTCCCCTAAGGAAATTTGACATCTGTTTCTGCCAACCTTTGCTTAAAGGTTTGCACCGTATTTGCACTAATAACCCGGTCAGGCAAAAAATTCCAAATTTTTGGTATCCTGAAAGAAATAAAGTTTCCATGCAAGTTGCTGGTAGGTCTAGGCACCCGTAACTCATATCTGTGACCACGTAAACCATCAACACGACAGAACTCAAAAAATTGATCAAAAGACACATCGATCATTCCGTGCAGTACTTTGAACACAAAAACTAAATCAAATCGAATTCTACGGAGCTCCAAAAAGTCCAAGTTCAGTCTTTGTAGTCTTTCTGGATATGACAAGCTGTGCATCCCAGGTATCCGCTTCGTATACCGTCGTTGAACTCCTTCCAGTAGGTTAATGTCCTTGAGTAAGTAAGGGTTCCACACAACGCTGTTATATTCTAACCCGGGTCTAACATAAACGCAAAACATTCGAACTGAGAATGCTGGGTTCTTGTTGTAAAAGTGTCTGTAAATGTTTGATGCTATGTTATTGGCTTTGTTGGTAATTTTGGCGATATGCGTGATAAACTTTAAGTTTGAAGTAAGAATGACACCTAGATCCTTATGTTCAGTAACAACATGCAAATCATGATCATTAATGTTATACAGCGGAACAGAACCATGTAAAAACGACTGTGCTAAGCATTTATGAGATGACAATTGCAGTTGCCACTTTTCGGACCACAGAAAAACTGATTTAATGTCATTTTGAAGAGAATCAATTGTTCCTGTAACCTGGGTTTTTGGTAAGAAAGCCGACAGTTTAGCATCATCGGCAAAAATTGAGATGTCACTACTTTGAATGGCCTCAGGTAGGTCGTTCACAAAAAACAGAAATAATAATGGTCCTAGTACTGAGCCCTGCTGTACCCCACTACAAACTTCCGACCACGCTGAAAGAACATCATCAATTTTTACGCATTGTTTACGATTTGACAAATATGCTGTTATCCATTCAAGCAGTTTTCCACTAATACCATAGCATTTCAGTTTTTGTAAAAGCTTGTTATGAGACACTTTATCAAAAGCCTTGCAAAAGTCTAAGTAAACAACATGACCAGCCATATTGTGAACAAAAAACATACTGGTAATATTATTCAAATGAGCTATTAAGTTAGTCATGGTAGAATGTCCGGACCTAAACCCATGTTGTTTAAACGTAAAAAGATTGTGCTCCTGTATAAATTTCCATATGGCATCTGAGATAATTTTCTCAAACACTTTACAGACGCAGCTAGTCAAGCTAACTGGTCTATAGTTGGCTGCACTTGTTGTGCTGCCCCCTTTAAAAATCGGTATGACAATAGCACTAAGCCAGTCCTCAGGCAGCTGTGAATCCTCAAAAGATCTAGAGAACAGGTAAAATAATGGTTCACATAAAAAGTCAGCTAGCTTTTTAAGCAAGAAATTTGGAATTTTGTCAGGGCCGGCTGAAAATTTGCTGGGAAGTTTTATCAAGTATCTATGAATTAACTCCTTTGAAAGGTCCACAGAATTTAGAACAGCTAAAGTTCTGCTGGGAAAGTCGGGTGAAACACCATTGTCACGACCAAAAACACTGGCATACTGATCATTTAATATACGGACATTGTCAGCATTTTCTGTAGCAACGGTACCGTCAGATGCCTTCAGGTTGGGAATAGATGCCCTAGAAATTAGTTTACGGTTGATGTATGAAAATAATTTACGAGTATTATTAGCCTCTAAAACTTTATTTTCCTCAGCCACCCTTTCCCGCCTGATGGCCCTCCGCAGTTCCCTTGAAGCATCTTGATAACTTTCCAAGTATGCCAACTGATCACGTTTATAAAGCTTGTGAATAAACTGCTTTCGCCTATGCAATTCAGCTATATCACGGTTGACGTGATGTGTAACAGCAACTGAGGGTACGTATACAGATATCAAAGTGTAAACAACAGATTTAAATATTCCCCACATTTCTTCAATATTCCCACAATTATCAAATAAGAGATACCAGTTGACACTAGACAGAAAGTATCTCATGCCATGTAGATCACAGTCTTTAAAATTTATGTAATTCTGAGCAGCGGTGTCTTTTTTAAGAGCCAGGTTAAGTTGGAAAGTAACAGAATTGTGATCACTGGTAGAGAAACTCGGCCCAACGTCAATGCTTTTAATCAGATATCTGTCAGTGGAAAACACAAGGTCTAATACGTTGGACCCCCTGGTTGGTTTATCGACATGCTGAAAGAAACCTGCATTTGAAACCAAGTTTTTGAACATTGAAGTTAGATTAGTATCAGAATTTTGAAGAAAACTGTGGTGAAGGTCAGGAAAGTTAAAATCACCCATAAGTAGAATTTGCAATTTAGTATTAAAAATAGAATTCAGATGTTCGAACATAGCGACGTTGGCCTGAAAAAAGCTCAGACCAGAGCGATATACAAGCACTATTCTCAGCTTCACCCCAGAAATAAGAATATCCCATCTCAATAACTCAATTCTATCGAATTGATAATTAGCGACAGAAAACAGTTATACCATGAGAAACCATGAGCAAAACTCCTCCATGTTGAGCATTTTTACCGTCAGTTCTAATGGTATGATATTTCTCTATAGTTGGCCCTGTGTCACCAGCGGAGTACCAAGTTTCTGTAATTGCCAAAATATCAGGGGTGTAGAAATTGATGTACGAGACCAAGTCATCTGCCTTAGAAGTCAAACATTGGGCATTAATGAGATGAATCAAGGGGCTGTTCAATAAAGGCGAAGGCGACCTTAGGCATTTTCCGGCTTGACAATAATTTTCCCGTCCCGTATAATGATGTTTACTTCACCTTCGTCCCGACGGCGCTTAAGTTCGTCCTGTAGTTCCCTGTCGCGTTC
This sequence comes from Urocampus carinirostris, assembly GCF_059441175.1. Classification (NCBI taxonomy): domain Eukaryota; kingdom Metazoa; phylum Chordata; class Actinopteri; order Syngnathiformes; family Syngnathidae; genus Urocampus; species Urocampus carinirostris. The sequence goes on along the minus strand of NC_142359.1, from coordinate 28,336,828 downwards.
CCTTTCTTTTGGTGTCATATCTGGACGAACAAATCCAGAAGACAACGTCGGAATGGTACTTTTCACCCGATTGAATCCACGGAGAAACGCCAGCCTTGATCTTGTATTCCGGGATCGGATATTCACAATCCTGGGTTTACCATCATTCTTCAGCCTTCCATCACGAAAAACTTCCAGAATGTCCTGTTTCTCTACTCCCGGGACTGCTTCGGCGACTTCCTGAAAGAGCTGGGTATCCTGGACAGCTTCACCATTTTCTCGATGTGTCTTTGCTCCAACCACCACGAGATTATGCTTCCTAGCCTCCTTTGCTAGCATTTCCTCCATTAGGCTAGTCGACATTCTGGCAACTTCTGGCATCATCTGCGTCATAATCTCTCGGACCAAAGTTGGTACCATGGCCTTCACGGTTTCACGGACAGTGGAGACCAAATCAGCAGAGTTCAGGGCACTGCACGGCCCAGACGACCCGGATAAAGGCACTGGAGTGCTATCCACGTAGGTGAACACTGTTCCAGAGCTACTCAGAGAGGCGTAAGAATCCTTATCATCAGCGGATAAGCCGGGGACGCAGGACTTGCAGATGTAAGTAGCTTGCTTATCTTGTATCGCGAGGCTTAGGTCCTGAACTGACAATCCAGAGCACTCGTAATGTATGTAGTGCTTGCAGTGACTGCACTGGATCATTGCTCCATGGTCCACGGCACCGCAAAAACATGGTTTAGAAACTGCCTTCCGAGGCGCCATATCGAATAAATCAAAAACTCAGTTCAATTATTGAGTAAAACAAAACAAAAACTTCGACTCGACTTCAAAATGCGGCATTTAGGACCCGCCGCTTGCGTGCCACTTCCCTATTAGCCACAGTCAAAAACATACTTACAGAATCGGGTCACTTTCCATGCAACGTGTTCCAAAGCCTGGATTGTTAACCAAGGTTTCCACCACTTTGGACATCGCTGCATTTTCGGTTGCATCATTACTGTGAAAAGAAAATGAAGACGTAATCACGAAAACATCTAGAAAAACCTAGGTAGATGCGTAGTATTTTCAAGGACTACGTAGTAAAAGCATCCAGAGCGGGATTGAACAACCATAACATGTATCAAGACTCGCATGTAAATTTGCTCTTTAGCCTTAGGTTTTCTCTGGTCAGCCTCCAGTTTGGTGACCACGTTTTGGAACAGTCCAGAGTAAGGCACCACGCCACAGGGTGGTACCACTTTTTGTTTTTGTGGTGGCACACTTTTCCCCTGGACTTTTAAATGAGTCCTCCAGCTATCGACCAAAGGGTCACTTGTATGCGACTGTAAAACCCTAATAGTAAATTATTTGGTCTTAACCATCATAAAATTGTCCAGACCAGCTTGGTTCTCAGCTTTCAATATGTGTCAGTTTTTGCTAAAGGCTAAACCCACCACCTGGTATCATTTAAGATTCCCTGAAAATGCATGTTTATAGAGACAATGGTATTTCAGTTGGACTTCAAGAAAGACGTAGAATGTGTCATCTACTGATTTTCCAGGGGCCTTGGAACCTAAGGTGATGAATTGAAGCTCTTAGAACTTACAAAACTAGAATTGCCTCGACTACAGAACTAAAGCGGGTTTTTCCAAGGACCATCTATCTCCGAGAGCAGGGATATTTTTGGGGCCTTTGACTTTTTCAGGATCCACAAAAGCAGACGAGCATTCTCTCCGAGCAATTTCTTCCTTTACGTTGGGTGAATATTTTTCCAGGCCATGCCAAATGCATGTTCTGTTGGATCTTTTAAATACATTTAAGAAAGAGCTGTTAGCTGAAGGAGTTTCATTAGGGGGTTTTCTTGGCGAAAAATGAGTTCAATATAAGTTCTTACGAGCATCAAATGTGGTTACACCAAGGTCGTACTTTTTCTCTGACCTAAACTGGAGGACATTGCCGACAACATTAGAAAAGACCCCTCTTAGACTTTTTCGACCTGCTACCCTGTGGCAGACACTACAGATTCATTGAAACAAAGACCATCCAAAACAAGCACAAGACTTTGAGAGAAATATATACTACCTATGTATAGAAAAAATATTTCAATGTTTTATCATTTTTCTATTTTTATTATTATTTTTTTTTTTATTACACTATTGTTTTGATACACTTACAACGTAGGCCAATCTCCAAGCACTATCTTGTAAACATTGCCCATCCATCCCAATATTGTTTGTTATTGTTTTTTTTTTCAAGTCTTTAATTTCTTTCATCCTGGAGTACCATGTGTAATCTTGTGAACAATGTACACTAAGTTGTAATCAATTACAATAAATATTTATATTGTATTTTGGCTTTAGACTGCGCTTGGTACTCTGTATCAACTCACCTGAAAAAAAGCAGCATTTCAAAAAACCTAGTTACACATCTTGTTCATTCAATGCCCGTCAATTATGACGAAAATACTCATTACCTATGCCACTTGGCTCGAGATCACACACGCTAAGCACATACGGCAGGTCTATAAAGACCACAGATCCGGTTCTCGGCCAACAATGACCACGAGCAAGTCGGCCGTGTGGATTATTATCGTAGCCGTTGTCTCATTTTGAGGCATCTCCATGAAGGTCGCACGGCCGTTTCCTTAGCCACCAGCGAGCGTAATCGAAGTGGTCTAGTTGTAAAAACGGATTATGTGCAGCCATCTGTTCTGCAATTAACAATGGCTGGGTTGCCACAGTGTTCCGAGGTAATAAAAAGCAGACTCGGGCAATGCATATATACACCGAAAAGGCGGAACTAATGAATCTGGGCACCAAGCAAGTGCTAGGCCATTAGGGAGAAGCTTTAGAAAAGCACAAGGCTGACGGACTCAGAGACTCAAAGGGTTCAGAACCTCTTCCATCATAATCGCTCATCGGTGAGAGGTAAACGGGACGGTTTATGAGGCACGCCTCCACGGAGGGACGTGGCCCGTGTAGTCGCTTTTAAGTCGGCACTTTCAAGGTCACTCGAGCAAAAAGACAATATTCGGTAATTGCTTGGAGCGAAGGTCGATTGGAATGGAGTTTGAAAACCACAGGTATGGAAAAAGTTGTGTTAAAACGGGCTCCACTACCATATCGAGGACAAAATGGGGGGACGTTAGCCTTGACTAAAAATTAATGTTACGGAGTACACCGTTACAGTGTTTTGAGTTTTTCTGCAGCACATTGATTAACGAATATTTTTCTATTCAACTTTACTACATTTGAGAGCATTTATATACAGAATAGATCCTCAAGGTACGGCGGCCCCACATTAAGAGTTCTGCACTTTATTGGTGTTGAATACAATGTTTCACTCCAACTTATGGCATTTCCCTGGCTTTATTACATCAATATCAAATTATTTTGTGTGCCCAAAAACTTCATGAGTGTTGATGCGTGTTCATGCGTATTCATGCACGTTCATGCGTGTTCATGACTATGACGCATTTCGTTGTTGGTCGAGGTCGGATGAAATGCTGGTCTTCTATTGATTTGCATCAGAGCAAAAACTGTTGTGTTATTGGCTAAACTACCTCACATAATGACTTTCTCTTCTTTATGTGTTTTGCAAAGATCCAACACTGTACATTTTATACTGTACTGTATACAAACTGTAGCTAGTGATGCTAAAGGAAGAAGCAAATAACATATTCATGGAAAATAAGCACACAATTATTCAAAAAATTAAAAAATAGAATAGAGTTGTCTTTATTGTCATTGACAAATGGAAAAAGAAAGTTAAAAAAAAGGAATGTTGGATGAATAGGAAAATACCTTGCTAAAGAATACGACTCTAACCAATTGACAATAATAATCTTTTTAGCATTATTCAACCCGCAGCTGTTCGGAGCAGACACATTAATGACTGCACAGGTATGTTGTTTATGAAATTGATTAGCTCTGAAAACGCCTCCTGCTCTAATGTTGATCTGGTGAACTCATACTCTTCTTGTGCTCTGAATGTTCTGGACACCATTGCTCCTGTTAAGGTCAAAATGGTAACAAATAGGCAGAAGACGCCATGGAGAAATGATGGCTCAGTCAGGGCACAGAAGATGGAGTGTCGGAGAGCCGAACGGAGATGGCGGAAGTCTAAGCTTCAGATTCATTGTGAGATTTACGAAGAACAGTTGTGTGTGTTCAACCAGATTTTACGTAGAGCTAGAGAGAGGTATTTTTCAGAAATGATTGCAAAGTGCAGTCACAACTCTCGTGTCCTCTTTGCGACAGTTAACAGGTTAACAAACCCTCTTGTTCCATTACCATCAGAACTAGTTTCCACATCTAAGTGCAATGAATTTGCAATATTCTTTAATGACAAGATTCAGGGCACTCAGTAGCCTAGATGGTAAGGCGCCCGCTTTGAGACTGGGAGGTCGGTGGTTCGCGCCCCGGCCGAGTCATTCCTAAGACTTAAAAAGTGGTCGGCGGCGCCCTCTGTTGGCTGCGGCTGCATCGGCTCGCTACAACGGGTCAGGTGCAATCGACATTTCGTTCTGTGTACATTGTTACACAGAATGACAATACAAGGAAATTATTATTATTATTATTATTATTAAACATTCAATAAATCCTACAACGCAGTTAACACTGCAGCCCTCCACACACCTAGAGCTGACACATTTCACACCTGTCACTGAAAAAAAACAGTCCAAGAGACCGTCTCCAGTCTGAGTTCAGCTACATGTTGCCTCGATGAGTTGCCCACTAAATTTCTAAAATCTGTGCTGAGCAGTTTGTTACCAAAACTCACTCATTAAATGAACATTTCACTCTGGTCTGGAACATTTCCAAGGGCCTTGAAAACTTCTGTCATTAGGCCTCTCCTAAAATAGAGTAGTCTGGATGCCACAGTACTGAATACCTATCGGCCCATATCAAACCTGCCGTTTTTAGGGAAAGTTCTTGAGAGAGTTGTTTTCCAATAGCTCAGTGATCTTCTTCTAATAAACAACTGCTTTGATGATTTCCAGTCAGGCTTTGGGCCCCATCACAGCACTGAGAACGCTCTGATCAAGGTGACAAACGACATCCGTCTTAACACTGATGCAGGTAAAGTCTCAGTCTTAGTCCCGCTGGATCTGAGTGCTACATTTGACACAGTCGATAAAGTGAACTTGTCGCAGAGGTTAGAGGACTGGGTAGGCATCTCCGGTCCTGCCCTGAAATGGTTCCAGTCCTACTTCGAGGACAGGAAGTATTTTGTTCAGATCGAAGACTATGTGTCAGACCAATTGGCAGTGACCTGTGGGGTCCCCCAGGGATCCATCCTGGGACCCCTCTTGTTCAATCTTTACATGCTGCCCCTGGGCCAGTTAATACGCAGTAATAACGTGTCCTACCATAACTATGCAGATGACACTCAGATTTACATCTCGCTGACAGCAGGTGAACATGGGCCCGTGAATTCACTCTGTCACTGCCTCCAACAGATCACTGTGTGGATGCAAAACAACTCTCTCCAACTAAAATCAGACAAGACTGAAGTCATTGTCTTTGGCCCACAAAAACCCAGAGAAAGTGTCATTAGTCATCTGGAATCACTTAGTTTAAAAGCGAAAAATAGGGTTAGAAATCTCGGGGTAATTATGGACTCAGACCTAAACTTTAACACCCACATTAAATCCATAACATCATCAGCCTTTTTCCATCTCAAAAGCATTGCCAGAATCAAAGGTTTACTGTCCAAACCAGACTTAAAGAGACTTATTCATGCATTTATCTCTAGCAGGTTAGACTACTGTAACGGCCTTCTGACTGGACTTTCTAAACGAGCTGTAAGACAGCTGCAGAACATCCAGAACGCTGCTGCTCGGGTCCTGACTAGAACCAGGAAGTATGACCATATTAGTCCTGTGCTCAGGTCTCTGCACTGGCTTCCTGACGTTTAGAGAATAGACTTTAAAACAGCTCTGCTGGTGTATAAGTCTCTCCATGGTCTAGCACCAAAGTACATCTATGACATGTTGGTCCCATATGAACCATCTTGGGCCCTGAGAACCACAGGGGCAGGCCTTCTGCTGGTGCCCAGAGCCAGGACTAAACAGGGTGAAGCTGCGTTTCAGTTCCATGCAGCTTAACTCTGGAATAGTCTTCCTGATGAAGTCAGACAGGCGTCTACTCTGACAGTGTTTAAGTCCAGGCTGAAAACAGCTCTGTTCAACTGTGCATGCAATTGAAAGGGTTCTATCTGCACTCTTCACTTTTACTTTATTTTAATTCATTGATTTTATTATGTTTTATCTGTGGTTTTAATGCATTTTAAAAACCATATTTTAAATTTTCAATGTCTTTTCTTCGATGTTTTAATTGAAATTATGTGTTTTTAACCTGTCTCTTTGCCATTTCTGGAAAGCACTTTGAATTGTCTTGTGTATGAATTGTGCTACACAAATAAACTTGCCTTGCCTTATTCCCGACTGTGGGTTAAGGAACATTTAGAAACAGTACCAAATAATGAGCCCCCCCCTTGTTGGTGCAGAGTCGGTGATAACATTTTGTATTATTTTTAATTGTATTTAATGACTTGGTTCAATTCAATGATGATGAAGGGAAAAGCAACCATTGACACAAAGCTTGCCATTATGAAAGAATACAAAATAATCCAATATTTTCTTCTTTACTTTGTTTTTCCATTTCTCATGACAATAAAAACAACTCTATTCTATTTTTTTTTTTTTTGTATTTCTTTATACTCGCGAGCTTCATTTCCATGGTTATCAAGTTGTTGTTTCTCCAATTAGCATCACTAGCTATTTTATAGATACATAACAAAACAGACAGCATTGTATCTTTCCGAAGTACACGAGATTCTGAACTGAATGAAAATACATTGTTGAAGGTACTTGAGCAAATAGCATATTAGCTTTTTTCATGATCCCATGACCCAAACCAATAGCAGACCAGATTTTTTATGGCGTCAACCAATAGCAGAAGGGGATATAGGAATGTAACTTCTTTCAAAGCACAGTTAGAGCAAAATCATTTGTATAGTAGGGAAAATGCTATTCCATATCAGTAAAGTGAACATGTTGTAAGGCGGGGTTTATCGTATCCCAGGGGTTTACCATACTTCAGTTGAGAAAGAGAGTACCTTTCAAGTCGCTATTAATCTGAAATGTGTCACTGCTGCTATCTTGTTTAGCAACTTTTGGCTTCGGCATAGTAGAACAGAATGATGTGCCAGACAGCTCCAATAGAATCACACTATACAAGCCAAAGCTAAAATTAATTGTGTTACAGTAACAACAGGGGAAATAAAATACCTGCAGGGTTGGCTAAATTATCTTTTAGATAAGACGTATTCTTTTAAACAAGTGATTGGCACTGAGTAATATGAAAATCCTTTGAGGTTCCACCCCGGAGAGAAGTGAGCGATCAGGCGACAGCAATATGCTAATCTGGTCCTGGAAGGATAGCGATGTTGGTGGTGAGAACTGATTGAGATGTCAACTCCTGTCTCCCGAGGCATCGACACTTATTATGAGACTGTTGGTGCGGGTTAAGAAACGGGAATGAAAAAACACCTGAAGAAGGTAGTCTGAGGCAAGCCATACATCCAGGGTTGAAGCTCCAGACTGGGATATTCTGAGAACGGCGGAACGATGAGCGAAAAGATCAGGGAGAGGCACACAAAAACGGCAGGTAACACCACCTGAGAACAAATAAATACAAACAGTGATACCTCCGCGATTGGAAGGGTTATTTTAAATATGAAATCCGATACAGTTACTAGTTATTGAAAAAATGTAATCAGTTAGGTAATACGACTAGGATAATATTAGAGTAATGTGAGTTACATTACTTTTGATTATTATTGGATTACTCCAATACTAAATATGCAAATAAAAGACAAAATAAATGAAATATAAATATAATTACTAAATTGTCTCTAAGATAAACGAACATGGTGACTTTGAATAAGAATTGGAATAAACCAATCCCAGGTAGTTTCTTGTGGTCCTAAAAATGAGCTTACATTTTAACCAATTTGCATAGTTTGTTAAGCAGAAATAACACTTTTTCTTTCACATGCCAGACAAGATAAGCTCCATTTACATTAAATGGATGCTGGGAAAACCAATCTTTTTTGAAAATCACACCAAATCTTCTTTTTCTAACTTTCCCACTAACTCTGGAATGTCTTATGTCCAGGTTTTGTTCATTTGAAATGGGAATGCTTAACCTCTCCACAATATTCAGATGGGCAGGATGGGCAGGGCATCCGTATGATGTGGCAGGGGTAAACCAGTGAAAGCTGTCGGGCCCTGCTGTTGAACAGAAGATTGTGTTGTGTCACCCTGACCCGAGTGACATGGCCGCTTTCTTGTGTCCCGTTTCTTCTAGTGGGATGAAAGCATGACCAACTTAGGCGCCAAAGTGCCTAACTTGTTTGGGTGTTTAGGTTGGCCATGGTCCAAAAAGGTTTTGTGTGTATTTTTTTTGCCATTTTTTTCCCCTTTTTATTTTCTTAATTTTTGTATGTGTTTGTCTTGCTGTCGGTCACCCCTCTCGAGGGACATGACCAGGGTAGATAGATGGAATAGAAAACATTCTCACAATATAACAACAGAGTGAGAGTTATATAATGATTTTCAACAACAATTAACTGCAAAAAAAGACAATCAATCATATTCACTAAATGTCCGTGAACGCATCACCATAGGGCAACTGCGCTGTCCTCACAAAACTGCAGGCTTACGCCAATTCAACAAAATGAGTTTTACCTAGAAGGAGAACTAAAATTCGGACGAATTTTTTATATTTTTATCTGCAACACAGTGTGACAAACATGCAATCTGCGCAACATCTCATCTCTCTGTTTCTCGAGTGTCAATGATTGAAATTATGATGGACACAATGCGTCAACTGGGAAATACAAATATAGTTTAAACAAAATTGTTATGCCGCGAAGTAATCGTTTTTTTTTTTAATTGAATTTACCTGTAATTCTATGATGTATTTTTTTTTGTAAGTGTAATTAAATAGTTACATTCTTTTGTAGAAGACTAAAGCCGTTACACGGCTTCCGTTGTTCCCCTAACTGTCATGATTTGTCAATTGCCCTGACTTCCCCGATCCCTCAATATAGCATTGTGTGAAAGGTTACGCATTTGGGTCCACTGCTCGTACTGGCCGTGACCCTAATACTAAATATCTTGGTCCTAGAACGGCGCTTCATTCAAATGAATGGGCATTTGGTATGTTGTGGAAAAAAATTAACAACAGTGGCGTGCAGTCCGGGGAGGAAGGTGAAGCACAACTGATTAAAATGGTTATGTTTATTCAGGGTTAAATTATTTTTTTTCGTACAATTGATGGTAGCTTCAGCAAGCTAATAGCAAGTCAAGCAACCCTGTTATTTGTTTCCCGCTGCATGGAGTTTTTTTAATGGAGTATTAATTACTTATCTATATAAGGAGCAGCACATCTACTTCATTTAGAAGTTACGACAATATATTTTTTCTAAATCATCAAAGAGGGAACTATTTGAAGAATAAACACCAGAGAGATGATCGTCCTTTGTCTGTAGTATCCAATTTTGACGAGAAAAAAAAAATCTCCGACATGAGCTCAAGTCAACAAAGCCAGCATGTGCCTGAAAGCATCTGACCAACTTTTTCCACGCCACACTATAGACCTATACTACAGAAGAAAAAAACAAAAAAATCCAATTCTCTCAGACATAATTCGTTTTCTCTCATTCAGTTGTTAAGAGCCGGACTTAAAGGTCAGATATCTTCAAAGCTTAATCACATTTGAGGGAGGGATGTTGGTTGGAAACGTGCACAATTAATTGGCCTGGCGCGTGAGTTTGCAAAATTCCCACAGTTGAAATTCTAAAACTCAGGGAGACGCAGAGGAGCGAGATAAAGAGTGGTCGATGAGACTGAAAAGCTAATGACAGACGCTAGCGCCTCTCTTTCGTTGGCTCTTGTTCTCCCTTATTCTCCTATTTGACAGTAATTACAGGTGACAGCTGGTAGTTCTCCTATTGAGAGCATAGCGAAAAACAAAGTCATTAAGTCTTCGTAAAAGCCAAAGCACTCGCTATGAACAATGCATGAGTTTATCAGGGATTTCAGGACGCAGGGGGGTGTGGATATGGAATGGCTTTGAACACAAAACCAGATTCGTTTTATGACATGCTTAAGTGTATTCCCATGACACATTTGCAAATGTTAGCATTGCACCGCCACTGGTCGCTAACTCGAGTGCGACCTTATTTACCAATTGTTGTTTTTTTTGTAATAGCCACTTACAAAACAGCGACATCTGCTCACAGAAGGATTTAGACGCCAGGATATGCCTCAGGGCTCCTATTTTTTTTTACGTGTGTGAATCAAAGACTGCATATGGTCTCATCATAGAAAAAGTCTAGCCAAAATAGTTTATATCCAATTTAAGCAACTGCAGACCTACCAATAATTGAAAATGGCATTTCAGGAAAAGTAAAGAGAATTTTGCGATTTTTCATTAAAGAAAAATCAGAGTAAGATTTTTTTTTTATTATTATTCAGCCATCTTTGTTTGAAGTTACTTCCTAGACAATGCTACCACTGAAAAACAGCAAACAGCAAATTAGTGACCAATGTAAAAGTTATCGTAACAATAAGTTATTAATATAACAATTTAATATTCATACCTGTCAACTAATTTAGTAATTAAATGTAAAAAGTTATGGACAACTGGAATTATAAAACACATATGATATTGATTCCTCAAGATCAGGGGTAGGGAACCAATGGCTCGCAGGCCATACATACGTACGCATGGAAAGAGTCACATGGCTTGGGGATAAATTGCTGCTAATGCAATTTTGCTTTGTAGGATTCCAATTCAGCATGGCTCAAAGTCAAGTTTGGTGCAAGCACAGCCAAAGCACTACTAACAAATTGTGCTGTTCAGGACATTACTTAAAGAGCACAGCCTCAAAACTAGAGTTTACAGCCAAGGTGCCACACCAACAGACCTCTTTTTAGCTCTATGTTGCTAAGGAATCCTTTAAATAGAACTGTTGAGACAGTTTATGATAAAAACCTACAGAGAAAAAAATTAAACACCCAAATACGCCAGCCAAGCACATAGACTAATTTTATTGGGCGAGTGATAGGCGTGGCCAGATCTCTGCACACAAAGCACACACCCGTCTCACCCGTGCTTCCAATGCGCTGAATGGAAATACATCAGAGAACTTTTAGTTAGCTTTTTTTCACAAAAAAGATGCGTTTACCTTGTTTTAAAACAATTATTTATGAAAAAAAGAAGATCAAAATCAGCCTCAAAGATCTTAAGTAATCGCGGGAGGGAGACATGTTTTAAGTTGTACATTTATATTGATATGGGACAGGCTCTGGCATTACTATTATTATATAATACATTTATTTTGTATTATGGCTCTTGTGATCAAAAGGTTCCTGACCCGGCTCTAGATGACACTCTTTGTCCAAAGATGGACTGGAAAATATATTGAACTAGCTATTTTGTTTAAACTAAGAGCGCCATCTAGATCGGTAATTTTCAGAGAGTGGGGCGGGCCCCCCTGGGAAGGCGCAAGGCTTCATCAAGGTGGTCACATTTGACCTTCCCATAATAAAGTGCAATTGCACTTCCACTACATAAGAAGGCAGTGAGGTTCTCAGTGGCAGAGCCATTTGTTTACATTTATTTTACATGCAGTGCATTAAGCACAGAGTATAAGTATTGAGTATGAAGTGTAGCCTCAAAGTGACCCCATGAAAAAATTTAATGCGGAGACAGCAGAAGAGAGACGGGTTAAAGAGATGTACAAAACCCAAAGCAAAGACCAGTGTGCTTGCTATATTAAATATGTAGGCAGCGGACTGCACAAAGCCAAATATATAAGCTGTTACTTAAATAACAACCCAATCATGCTGATAAGACGCTTGAGTTTTTTTTAAAGCAAATATGGATGGATGGAGATGATGTGTTTCCATATATTGAGCAACCTTTTGTCCCAACCAAAAATATGTGATCACTTAATAAAAAAAATTGTTCTGGGGGGCGTAAGAGGATGACTTCAGCTGGGGGGCGCATGAAGGAAAACAACTGAGAAGCACTGAGCTAGAGGTATAAAATGAACAGTGCTTATTTTTTTTCAATTTTTGTAGTTTTCATAGAAAATGCATATTTCATATTTTGCTCTAAGCTGGCATGGTAGACCACATGAGATTCCTCGTATTTGGTAACTTTGCAACAGTACGAAATTTGAATATTGTGATAAAGTTCTTTATTGTCTATAACACAAAAAACTACATACATTATAAATTCAAATCAACTGAAATAAATGAAGATCTTTCATTATTTTAATATAGCTTAAATGTCACGGTTTCCCATGGCGCCCAATTGGCCCCGCCCATTTGGCGCCAGCTGCGGCTCGTTGACTGATTGGCTTCTCTCCCATTTAAGCTCAGTGCTCTCACTCACCCTTTGTCAGTCTGTCAATGAACCTCTGCACCCACATGACGTGTGGTTTGACTCTGTCCGGTATTGATCCCGTCTATTTCGTCCTGTTTTATATATTGGTCTCCGGTCTCCAGTGTCTGGTATCGTTCCCGTCTATCTCGTTCTGTCTGACCTTTGTCTCCAGTCTCCTATATCTGTTATCAATCCTTCTCAGTCCCATTTTGTCTGGTATCAATACCATCTGTCTGGTATCGGCTCGTGTAACTGGTATCGATCTCGTTGGTCTCTGGCTTCCTGTTGTTCGACGCCAGACTTCTGTCTTTCTTCTTCCGCCCAGCGATCGCCGAATCACTGGCGTTTGTGTTAATGACTGCCCCATTCCAATAAAATAAAGCTTGTGTGAGAAACGTTACGCATGTGGGTCCTCCTCCTTTTCCGTTTCATGACACTTACAGGTTAATAGAATACTTTGTTTCATATTCTAATAATTTCAAGATGGGATATTTGAGTTTTGCCATGATGAGCATTTCTAAAGTAGTAAACGATTTACAATATTTCAGTGAATTTCTAATATATCTAGAACAGGGATTTCCCACAATTTTCAAGGTTAGAGCTACTTTTTGTTACTATTTAGCGCAAAGGGCACATAGTTTTGTATGCATTTCTAAAATAACAATGAATCATGTTATTACTGTGTTACTATGTTATTACCAGGTTAATTATTGGAAGTGGGGCTAAATAGATTCAATCAACCACTGAAAAAATCATTTTACTAGACAATCAAAATGACCCAGCTCTGGTGAGCTATTTTCAGAACAGGTCCGTGGGAACCTCAGCTCTCCTTAGGGGGCATTACGTTGGCTACCCCTGATCGAGAATGTCTGAATTGTCTGTCTATTCTTATTTGTATTACAGACAATAGAAAAGAACTGGTCACAATATTCAAATTTTCTAAGACAGTCCTGTATGTATACATATTTTTAACATTCTTGTGTGCTTGTATTCATTTTTTTCATACATAGGCAAGGTATATCTTTTTTAAGTCTTGTGTGCTTTTTTAAGGTGGCGATGGGAAGAAACGGTCTCTGAGCCATATAGTGCTTATTTCAAGGGATCTTTACTGTCTGAGAGAGTGCAGCAGGTCAAAGAGGTTGTGGCTGGGGTTTGGGAAGTCCTTCATAATATTTTCAGCAATGTCCTCTCGACTTAGCAGAGAGCTGACGATGATTTTCAGAGCTCTGCTGATGACTATTCTTAAGCTTCTTCTGTCTTCTGCTGTGTTCACAGCACACCACACTATATCACGACAAATGCAATTCTTCCATACTCAGGCAAGATTTTTTTCTCAGTCGTAGTGAAGCCTGTTAATCCTTGTTTCAGGGGAATAGTAGCACCAGAGGGCAGTAAGTCAAAGAGGTGGTAGTCAGGGTGAAAGGAGTATGTAATAATTTTGTAACAAATATCCTTCAGACAGGGCAGAGAACAGCCAATGATTTTCTGGTCTTTGTTTTTGAGTCTATGTAAAGTTATACTAGGATACCACACCGTGAAGCCAGTATATTCTCCACCGTGGCTTTGTAGGACACCAGCAGCTTCTGTTCTCAGAGTCGCTACCAGGCTTTTATCCAATGTCACATCCCCCGATTGGCAAAGTCAAACTTTTTTCCCCCTTTTATGTTGCATGCTAATCATGTGTTTTCATTAGTCGCATATTAAATACAACCAGGCCGTAATGGCACAGATGACAGGCAGCAATTAGCCCATTAAGTGGACCTCTGTATTGCTTCTCTTCTCTATAATTTCCGAAGTCAAAACCAATAAACAGCTTGCATTTCAAGAGCGTCAAAATTAATTTCGAGAGAGGTATCCGAGTCAACAAGGTACTGCAATTACTTCAAATGTTTTGATAAGTGCCATTGGATGTCACATATTCTGACAACTGCTTTGTGATGGTTTAATTGTAATCCAATATGTTGGGCAATTTTGCAAACATTGATTATTCTAATTATTTTTGGACTATTGAACTATGCAATTTCCCAGTTTCTCAGTTATATATATATATATATATATATATATATATATATATATATATATATATATATATATATATATATATATATATATATATATATATATATATATATATATATATATATATGTATATATATATATATATATATATATATATATATATATATATATATATATATATATATACAAACAAGACCCAGCATTCATATTCCGCACACTCCAAAGGCTGTGCAATTGGGCAAATAGTTCAAAAGGGTGTGTCCAGAAAAAATGCAGTGCCTGCTGTTGACTGTACAAACTTCAAAATATGTTGTACTTCCAAAAAAAGGTATAATTTAGCAATCCTCATATTTAGTCTGTGTGTCATAGAGTCAACCAACTTGTGGCACCTTTTCAGTTATTGCACTCCATGATTGCTTAACATCCATCCATCCATTATCTGTACCGCTTATACTCAGCAGGGTCTCGGGGGTGCTGGAGCCCATCCCAGCTATCTCCGGGCAGTGGGCAGGGGACACCCTGAACTGGTTGCCAGCCAGTCCAAGGGCACACAGAGTCAGACAACTCAATCACACCTAGGGGCAATCTGGACCGGCCAATTCACCTGAAATGCATGTTTTTGGAATGTGGGAGGAAACCGGAGTGCCCGGAGGAAACCCACGCAAGCACGGGGAGAACATACAAACCCCGCACAGGAAGTCCGGTAGCTGGATTTTAACCCATGACCTCAGAACTGTGCCGCAACAATATTCCACAATTCATTTGCATTACTTGTTTTTTCTTCACAAACAGCATTTTTGATATCACCCCACACGTTCTCGATTACATTGAGATATGGGGATTTGGCTGGCCACTCCATCACATTGATTTTATTGGCTTTGAACCATGACTGTGCTCATCTACTGGTGTGTTTGGGGTCTTGTTGAAACATGCATTCCAAGGGCATGTCTTCTTTGGCATAAGGCAACTTTTATTTATTATTATTCAGCCAGTATCAACCATCAACATGATATCTACCGGAAATCATTTTGTCACGCGAAGCTATCGACGTGACTCGTCGCCTTCGATCGGCGCCGGGTTTTTAGACCCAACTGCTGTGTTGGGAGTCATTAGGTGACCAAACCCCCCAATTCCAACCCTTAATGCCGAGCGCCAAGCAGGGAGGCAATGGCTACCAATGTTGTAAGTCTTAGGTATGACTCGGCCGAGGCTTGAACCAGCGTCCTCCCAGTCTCGGAGCAGGCGCCCTACCATCTAGGCTACCGAGCTGGTCTATAGGCCGGTCCAGATTGCAACATAATCTCTTCAAGTATTCTGACCTATGCAAACTGATCCATTATCCCTGGTATGCAATAGGTGAACCCAACACCGGAGTAAAAGAAACATGCCCAGACAATGATACTTGCACCACCATGCTTCACTGTCTTCAATTTGTCCTGAGGTTTGAACTCAGAGTTTGGGGGTCATCTCACACACAGTCTGTGGTCCCTGGATCCAAAAAGGAGAATTTTACTTTCATCGCTACCCTACAGAGGATAAGTGATATATATATATATATATATATATATATATATATATATATATATATATATATATATATATATATATATATATATCACGGTTGCCATGGCGCCCAATTGGTCCCCGCCGTGTGGCACCAGGTTCTGTCACGGTTACCACAGTGCCCAATCCGCCCCGCCCATGGACACCAGCTGAAACGCGTTGACAGATTGCTCCCTGACTACTTAAACGATGTCTGTGAGTCGCCTGGTGTCGGAGCGTCTGCGAAACTCCTACTAGACTCTATTGTGATATGTCAAGCTCTGTGTTTTTGCTCTAGTTTTGCCAAGCCCTGTGAATCCCCATTTTGCCTGTGTTTTTGCTCTAGTTTTGCCAAGCCCTATGAATCTCCCTTTTGCCTGTTTTTTATCCTGTTTTGTTCTCGGCCCGATCTGTTTGATTTTGATCACTTCCTCGTTCCGATCAATCTCCTTCCGCGACTAACGATCTCCGGATAGAGTGTGCACTCATTCTTCTTCTCCCCAATAAACCGTGAGTAACGTTACGCGATTGGGTTCTGCTACATATTTTACATATTAAATATTTTGCCCATGTAAAGAACAATATATGTTCATATTTAATTTCTTTACTCTTATCTTGGAATAGGAAATGGTATTGAACTGTATTTGAATTAACAATTGTTCGGGTGCACTTACTAGTTTGTAAATATTTGCCTATTTATCCTCATATTACTTTTAAGTCTGATATAACATGTTTATCCTGGGATGCCAAATTAAATCTTGTTCTAGAAAATGTTTAATATGATTTTGTCAAACATTAAAGACAATATACGTACATCATCATCACTTCTGGGAGAGGGGAAGGGGGGCACGAGTACGGCTTATAGACGAAATCTGCTCTCTCCATCACAAGAGCCATATTTTTCAGACAACACACACAAGATCCTCTAAAGCATCCCTCTCGCGTTCCCCTTCATTTCATCAACATGACAGACGGAGGCCATTACCTGGGCAATGAGTCCCTTGCGGCTCCTCCTGGCGTGATGCAAGCGCTTGATGAAGAGAGCCAAGAACTGCCTCATGATCAGTTCCCAACCGCCGACCATTGTGGAGCCTCTGCCGCCAATGCCGCCGTCCCTTTGTAAACCTGTGGACACGGACCCCCGACCGGGTTGTTTATCAAGCCCACGCGACCAGTAATGAGATGCTCGCGTTGTGCGTTAAACCACATATGTCTGCAATTTAAATAGTCTTGATATTGCTTTTTGTTACATTTGGACTATGTTTACTTTCAACAACACAGTAAAAATAATATGCTATAGTAATCCCTTGTTTACCGTGGCTGACGGGGCCAGAACCTCCCTCAATATGCAAAACTTTGTAAAGTAGTCCCCCTATTGTAAAAATGCGCTCTGGCAGCAATAGTCGACCAAGGGTATTTGATCGGGGCTTCTGCGGGTGCTGTTCATTTAAGCCACCACACATGACACGAATGTTCTGCACCCGCTCTCAGTATTAGTCCACTGGAGTTAATGAATTGTGGCCAAAACATTGCAGTTTGTTTGGACGTTCACAATATTGAGCAACCCCAAAACGAAATAAAACTCTGCCGGCCCATGCTCTCAGAGATAGTTGATAATGGATCTGGGCTACAACTGTGCCTTTCATTTTATGCAATCCAGAGACACTTCCTGACAAAAATGTCTTCTGCCGGTATCTACTCGCAACAATATAGGGTTCGAAGGAATGGGTTATGGCCTCAAACGTAGTTTGCTTTTTGGTGAACAGAATGGCCAAAAGAATCTCAGGTTGTGACAAAAAAAGTGCTTCGTTGGCCCTCAAACAGCAATAATCACTGGCTAAAATGGATTGCGGTTGGACAAGTTCTGCTCATTTCATGAGAAAAGAATGGAAAAAATAGCTGCTATGCATAGGCAACAATTGCAGAGCAATTTAGGTGGGCCACACTGGCACGCTTCAGGGGCCCTAAACGGAAAAACATGCGCTCTGCCAGCAACTTCTCCAAGCTATAATCCTCTGTAAATAAAGGAATCTCGCCCACAACTTTGCATTTCATTTTTGGTGCGCTCAAACAGCACACTTCCCGACAAAAAGTTCTTCTGTCTGTGCCAGCTCAAAGCAATATGCGATCGTGGATAGTAGATTGTAGCTCCACGGGTGCATTTCACTTTTTGGTGGACCAGTGCCGAAAAATCTGCGTTTTGCTTGCTCCAGCTCGCAGTAATAAGCAATTTTGGATAACATACCATAGAATATTTTTCAACCCAAGTTGCACTGAGGCCAGAAAGTAACAAGGAATTACATTATTTCATTTACATTGAAGTTGGTTAGAATTGATATAGGTAGAGCACTCGTCTTGGGATCAAGAGATCGCAGTTCGAAACCCGGCTCCTCTGTGTTTCATGTTGAAGTGTCCTTGGGTAAGACACTGAACCCCTAATGCCCCCAATAAGCAGGTTGGCGCCTTCCATGGCTGCAGGGCCGCTATTGGTGTGTGTGTGAATGGGTAAATGTGAAGCACATGGTAAAGCGCTTTGGGAAGTCTTCATTGACTTGAAAAGCGCTATATAATTGCAGATTATTTCATTTCATATCATATATTTAAATTCTATATTTACAATTTGGGGTCGTCTATAATTGATTTTAACAACCCCAAAAAATCTTACCTGATTGGCAACAAATGTTGCTTTTTCCAAGTTTTTTTTTTAGTTTGAAGGTATTTTGACTTGTTTTTAATGTAATTGGGGAAAATGTATACTTTGGTCTTACCAAGCAGCTGGTGGATCATTTTCAAAATCTTAAGAAATATAAAACCTCCATATTGGGCAGAGAGCAAGCAATGATTTTTTGGGCTGTGTTGATAACCATCTACACATGTACTGCAGGCTGCTAAAAAATAAATGCATACACTAACCGCTGCCATGTCTGCATTTATTCAGTTCGTATCGTTGTTGATTTCTAGTCAGTGTTAGCTATTTAAAGTAATAAAACATTTTTGGGGGAGCAAACTTACCTTCCACTTGACTGGCGAACATCTCCATCTCACCTGCACGGAAGCACGGAAAAGTAAAAGCATGCAGAGTGGACTAGCTGCATTATTGAATGCTTTTGCAGCCATTTTTTTTTAGCAATATTCTGAAATAGATGCAATAAGACATGCCTCTCGCCTGCTGTTCAGTTTGGGGATGGATGGCGGCAGCCGTGAAGCTGTTCCGCTTTGTCGCTGTGGGAATTAAAAATAAAAGATGCTGTTTTGGCCTGACACCATTAGAATTTAAAAATAACATTTAAAAAGTACACTAAAACTGTTGCCTGTGAAAAACGGCTTACTTGGAATGTCTGCTGCGTCCACTCCTGTGTCTTCAGCAACCTTTAAAAAAATCTGTACAAAGAAAGTTTGTCAGTGGAATCAGGCCTAACCACGTTTCCCCCTCAGGTTTGATTTATTTTATTTTTACAGATCTGAGTTAGTAAAATCCCTATCATAGACTTATAGAATCAGACACAGCAAGAACCCCAAAGCTTGATTATGTCATTGTAGGCTGCGGTGGACACCAAGTTTCTCCCAGAGATATGTACGACATTCACGTCACAGTTTACGGGTGCCAAATGATAATACCAGTAATGGTGGTGCCAGGCCAGACAGAACAGATGATCCTTGGCAGCAATGCCATCAAATATATTTTGACTCAATTGAAAAGTACCGATGGCTATTGGAGATTAGTTTCCACTCCTGACAACGGTCTGTCCGATAACCACAGTCAATTCCTGTCAATGCTTTCCAACACAGAGAGATGGAGAGGTGATTGCATTCCAGACAAGGTAGGGACAGTAAAGATCAAGAGTTGCGTGACGCTGAATCCACGGACCGAGTACGTTATTTGGGGCAAGTTACCTGAGTTGGCCGGGGCATCAGCGGGCAGCACAGTGGTCGTTGAGCCAACCCAATCTAAGGCTGCGCCCAGACAAGTCCTTGTCGGACGAGTTGTTACTCCACTCTGGGGAGATGGATGGGTGCCTGTTAAAGTCTTTAATCCCACGGACAGAGTTGTGGTGCCGAGAAGAAACAGGAAAATTGCAGATGTGTCTCCTTGTATCGCAGCGGAAGACCTGCCCAATGCAGAGGAGGTCAAGTGCAACGTGCAGAGTGTACAGAGCAAAGAGGTCCGACCCAGGTCAGAAGAGGACATGATGCGTGCATTGGAAGCTCTGGGACTGCAAGACATTGACCTGAAGTCATGTGAGGTTTCGCTGCAGTGTAAAGACAAGCTCCTTCATATCATCGAACAATTCGAGTCAATCTTTTCTCGCCATAAGATGGACTGTGGAGAGGCCAAAGAGTTTGTACATCGTATCCACCTTGTTGATGATAAGCCGTTCCGTCTACCCTACAGACGTATACCACCAAGTCAGTATGAAAAACTGAGGACGACTCTGAACGAGATGGAAGAGAAAGGAATTATTCAGAAGTCGACTAGCGACTATGCATCTGCGCTTGTTCTCATATGGAAGCGGAATGGAGAACTAAGGGTATGTACTGATGGTGTTTACTCGCCTTAAGGAACACAACCTCAAGCTCGCACCCAAAAAGTGTTTTTTCCTCAGACGGACTGTGAAATTTCTTGGGCATGTCATCAGTGAGGATGGAATTCGGACTGACCCCGAGAAAGTGAGAGCGATAAATGACGTACAAGTCGCTGATCTAATGGAGTCGGATGGCAAGACGCCATGCCCTAGTAAAATCAGATCTTTTCTAGGCATGGTGATGTATTTCCAAAGCTTCATTGAAGCATGTTCTGCGAAGGCAAAACCTCTGTTCAGGCTCACATCTGAATCTGGTGACAAGCATAAGCGCAAGAGAGACCGCAAGAAAGGTCAAGTGAAGCTGACGCCTGCAGATTGGTCCGATGCATGCCAGAACGCCTTTGAAACACTGAAGCACGACCTCGTGACAGGTGTCACTCTGGCGCACCCAGATTTTGATGCGCCGTTTATTCTGGCTGTCGACGCATCCTTTGATGGGATTGGAGCAGTCCTGTCACAGCTGCCACCTGGTGGAAAAGTAGCCAGACCAGTCGCCTTTGCAAGTAAGACGCTCTCTCGCTCCCAGCTCAACTACCCTGCACACAGGCTCGAATTTCTTGCCTTGAAATGGGCGGTATGTGATAAATTCAGCCATTGGTTGAAAGGAAGACACTTTACCACGTGGACCGACAATAACCCACTTACATACATTTTGACCAAACCAAGACTTGATGCGTGTGAACAGCGGTGGGTAGCGAAGCTAGCTGCATACAATTTTGACCTGAAGTACATTCCCGGCCCAAAGAACATCGTAGCCGACGCTCTGAGCCGTGAGCCATTTGTACGGTCATGTGTGGGTCATCGCCTTGTTACCGAGCCCTATACTTCGCTCTTGGACCAAGTCAACAGGGTGAACAACAGTACTGTGCAAGAGGTGTTCAGAGTATCCAACAATTGTCACGCTGTTGTAGACGAGAGTGCTGGGACATCAGACGAGTCAGTAAAAAGGGCAATTCCATCAGGCTCCAATGGTTCTGTGACATCAGAAGAGGTTGCTGCTGTCTTCAGTGCTCAGTCCACTGGTGGCGTGGGTCAAGTGATGGGAACAGACGCCAACTTCAATCTTCTGCAGAAGGGAGATCAGTCAACGGCACTCCCACAGAGTCAGCTTGTTGGTTTACAAGAACAGGACAACACAATAA
Organism: Urocampus carinirostris; assembly: GCF_059441175.1. Classification (NCBI taxonomy): domain Eukaryota; kingdom Metazoa; phylum Chordata; class Actinopteri; order Syngnathiformes; family Syngnathidae; genus Urocampus; species Urocampus carinirostris. The sequence goes on along the minus strand of NC_142359.1, from coordinate 28,315,111 downwards.
GCAGGACCATGTACTTTGTGCATAGACACAAGAGACCTACCAGGCGTGAGAGAGCTGTCGAGTCGCCTAGTGTGATGAAACTACTGAAGCATTGGAGCAGACTCACCATACAGAATGGCATGCTCTACAAAATAAGGAAAGATCCTCACATGGCCAAGAAAATCTTCCAGTTTGTGGTGCCTGATTCATTGAAACAGAAAGTCCTTCAAGGTTTACATGACTCAGCAGGTCACCAAGGCCAGAACCGTACTTTGTCTCTGGTGAGGCAACGATTCTTCTGGAATGGCATGGAACGTGATGTTGTGAATTATGTCAAATCCTGTCAGCGCTGTGTAGTAGGGAAAACACCGGAACCACACAACCGTGCACCACTCGTGAACATAGTCACCTCTGAGCCTATGGAGTTGGTCTGTATAGACTTTTGGACTGCTGAGCAAGAGAACAAGTCTGTAGATGTCCTGGTCGTAACTGATCATTTCTCCAAGATGGCGCACGCCTTCCCTTGCAGAAATCAAACCGCCAAACAAGTTGCTCGCCGTCTGTGGCAGGATTTCTTCCTTGTCTATGGTTTCCCACGGCGTATCCACTCTGATCAGGGAGCTAATTTTGAGAGCAAACTGATCAAAGAGCTTCTAGAGATGGCAGGGGTGCAGAAATCCCATACCACTCCGTACCACCCCATGGGAAATGGCATCGCAGAACGATTCAACCGAACATTGGGAGATATGATCAGAACCCTTCCCCCTCAGCCCAAAGCAAAGTGGCCACAAATGCTGCAGCAGCTCACATTCTGCTATAACTGCACAGAGCATGAGACAACAGGGTTTGCACCGTTTTACCTAGTGTTTGGTAGGATCCCTCGTCTCCCTGTCGATGTCATGTTTCAACATGCTAATACCAATGATGCTGTTGTCAGCTACTCTGACTTTGTACGCCATCTGAAGAAAGATCTACATGAAGCTGCTCAAATTGTACAGAGGAATACTCTCAGAGAACAGACTCGTCATGCCAAGCTGTACAACCGTAGGGCCAAAGGATCACCTCTCGTCGTGGGAGACCGGGTGTTGATCGCCAACAGAGGTGTCCCGGGGAAACGCAAAGTTGCAGACAAGTGGGAGTCGACCCCGTATGAAGTCATATCACTCAAGCCTGATCTCAATGTCTATAGAGTCAAGGATTGTCTGACGGGCAAAGAAAAGGTAGTTCACAGGAATTTGCTGCTCTCTGTTAGCTTCTTGCCCTTAGAGGATGATCTGGCCAGCGAATCTGAACACTCAGAGTCTGACGCTGCTATGCATGGAAGTGATGTATGCCCTGATTTACCTGACGCGGTTGAAGACACTGATGTCCGTACAGTAAACTGGGTGATACAGGCAGGTGAAGAGCAAGTTCATCCAGAGGTAGAGGATAACTCACTAGACAGCAGATCTGATGCCCAGTCCGACTCTCGCAGTGTTGATACATCCAGTCGAGGAAGTCAGCACATCCCCGAACAAGATGTTGACCATACTTCAAGTGACAATACGGAAAGCCCATCACAGTGCTCTGAAAACATGATCCCTTTGGGTATGGGTCTCCCAGACGAGACCCCATTGAACCCTGACCATCCGGACGCAGACTCCCCTGATACTGACTGTTTAGACTTGACTGTCCCAGACCTTCAAGCTCAGGTTAATTGTGCTCAACCTGACCGTTATGGTCTTAGGGTCCGCCAGTCCATCAGGCCTCCTAGTCGTCTAATTTGTCAGATGAATGACCAGTTGGTAGGTGACAATCCTCTGTCTGCAATATCTGCTAGTTCCTAATTTAAGTTCAGTAGAGATACACTTTCAGTTTAAGTAACAAAGCTTGAGTAAGAAACAAGAATTGTGCCTATGTGAGCACTTACAACTACAGGAACAATGTTTGATATTTCAGAGATGTAACAGGCATCTTTGAGTCTGTGCTTAGATAGGAGTTTGATCGCCTCCTTTCTTTTCACACTCCTTTTTTGGGAGAGTTTTAGAACTGACATGCACTTCAGTTTGTTCCTTGTAATACTGTACCAGTTTTCGTGTCTTTTTCATCAGTATTTGCCGTTTTGGCTGTGATTTTTTTTTCTGTTTAGTGTAGCACTCCCATATTTAGCAGAATTTCAGGGGGGTGTATGTAACGGGTGTAATAATAACTTTTATTTTATTGAAATTCCTGCTAAAATATGTGTATAGTTTTTGGTAAATGTCCTGCAATGCTGAGTCCAACAGTGCCATCTGCTGGTATGGGGTGGGGTTTGGTTTTGGCTTCTAACATGTGACCAGGAGGCGGGGTTTTGTCAGTTTAACCAGAGTACTACAAAGGTAAGACATATCTTTTGGTGCTCCACAAAATAAGTTAATTTTAAACTTTATAACCCCAGCTGACAAATCTCTCACCATGCATAGTAATGTGATTGATATTGTCAAGCTGTTTAGGTTTATTTTCGTTTTGTTTCTGTTTTACTAAATCTTAATTCCCCTTGTAGAGATCAAAGAGATCAGACTCAGCAGAAAAAGCTAATGTTGTGACTCATCCATTTGCAGGTAAATTGTACCCATTTTTATACTCATTATTGTTTTTATTCCTATTTTTCATATACATTAAAAAAAAAGGATGATGTTGGTTAAAATTCAGAGTAAAGAAAAACATGTTGAATTCATTGTAAACGTTAAAAATCCACTATACGATCTCTTGTTAAAATGCAAAGATTTATAAATGTATTGTGATATTCTAAAATGTATTTTCTGTAAAGTGAAAAGACAGCTCTTTGATATGCTTTGTTGTCAGTTTAACCAGAGTACTACAAAGAGATCAAAGAGATCAGACTCAGCAGAAAAAGCTAATGTTGTGACTCATCCATTTGCAGAAACTGTAATAATAAAAACCTCATCATCCAGTCCAGCGTGAATGTGGATCTTTGGTGGGACACGTACACCGCGGATTCTCCATGTTGCTCTGTGGGTCACTGTTTTCTGGATGTTCAGGTGAAGGGTACAATAAGGGAGGAGTAGAATGTCCCCAGGCTGCCGAACGGCGAGGCTTTGGTGGCGCTTGGTGATCAATTGCTCCCATTTCGCTCTGTCGGTGGTTTTCGACTTCATCAGCTTTCTTTGACAGACGACTTATAGCAGGCCTACCTTCCAGTTCTTGCATCCGACTGCTAACCTTCCAATCCAATCCCTTCATTTTGTTACCAGAATCTGGATCTGTAGGATCTTTCCCATATATTGAACCACTTTCAGTTCTTGAAGTACTGTTGGTGAGGGTACTATAGTGGGAAACTGTGTCATCTGTCTCAAGATCGGATTCAAGGCTGTGGCTGAGTTCAGAGCTCGAGTCCTGAAGAACCTGACTGTCACCAGTGCTGCTGCTTGGAGTAGGTGAGGTTCTGATTGGGAGAACTGTAAAAACAGCTTGAGGTTTAGAATTGATCCCCATTGACTGTGGTTTCACTGTGTTTTTTACAGTGCTGGAAGAGTTTGTGGTTGATTGGGAGCTCTTTGTACGCAAAGCTAGAGAATATTTGTCCCTTTCTTGGCTATCTCGGATAGATGGAGCAGAAGGAGCAACATTGGAGCCCGGAGTGATGGAATCTGGATTCGAAGGAGGGGCTGGAGCCTTTCTTTTCTTCTGCTTACTTTCTGAACCGGTGCCCATCTCATAGCTCTCCAAATTACTGTGTGCCATGGAAGAGGTTATACGTCGTGACGGTGGTACCGGTGGTGCCGGTGCCCGCCTCTTCTTTGATTCACATTTGGGGGAATTGGTGAGTGAATTGTACTGGCCCAAGCCACTTGGTGGATCCTCTTTGTTGGAGAGATCTTGGACTGCGGATTGTACAGATCTCTGGTCTTCATTATGACTGATGTTATCATGAGTGTCATCCATGCTTAAAGATGAAATTTCTCCCTTGGATTTCCTCCTGCCAAACTGGAAAAAACCTAAAAGGCCTTTCTTAGACCCCCTGTCCAAACTGTTGGAGCTAGAGTAGATGCTGTCTGAATGGTTGAGGGATGGCGTAGAAGAAGTCCTTTTAGGTTGCAGAACTAGACTTCGACCATGAACGTAGAGCTCCTTGATTCCCAACTGTGTTAAAGATTGATCCAAAGGTAACTTTTGTCGGCTGACACCATCTGAAAGGAGCTGCACGCATGTAGGGTCAAACTCGCACTTTTCACAGATGGCTGGTATCAGTGCTTGCAGCGGTAGCAATGGGTTGACCCGAAGCACCGCTTTCTGAGTGCCGTGAAAGTTCACCATCAAACGCACTGTTTTCTCCCATCTTCAGTTACATATGTCCGGTATCCGTGTGGTAAAGTTAACTCAAAATCCACAGTGGGTCTCAGGATGTTCTCTTTTGATTCCATGACCAGTGCCCTACTTGTATCAGGCACATTGGTTGTAAAAATGTGACGAGGAGCCGGAAGAGGAGGTGGTGGTGCACGAGCCTTCAATCTCCTTCCCGCCATCAGTTCTGTGCGTTCGGTCATTGCGGTTAAATCCAATTTGAGGCGGAGGTTGCGGGTTCAACGATCCGCTACTTGACCCAACCTTTCCGACAATCCACCATTCTTGCACTTGCTCATTACTGTTTTTCCGAACATTGCTCGTCCCTGTCAAATCCACTTGATTTAATCTGAACACTGCCAGCGTTCAAGGAAGCCTCCCCTGGACAAGGTCTTGCCTCTGCTGGCATCGCTACAGAGAATCAGGGTCCGACTCCCCGAGGGGGACGCGTTGCGCTTCCTCATTGAGCGGACGGTACAGTGGCAGAACAGAGTTCAGCAGGCCTGTACAGATGGGCTACTGGAGGGACTGTCCAGGATGGGTAAAAACAGATCAAGAATATTGCAAAATAATGCCTACTACACGGAACACCAATGTGTACCAGTCCAAGCACTTGGCCCCGAGCTGGAGGATCTAATGGTGGAGGGGTTCTTACTTCAAGTCACGCTCCCTGAGACTGAGCAACTTTACAAATACCTGCTGTACAAACTGGCTCCCCTGCCAGCTCAGAAATCACCCTGTAGAAAAAGCAAAGATGACAACAAGCTACAGAGAGAGCACAGGAAACACCACAAAAAGAGCGGAGGGTCAAGTCACAACAAAGAGGCGGTGAGCATCCAGAGCAAACGGACCAAGCGGCGTAAGGAAAGCTCAGATTCACAGCACTCTGAGAAAGCCAAGAGGCATTGCAAAAAGAAGTCCAAGAGGAGACGAGAGCGGGGTGAAGAAAACCGGAGGAGCTGCTCCCCCGAAAACAGAGCGACAGAACCTGCCGCCACCGCGTCCACTTCTGACTCTGATGAGGACTACTCTTTGTGCGCCGCTCCCTGGTGCAGAGAGCCGGAAGGAGATGAGTTAAATTGGGTCCAATGTGATGGGAGCTGCAATCTGTGGTTCCACCAAGTGTGCGTGGGACTGTCCGCTGAGCGTGCAGAGACGGAAGACTATATTTGCATAAGCTGCACACAGCCAGACTTTGAAAGAGGGGACTGAAGACCAAAAAGTGACTTTTTGAAGGATCAGCACTCAATTTCCAGCACGCAGTACTTATCAGTGCACACCTGGACTCTGCCCTCTTTACTTTGCGGCTTGCACTCTGTGAACACGGTGCTAAACACCTGCAAAAAGATAGACTTCTGTCACAGTTTTCTTTTTCACTCGATCTTTCCGAAACTTTTCAGAAAAGAGGGTGCAGGGAGTTTTCATCCAGAAATCAATTGGAATCTCATCCTAATAGTAATTTTCGCATCACGGACTTCAAATTGAACCAGTAGAGTCAAAAACATTCAACACAGCAATAACTGGTTTCATTGAGTTCCATTTCGGTTTCAAGCGGTGTAAGGAGTTCCATTATTGTCCAGGTCATTTACTGTTAAGAAATTCATGAATTGAATTTGACGGTTACGATAAGCTTCAGGTAAAAGTTATGAGCAAAAATGTAAGGTCGTAAATGTGATTTGGTTTTGGAGAGTAAGGCTGATGAAATGTTCACTGGCGTCCCTTTACAGTTCTGACATGATTTTAGGTCAGTATCACTTTTCTTTTAGGTGACTGGGATAAATACGTCATTTTGTGCAGCATGTTGAATAACATGGCGGTTGCTAAGGAAAAGGTATGTGTTTCTGCCTGCATTTCTTATTCCAAAAACCGGGTCGATTATTCATAATTATTTCAAAAACTTGAAGTTCTAAAACTCAAAATTGTTGTCGGCAATTTATTCATAGTATGCCAAGGGTTTATATCACATTGTCATACATATTTCTATGATTGTTGAAGGATAGTAGGTCTGGTCTTTCATGGTTATTTTACTCGATTGTCAATCATACGAGCGTTTCTTGGTAACTAATAAACTGGCCCTAAGAACCTTGTTTTAGAAAAGATTCACCCATGTTTATTGTGAAGGAAAACAATATTGTTTTAACAGTTTTGACCACTTTGAATGCTATGTTTACAATTCACAGGCCAAAATATGTACCAGGTTTATTAAGGATTACTAGCTGTGAGATTTTATGACTAAAATTTCTGTGATAAAAAGCTCACCTTCCCAGATTTTTGGTCATATATGATTGCTAGCTTGCAGTGAAGCTATTATTTTATGTTGTTTATTGCAAGTTTCAAGTCCCAGTCAAGATCTAGTACATCTCCATCCCACAAGGGCACCAACAAATAGAAATACCTGAAACCTGTTAATTATTTCCTCAACTGACTCATCAGGAGAAGGGAATTTAAGGTCCGTGCCAATGGCAGAATCTGTCGGATTGTTGCTTGCCTTTTTTATGTTCCTGACTGCATATCTTTCTCGACCACTTGATACTGTTTTTGATCAATCCTGGTTTTCTCAAGTTGTCTAATGGTAAGTTTTCTCTGGATTCTATTTTGTGTTTTTTTCCTTCCTCGCATGTGCTGCGCGCTTTTTGTTGATTACCTTTGCACCCAATAATTTCTTAGCACTCAGCTCGTGTACGCTTGTGTCCGCCTCCCCAAAACGTAATACCCATTGTCTGTCCATCCTATAATTTAAATTCCATAGGTTCTTGTCTGCAATACCTTTCGATACATTGCCCAAAAATATTGCCTTCAAGATTATCTGGATGGAGAAGAATATATTACAATCGTAATTTTGAGTTCTTAACAGCTGTGAACCATATTTGAAGATTGATGGCATTCCCAAGAATATCCCATCAGTGAACGTCTGTTTGAAGTTGTGCACTCTTCCGGACAGAAAACAAAATCTGTGAAACCGTGAATATTTCAGCCTGAATACCTAGCATCAACATTGCTTGAGCCCAGTATTACAACACGCCAGTATCATAGCGCACCCATTACACAGAATATATCTATTACTATATGCCCCATCGACAACTTAGTGGTGTAGCATCTAAATCCTTATTAACATTGTGCATTGATTCACAAATCACAAAATTGGCCATACCTCTTCCAGTGTAGTGTCCGAGATGCCGTAGCTTGCTAGACCCAAATCTCCCATGGCCTGATCAAGTTCGCAGAAGAGCCGGGCAAATGTGCCGTCATGGGCGCCGTCATAGGGTAGGACATAAGTGATCTCCTGCCCCATGCGCTCCAGGAAGAGCGCTTGTGGGACGTTGCGGCGCACCAATTTGCTCAACCCAGTCAAATCTGCTCAAACATGAAACAAAAGTCTCCAAAATCTATTGATACATTTTTATCAAGGTTTATTACTATTAATTATTATTGCTGTTGAGCTTAGAACTATATCTTAGTCACTACTGTAATCCCTCGTTCATCCCAACTAATGGGATACTGTTACTACTGTTCACTCACCATTTTTAACATGTACACTGCTGGCTCCGCAATAGTCAACGGGGGATAATTGGTCGTGGCTACACAGATATTGCTCATTTTAGGTAGAAAGAAAGGAAAAAAAGACCTATGATGCATGACATGAATTTGCGTCCAAAACAGTGCGGTTTGTCTTCGGTGAGCAAAAATTTCATGTTGGATCGTGGCTGCACAAGAGCAGTTCATTTAGGCAGAAATAACAGCGAAAAAACAAATCACCAGGCCTAACAAAAATGCTCTCTGCCGGTCCCTACTTGCAGCATTACGGGATTGGGGAAAATAGATATGGGCCAGACAGGTGAAGTTAATTTTAGGTAGCAATACAGTAATGGATAAAAGGAGCCACAAGTCCCGATAAAAATGTGCTCGGCGCTACCAAACTCACAGTAATACCCAATATTGGATAAAGGTTTGCAGAATATTATTCAACAATGAGGCCGCAAAATACAAAAACGTGAAGTAGTGAAGGATTACAGAATAAGGAACAATAAATAATGCTGATCTTCTACCTGTAGCACGGACTTCCTCATAAGTGGAACTTTCCATGTTGGCATGCTGTGGGATGCTACGGTTCTTCGACGGACGGCGGCGCTCCTACCGGAGAAGCAATCGGATTAGAGGCAGAGAGTACTCGCCCACTTAGAATGATGAACGGCGACTCCTCCAAGACAAGTCTGAACTTTAGCTAACTGAGTAACTGCGGCCACGTTTTCCACTTAATGGCAGTAATTAAAGTTGAACGTGCCAAATGCGATCACTTTGATCTGGATTAATGATGGCCACGATATACCGGTCAAAAGTATCCAGATTTTTAAAGATTATATATATATATATATATATATATATATATATATATATACATCCATCCATTATCTGCATCGCTTATTCTCAGTAGGGCCGCGGGGGTGCTGGAGCCCATCCCAGCCATCTCCGGGCAGTGGGCAGGGGACACCCTGAACCGGTTGCCAGCCAGTCGCAGGGCACACAGGGACAGACAACTCGCTGGCTCATTCACACCTAGGGACAATTTTGACCAGCCAATTAACCTGACATGCATGTTTTTGCATGTGGGAGGAGACCGTAGTGCCTGGAGGAAACCCACGCAAGCACGGAGAGAACATGCAAACTCCGCACAGGAAAGTTGGTAGCTGGATTTGAACCCATGATCTGTGCCGCACACGCGCTAACCACCGCTCCACCGTGCTGCCCTATATATATATATATATATATATATATACATGCATCTAAATATATATACATACACACACATTTTTTATATATATATATATATATATATATATATATGATTATATAATATATTATCTGCACCACTTATCCTCAGGAGCGTCGTGATGAAAGTAAAATCGTCCTTTTTGGGTCCAGTGGCCACAGACTGTGTGTGAGATGACCCCCAAACTCTGAATTCAAACTTCAGTACACATTGAAAACAGTGAAGCATGGTGGTGCCAGTATCATTGTCTGGCCATGTTTCTTTTACTCCGATGTTGGGCCCATGTATCGCATACTCTATTCTATTCTGAATTCTGTATATGCATGAACAATCGGAAATAACTTGCAGTCGGATTTAGGTCCTAAATGTATTAATATGCTTGTTTGAAATACTTTTTCTCATCAGAATACTGATGTTTTTAGAGTGGTGTACCTTGACCAGCGTTAGGTAGTAACCAGTACCGAAGCGTTTCTTAAGGAACAGCGAAGAGCCGCAGCAGCACATTCTGCCGTGAGCAATAATGGCGATGCGATCCCCCAAGATGTCGGCTTCGTCCATGTGGTGCGTTGACAGAATGATGGTGCGACCTGAGGAGAGTATTGTTGTTTAATACAACAGCTTATCTTCATGGCAACAAAGCAGGCCGCTGCGCGTTGGCGTGAATTAAACATTTGAACGGAGACTGAGGTTACCATGCAACAGGCATTTTATTTTTGGCTCCACTTCTACTTGGAGAGAGAGAGGCATCAGACGGAGGGAGCAACATCATTTTATTAGCATTGCAGGGTTGAAGACTTATTGATGAGTCATTTGATGGAAAATTATTCCGGCACCGTACTGGAAAATGACTTCAATCACGAAATTGAGAAAAAAGTCATGATGCTTTTTACCTGAACTATCCATATAACCCCCTTCTCTCCCTCACTTATACAACATAGGTAATCAATACCTACATGTATACAATAAATTTGAGATATCTTTATTGTTTGTGATTAAGGTCATCTGAAATCGACTGCTGATGTCTTAAAGCAGGGGTGGCCAACCTGGTCCTCAAGAGCCACATGTCCTGCATGTTTTGGAGGTTTCTCTTCCCCAACTCAAGTGATGCAAATTTGAAGTTTGTTATCACGCGGTGTGGGACCTTGATAATGACCCAGGTGATTGGACTCACCTGTAATGAGCAGAGCAACTCCAAAAACATGCAGGACATGCGGCTCTTGAGGACCGGGTTCGCCACCCCTGTCTTAAAGGATCTTTGGGTCATAGAAAGTGTAACGCTCAGAAATTCTCAGGTTCCATTGCCCTCCGACCACACACATTTACCTTCACTCTCTTCTCTGTTTGTGATTGAGCAATCTGTGATTGATTGCTCATGTCCCTAAGGGCCCTTTGGCCAGAGCAAGTGTAACACTCGGTATTAGTATATCGACGTTGCTTTATTTGATCATACATTTGTTTATCCATCTCACAAATGTATTTTAAATCTTATTAGAGTTTGTCAGAAGTTCTAAGCTGTCATTGTTTAATTCTACTATCCATTTGCTCATTCCTCTCACAAATGTACAGGATCCTTTAGTTTTCACGGTTAATGGGGACCAGGACCTCTCATGAAAAATGAAAATCCGTCAAATATTGTCGCACCTTCTTTCCTTTTTTTGGTGGCCTTCATTAGAGCAGACTTGCTGACTTACTGAATGAGAGAGGGAGAGCGAGAGAGAGAGAGAGAAAGAGAAAGAGGAAGAAAAAGAGAAAGGGAAAGAGAGAAAGAGAAAGAGAAAGAGAGAGAGAGAGAGAGAGAGAGAGAGAGAGAGAGAGAGAGAGAGAGAGAGAGAGAGAGAGAGAGAAAGAGAGAAATAGTCCTCTTGGGTGGAGTGCGATTTGATCAATGCTTTGCCGACTGGCAGGACTGAGAGAGCAAACCAGAAAGAGAGATTGATGTATCGCTCATGTGAAACGACTACTGTGCTACTGTGTGGGAAACAAATTCTCAGCGAGATGCAGCGAACGCAGAGCAGGTGTCCTCTCACACAAAATACAGGATGAAAGACGCTATGATATGAATTGGCATCGGAGATCTCGTGGCGTGAATCTTTGCTGCAAATGCATCCGTTGTTTTTTCATCCAACTTTTTCTTTTAATTTGATACTTTTTCCTAATTATTATTCCTTTTCCTGTTAAGGAGTGAGCCGGTGATAATTGAAACGCAAATTAGAGGAGGTGTCTGTATTTTTAATCTCTTTACTGTTTGGGATCTAACAAACTAAGATTGATTGCTTATATCTCCAAGCGCCTTTGGGCCAGAGCAAGTGTAACATTTAAAAATTGTTGAATCGTCATAGATTTACTTTTAATGTCTATTTGATTATCTACCCCGTTCATAATAATGTATCTAGAGTCCCCTTGCATTTTTTGATTGAGCAATCTAGGATCGATTCCACACAGTTATCTGAAATATAAACGGTAGCCTATAATCCAAAATTGACTGTGTGACGAAGTTCTAAGACATAAGCAATCAGCCAGACCAGTAAAAAAGTAAGGAGATAAATTGGCACTTGTGAGATAGAAGAGCAAATGGATACTTAAAAAAACAATGGTAACATTTAAACTATACTGAATTTAATTACTATAATGGAGTTGTTCTTGCATAAGAGAATGAAGAAGAACTTTTTTCTTCACAACAAATTTATATTTTTAGCAGAAATGTCACAGTCTTATGTTGGAGAAATGTGTTAATGAACTCAAGGTGTGCTACGGTGTGAAAGGAAACTCCTGCCGCCTTTGTCATTGCACTCACTGTCGCGCCTTTGTATTGCTCCATTACGTGTCAAAAACAGGAGCAGAAAAATATAATTTGAAATCTTATTCCCGATAGCATGAAAAGAAAAAGAATAATTATAGCTTTGTTTTCACAGGGTTCCATTGGTGCTAAAACATTGCCAACGTGTAGTTTGACTGTGTCACGTGTCATCTGTTATTCTCGCTTGTCGTTGCTTTGTGCGTATATCAAATGTCGTTACTTGTGTTAAGGTCAGGTCCCGCGATATATGTGCACTTGTAAAGGACACACATACTAAATTCTGCTGATATGTAGTTTGAGGATCTGTTGTGGCATTTGTTTGTGTTGTATTCATTGCTGTTTGCATATGTCAAGTATCATTTCTCATGTCAATGCCAGCTGTTGTTGTGTATGTTCAAGTATGTTCTTTATAATGCTGTCATAATGCTTGATAATGCTGTTTGTTCAGGTGCATATTTTCGCTAGCCACTGTACAACTGCAAATTAAATCGACACAAGCAACGACACTTAACACATGCACACAGCAATAAATGACAACACTAACGGGCACCTTGTGTGTAGAGTAGTGCCCTTTTGCTACTTGGATGCATGGATAAGTTACAGACAGAATACCAAAAAAAGGACTGAGGCCCCTGGGAGCATTGGAGTACCAATACAAGCTACATACAGTACAAAAAAGAAGAAATATACCCCTTGTTTATTGCAGTAACAATGTCTTCTTATGGACAGAACTACACTTGTCTCTCTATACCCCCCTAATACACAGAACTAAGTCCGTTTCTCTTCAAGTTTGATGGACAAAACTACACCTATCCCTATGATTATTTAATTGACAACGTATCCTGATGGACAGCTTAAAAATTGTTTATCAATGGTTCACGAATTCAGATCCGAACGACGTTTATGAAAGATTATGAAAACACAAAGCAAGCCGTACGTCATTTTTAGGCAGCCCGGAGAAATGTGCGGACTTTCACAAGAACTCTGGCCCTACCGTACGGACAAAACCTGGAGAAAGAGGAAAATATGATAGCAGATGGATAAAACCCCCCAAAAAAATCTGAAAATGTGTGTTGGTGCAAAAAAAAACAAAAAAACAAATATTACTTTTTACATAACACATAAAACCATGGGCAGCACAGCGGCGCAGTGGTTAGTGCGTGTGCGGCACAGTTCTGAGGCAATGAGATTGAACCTCCCGTGTGGAGTTTGCATGTTCTCCCCGTTTTTTCGTGGTTTTCGCCTGGGCGCTCCGGTTTCCTCCCACATTCCAAAAACATGCATGTCAGGTTAATTGGCCGGTCCAAATTGTCACTAGGTGTGAATGAGCGAGCAAATTGTCTGTCCCTGTGTGTCCTGCGACTGCCTGGCAATCAGTTCAGGGTGTCCCTTGCCCACTTCCCAAAGATAGCTGGGATGGGCGCCAGCGCCACCGCGACCCTACTGAGGATAAGCGGTGCAGATAATGGATGGATGGATAAAACCATCAACCTCCTGCAACTTTACACCACTAAACAAAATCTGTAATCCACCTACCTCACCACCGTTCGAAACACCTAATTACCTTACAATTGTCTGCATTCACCTTCAGCTTCCTTCTCTTACACACTCTATCAAACTCCACTACCAAATCACTCAGTCCTGCAGAGTCAGCCACCAAAGCAATGTAATCTGCAAAGAACAGCTGATTTACATGCAACCTACCCTCAAACACTATACCTGCTCATCCTGCTCTTACATGCACCACTTCAACCGTATATAGATTGAACAGCCAAGGTGACATTACACACCCTGGCCTCAAAGCCACTCTTACCGGAAACCACTTGCTGACTTCACTACCCACTCTCATACAAGCTCTACTATCCTCATATAAGCTTTGCACAGCAAGCAGCAACCTGCTACCAACCCCGTATATCCTCACCTCACGCCACAATGCCTCGCAATCTATCCTGTCATATGTTTTTTCTACACACCAGCCTGTCACTTTTCCCTTGGTATCAGGAAACCACACATGCACTACGCCAGTCCCCTGGTACCACTCCAAGCACGAAACATACATTCAACAACCTTACAAGCCACACTATCACAGATTCAACACATCTTCTGATATGCTCTACCATAGATCCATCCAACCAAGCAGCCTTCTCTTCATCTGCATGTAATTACAGCGTTATTGTTACAGTGTTAATGTTACTGTGTACCTGACTTGTTAACCTGACTGCCCATTTTGCACATCTGGTTAGCTACTCTTCTTGCACTATCGGCACTATGGTAAAATACTATACGTAGCCAAAATACAATACAACATTATTTATATCTGTACATTCAAGGAAACTGTGGGGGTCAGATGCATCGACATTTCGTTCTGTATACACGTGTACTAGAATGACAATAAAGTAGATCTGAATCTGAATCTGAATCTGAATCTTCATTCATTGACCCAACTGCTGCTTCCACCTCCTTCCTCACAATCTTCCTACCATTTGATTCACCAAACTATCACAAGGAGTCTCAAAGGGCTGCAGAGACCACATATTTCTGCAAATAGCAGATTACATCATCCCTGGAGCTAAAACCTACATGAGGGCAAGGAAAAAATCCAAACCTCAACATGAGGTAAATGAAGAAACCTTGAGAAAGGATCACACATAAGGTAATACCCCTTCCATAATGACCAGGCAGCAACAGACGTTGCAGTAAAAAATAATACACGGATATTGTTAACGTGAAATGTAGGTCATTCATAAGCCATAGAAAAGAAGTAAACATGCCATTCTTATCTTTCACACTCTCCTCCCTACCTGTCTCCCCCTTCTTAGCATCTTCACTTTCGTCCAAAACATCCCTGTTATCCTCAAAACTCTCAGTCAACTTCCTGCCCATCTGTCATTTGCTGCCTTTTTCGCATCTTTACCACTCACAATTTCTTGTCATTTTATAATTATCATATATTTCCTGATCATCACCCTGCAACCATTCCTAAAATTCCTTTCTATTTTCCACAACTGCTGCTATCACAATCTCATTCCACCACTCACTACCCTTCTTACACCTCCGACAACCTTGAGCATTCTACATGCCTCAACTGTGCTTCAAGCTAACTTCAGACATTTTAGTTTCCATTTCTAGATAACTCTCCCTCGCCATCTGAAAACACTCCCTAACTCTTCCCTCATACTCACCCATCTTCGCATGCTTTTTCAACTCACTTATCTTCACTTCTTCTCTCGCATGCACTTTCTTTTCATAACGCTGCCACTTACCACACCCTCTCAATTTTAACTCCACTAGATAGTGGACAGACATTCTACCACTTTACCCATCAGTACATTCACATCCAAAAATCTTCCATACACATTCCTACTGATCAACAAAAAAATCCATCAATGCTCTCTTCACCATTCATCCATCTGCTACTCTAATCCATGTGTACTAATTGACATTCTTCTTCCTAAACATGCTATTTCCTACCATTAACTTCCGCTCCAGACACAGTCATTCGCCACTCTCATTCTCTCCAGGGACACCAAATCTTCCAATCACGCCTTCTATCATCACATCACCAGCTCTGGCATTCAAATCTCCCAGCACAACCACATGACAATTCACCCCAAACTCTGCAACACACATTGAAACATCACTCAATAAAACTATTCCATTCTTTTTCACATATCTAAAGATCCGGGCGATACACACACTTACATCTTCCTTCCCCAAATCATCTTAACCCACATTACATTGTAGTACTTTCTCTTTCACTATCTCACTCACCAATAAAGCTAAACCTTGCCAGCACTACTTGCACTCGCAACTGAGACTCTGCCCACCATATCGCCAAAACACACCTCACCACTCCCTCTCAACTTAGTTTTACTCAATGCAAATACATCCAAATTTAAAAAAAAACAACAACTTCCAATCTCACCTCTCATACTGTTAATCATACTACACCCTTCCACATTCAGCACCTCAAGTCTTCCATCCTCTGCACGATCTTGACTCTTTCTGGGAGATCGATACAGAGGAGGGGATTCCCAGCCCCCTCACTTTGCCCCTTATAGATGCCTCCTATGTCATGCAGTAGATACAATGGCAGAATTCTAGTTTTCTGCAGAAGCACATGAATATATGCATATGTACGCTGATCAGCCCTTCTCCTACAAACGAGGACATTTTAGTGATGTTTGTGTGAGGGGGGACATTTGAGGTAGAAAGTGCATTTTTCAACAAAACACTGCCTTTTTAAGACCCCCAAATAAAAATGATTTCCAAAAATCCACCTCACCCACAAGAACCTCTTTAAGGGCTCTTTTTGGTACTTTTCTCAAATCATGCCATCTTTTCGCCATCCTTCTCGCTTGCCCTTGTCTTTTTTGGTCTCTTGCTTCCTGGTTCTAAGTCCAACCTCACTCCTCATCTCACTTATCCTGATTACTCTCGAATCACACCTCTCCCGTCTCACTATTTGAACACTCCATTTTCTCGGCTATGTGCTAGTTTGTTGCCTATATTGTACCATGCTAAAGCCTTCTTGTCACAATCTTGTTTATCACAGTGTACCAAACCCTTGCCTGCCCTTCTGGATCTCGATTATTGCATGCTGCATTCTTGGACTGCCACCATAGTTCCCTGCTTTATCACCGACCCCTCGTCTGCCTCTTGAGCCACAACTGCTTCCTGTGGGATTGTAGATACTTTTGCCTCGATACCTGACTCCACGTGTACCGGACCCTGTCCGTGGTAAAAACAATGATACTTATCTGTATTTTGCATTGTGCTTCTGCACCTCCTGAGTGGTGTCGCTGCCTGTGTGGATGCTAAATGCCATTATATGTATGTTCTGTTCCGTTGTTCCTGTAAAACACGGCTTAAGGAAATATTTCCCTCTCTCCAAGACAAGGCAGACATACAAAATGGCAACTAATATCAACACTTAACATAATCATAGAGCAAGTCACATCATATTAAACTAAACTGCTGCTGCTAAACTGTACATCTGTTGGTTTTGTTTGACTTTTTGCACTACTGGCAGTTCTTTATAGCTAGCCACTCCTTGCACATCTGTTTCTCTGCACTATTGTACTTACAGCGTTATTGTTACAGTGTTATTGTTACTGTTTACCTGACTGCCCTTTTTGGACATCTGGTTAGCTGCTCCTCTTGCACTATTTGCGCTACTGTAAAATACTATACATAGCCATAATTATTTAGTATATTATTAGTACTCAATACTCCAAATCAATACAACATTTTATTTATATCTGTACATTCAAGGAAACTGTGCGGGTCAGATGTATCGACATTTCGTTCTGTATACACGTGTACTAGAATGACAATAAAGTATATCTGAATCTGAATCTGAATCTGAATATTAGAAATGTCATTGGGGCATGGATACAATGTTGGCACTGATGGGCCCCCAGCTATTTTCTAATGTGTAACCCAACAATATGGGATTGATTATAAAGACTGCATAGATTCTACCAAGATTCTACCAGAAAACGAGCGAGCGTTTGAGATCGGAAGAGCTTCACAGTCACGGCTTGAAAGGTGTAAGTTGAAAGGGCCGCAAGCTTCTGGCGGCATACCTTGTTTGTACTTGAGGAGCAGCTCCCAGATCCCCCTGCGGGCGTAGGGGTCCACCCCCGCTGTGGGCTCGTCTAAGATGACGACTTTTGATCCTCCTACAAAGGCGATGGCCACCGACAGCTTCCTCTGCATGCCGCCTGGAAACAAAAATATGCATGTCTGAGTCTGTCTGTGTCTGTGAGTGTTTGCATGTCAACACCGAGTTTCCCTTCATAATCAGAATGGTGGTCCGCCATCACCCGCTGCGAGTTATTTTAGTCGCCGTTGGTAACGGCAGATTTAATCAAATTCAAAAGTCAGACTGCTTATGGGCAAGTCAATGACTTGTCTTCCTGTATGTAATGATGTAAATTAAAATGTTAACATTCGATTGTATTGTATTGTCATACTCAAATTTAAACCTTAATCATGAGAGCATCGCCACTAAAGTAAACCTCCAGTTTCAACATTATTTTTGTTCTGGAGTGAAATTGCTGTGGATAATGCTTAGGTAATGCTTTCCGAACCCCTGGTTTCCCTGATAAGAATGTTAAAATAACAAAATGTCATATTCTAAAGCGGCAGTGTGTAGGATTTGACCACAAGACTGTATGGAGTAGTGAAAGCACAAAAAACACAAAAGCAGAGGGAATAAGACATATTACGGAGACTCAAAGTGACCATTTTAACTTCTCAATTTTTGGGTCAGCCTTTTTGACATTTTTGGGTACTTTTAGCACTAAAATTGCAGACAATTGCGGTATTTCCCTTTAGGAAAGGCTAATGTTATATAAAATAAATGCTAATTTCTTCACCTAAAAGTATTTTAAAAATGTATTTGTACGCGTTTTGCTTCTTGCAAAATTGTTTTTTAATGACTTTTTTTATTTTTAACGGGAGGTGCAAAATAATACACACTGATCTTTTTACATCCTATTTATGTGGACTATACGTACATATGATTAAATTCCATCATGAATATATATACAAGCAGAGCTATCAAAATTGAAAATGGTATTTCAGAATCAAATTTTTTTTAGTAGCATTAGAAATTGCTTCATCAGGATTGCACTCTTTGTTTGAAGCTACATAGATTATATACTGAACCAATATTGTATTTAAGTCAATAACACTATCTAGAGAAGTCAAAATTAACATTGCTAGATTTTTTTTTTTAAATTTTCCTAGTTTTCATACAAAATGTGTATAATGTAATTCGCTCGGAAATGGTGTGGCAAAATATGGAAGATTCTTAGTATTAGGTAGCTCTGTACGTGTAGCAAAAAAACAAAGTATTTACCTTTGGTGTAATGTGACCAGGCAAGTAGATTGGTGGGTCGATTCAGCGGGATGCAATCTATTTGCGAGGATTGTCATGCTCTCAGAAGATATCCTTGTTTTAATCGCCTCCCTACTTTTAAGATTATTATTCTTCGGTTTTGAGTCACTATCGTCGCCTGGTTACTACTACTAGATAACCGCAAGCTTGTTTCCATGGTCATCACATTTTTGCTTCTCCTTTCACTGCAAGCCTTGGAACTCATAGCAAATAAATACAGTACAAAAAACACGCTATCGTAAATGTTTACGAATTTCTTAAACGAGGGGGGCAGAAAAATACCTTATTCCACAACATAAAGTGAAAGTGTCAGTGGTCTACTCTATGATTTGAAATCAAAGTGCTGTTGTTTTGGTTAGCATCCCACCTGACAGGTTCTTAGCCAGCTCCCGTCTCTTGTGAGGCAGGCCGACGTCTAGGATCATCTGTTCCATCTCGGCGTCCATCTCTGCACGACTTCGCCCCTTCAGACGACCGTAAAAGTAGATGTGTTCCTCCACAGTCAGCCTGTGAATAGAAAAGGACAAAAAAAGTACTGTAATCTGTCGATACTTAATTCTTTGTACGTCACGGTTTCAGTGCATCGTGGGTTGAACAATATTCTGAGATTTATCATCTCCAACCACATGTTGCTGTGAGCAGGGAAAGACAGAGCTGGTTTTTGTTGGGCCTGGTGGCTATTTTTTCTATATTGTCCACTAAAAAAAGAACTGCACATGTAGGGCCATTATCCCAAAGTCCACATTGCTGCTAGCGGGGACCAGGAGAGGGCACATTTATCAGGCAGTGTGCCATTCTGCCCGGCCCAAATGGAAATGTACATTGTGGTTGCGATCCATTACCCCTGTTCGCCTATCACTGTAAATTGGGCTTGGAAGAGTGCAATATGCATTTCAGTTTTTGCCCACCAAAATTTGAACTGCACTCATGCAGCCTCGATCCATTAACCCCCAGTGTTGTTGCGAATTGGGACCAACAGAAGGCACTTTTGTCAAGAAGCATGCCGTTGCAGCCGGCCTAGAATGCACAGTTGTGACCATGATCCTATATCTCCGTTCTACTGCTGTTGGGAGCGAGCCTCGCGGAGCACATTTCTTTCAGGCCTGGAGGCTCATTTTTGCCGTTCTGCCCACCAAAAAGTGAACTGCACTTGTGCGACCGCGATCCTATATTCCCGATCCCATATTGCTGCTAGCGAGGACCAGCAAAAAGCACTTTTATTAAGAGGCGGGCGGAATGGGGAAATGGCAAAATAAAATACACGATTGTGGCCACAATCTATAATCCACAGTC
Source organism: Urocampus carinirostris (assembly GCF_059441175.1). Taxonomy (NCBI): domain Eukaryota; kingdom Metazoa; phylum Chordata; class Actinopteri; order Syngnathiformes; family Syngnathidae; genus Urocampus; species Urocampus carinirostris. Next base: position 28,295,044 of record NC_142359.1, on the reverse strand, counting down.
GACTAAGAACATGTTGTGCAGCATATTAGTAATTTTAGGGAAAACGTAGCCTAACTATTATATAAATAACTGCAAAATATTATTTTTTATCTTGGCCTACTTGCCATTAGCACATAAAAACATTTAACAATACTACCACAATCAAGTCAAGATCTTGAGGGTACATATGTCAGGTTCTGCACGGTTGCCATGGCGCCCAGCTTGCACCGCCCCTTGACACCGGCTGACTCGCATTTACCGATTATTTCGGATGGGTCTGGCCTTGATGCGGCGAGGGGGCTTGCGTGTTCCAGTGACCCTGGAGAGCTATACCGTCGGGAGTTTGCTCCTGGTAGGGTCACCCATGGCGGGCCGGTCTCTGGGGTAGGTTCCAGACAAACAAAGACCCCAGCGTGTCGGTACGCTGTGAGGTGGCAGCCCCACCAACCAACTATCCTGCGGAGGGCTAACAACTCACCCAGGAGAAACCCCCTTTGTTATGAAACTGACCAGAGAAAGAAACCGGACTGACCAACACGGTAACGGACCCCAGCCTGCCCCCGACCAACGAGTACGGATCGACCTCCGTCATAAGACCCGTGTCGCCACCTGGAATGTCCAGACACTCCTTCGCCCCGGAGCTGCCACCCTGCTGTCCCGAGAGCTCTGTCGCTATAACATCACCCTGGCAGGGCTCTGTGAAGTACGATGGCAAGGCAATGGTGAAACAACAGCTGGCAACCATTGCTACATCTGGAGTGGCCCAGAGAGTCGGACCGGCCTTTACGGTGTGGCTCTTGCCATTCCAAAAGCCCTCCGGAGGTCCCTCATCAGCTGGACACCCATAAGCGACAGAATAATGTCTGCTCGCTTCCTCCACCATCACGGCAAGATGACAGTGATCGTCGCCTACGCCCCCACCGATGTCGCTGATGAGGATGCGAAGGACGCGTTCTTTGACCAACTGCACCAGGCTGTCGACCAAGCCCCACCACACGACGTCACCATCATCCTCACTGATGCCAACGCCACTCTATCGAGCAATGATTGGTCCCACCTGTGGGCACCACCTTCGTTGACAGCATAACAAACGACAATGGCAATCGCCTCCTCCTCCTCTGCCACCAAAACAACCTCTGTGTTGTTGACACCTGGTTTCCCCGGAAACGCATCCATCACTGGACGTGGTACAGCCCAGATGGGAGAACCAGGAAGGCATTGGACCACATCCTGATATCACGACGCTGGAAGTCGTTTGTAACCAACTGCTGGGTGTTCAGAGGAGCACAGCTTGGCAACACAGACCATCGTCTGCTGGTGGCCCAGCTCAAGCTAAAGCTCCGAGCCAACCAGCACAAGACTCTGCCTCGCCCCGACTCCTCCCGACTCAGTGACCCCAACATCGCCAGAAACTTCAGTTGCTCCATCCGCCGCACTCTCGATGCCCTGGCTCCTGACAAGCTGACAGACTGGGCGGCCTTCAAGGAAAGTGTCCTCCAGTCTGCTCACAATGTCCTCGGACGCCCACGATCCTCCCCGAGAAAGCCCTGGATGTCAGAGAGGACACTCAACATCATAATAATAATAATAATAATGCATTTTATTTAAAAGCGCCTTTCAGGCCACCCAAGGACACTGTACAAACAATGAAAGAAAAAAAAATACAATTTAAAAAGTTGTAAACGAAATAATAAATAAAAACAAGACATAAAATCATAAAAACATAAGAAATGGAGAAGCTATGTGTTGTAGGCAGTCCTGAACAGGTGTGTTTTTAGACGGGACTTAAAAGTGGAGAGAGGTGTGCAGTTTTGGAGGTCCGGAGGTAGATTGTTCCAAAGCTTGGGAGCAGCGCGACTGAAGGCTCTGGCTCCCATGGTGCTCAGATGGGCAGGGGGCACTGACAGTCGGAGGAAGGACGAGGATCTGAGGGAGCGAGTGGGGACGTGCACCTGGAGAAGGTCGGACAGGTAAGGAGGAGCCAGGTTGTGAATGGCCATATATGTATATAAGATGAGTTTGTAGCTGATGCGATGCTGAACAGGAAGCCAGTGTAGCTGTTGGAGAACGGGGGTGATGTGCTGCTGGGAAGATGTTTTTGTGATGATGCGAGCAGAGGCGTTTTGAACCAGCTGAATTTTATGGAGGGACTTTTGGGGAAGGCCGAAGAGGAGAGCATTGCAGTAGTCAAGGCGGGATGTGACAAGACTGTGGACGAGAATAGCAGTAGTGCGGGGGGTGAGGGAAGGGCGGAGTCTGGTAATATTGCGGAGGTGGAAATAAGCAGTGCGGGTGATGGTGTTGATATGTGAGTGGAAGGTAAGCATGCTATCCAGGATGACACCCAGACTCTTGACCTGGGGGGAGGGGGACACTAAGGAGCTGTCGATGTTGAGAGAGAAGTTGTTTACTTTGGATAAAGTGGATTTGGTGCCAAGAAGGAGGAATTCTGTTTTATTGGCATTTAATTTAAGAAAGTTTGTTGTGAACCATGTTTTGAGTTCGGAAAGGCAAGAGGTGAGGGAGGGAGGTGGGAGTATGGAGTTTGGTTTGCAGGAGAGGTAGAGTTGGGTGTCATCAGCAAAGCAGTGAAAGTGGATATTAAATTTGCGGAGGATATGACCAAGAGGCAAGAGGTAGACGATGAAGAGAAGAGGACCTAAGACAGATCCCTGGGGTACACCTGTGGTGACTAGGGAGGGCTTTGAGGTGAAGGATTTCAGCTGGACAAACTGAGTGCGGCCAGTGAGATAGGAATGGAACCAACTGAGGGGAGTATGGGTGAGACCAATGGAGGAGAGTCTATTGAGGAGGATAGGGTGAGAGATTGTGTCGAAGGCGGCGCTCAAGTCTAGGAGGATGAGGATGGAGACTAAACCGGAGTCGGATGCTATGAGGAGATCATTTACAATACGGATTAGGGCAGTCTCTGTGCTGTGGCGGGGGCGGAAACCAGACTGAAAGGGCTCATACAGAGAGAGTGGAGGGACAGGTGCGAGTGGAGTTGAGCAGCAACAGTTTTTTCAAGGATTTTTGAAATAAATGGAAGGTTGGAGATGGGGCGGAGGTTGTCGAAGTTGTTGGGGTCAGCACCATGTTTTTTAAGTGTAGGAGTAACAGCAGCGGTTTTGAAAAGTGATGGGACAATACCAGAAGAGAGTGAGGAGTGAATAATGGCAGATATGAGAGGAAGCAGGGAAGGGAGGCAGGATTTAACAAGGGATGAAGGGAGGGGATCGAGCTGGCAAGTGGTGGGCTTGGATTTGAGTATGAGGTTGGATAATTCAGCAGTCGTGGGTGGAGCAAAACTGGAGAAGAAGTGACAAGGAGAAGGAAATTCAGATGGGGAGGGAGCAGACAGGTTTTGACGGAGTTGGTGATGAATCTTAAGGATTTTGTGATTGAAGTACTCCATTATGGAGTTGCAGGTTGCTGTGGAGTACAGGTGGAGGGGGAGAGAATTTGGTGGCTGGAGGATTTTGTTCATGAAAGAGAAGAGAGTTCTTGAATTTCCTTCGTTGGAAAGGATGAGGCCGGAGTAGTAGCTGGATTTGGTTTGTGCAATTTGGTCCTTGTATTTAGCAGTATGGGTAGTATACATGTCCTTATGGATGGTGAGGCCGGTTTTCTTATAGAGTCGCTCAAGTTGGCGGTTCTTTGATTTCATTGACCGAAGAGCGGGTGTAAACCAGGGGGCAGATGTGGAGAATGAGGCAGTCCTGGTTTTCAGGGGGGCAAGAGAATTTAGAATATTTGTGAGGCAGGTATTGTAGTGAGTGGTAAGCTCATCCGGGCTTGAAAGAGCTTCTGGGGGTGGGGAACGGTCAATAATGGAGCAGAGGGTGTCAATGTTGATATTTTTGGTATTACGAAAAGAAATGAGACGGGAGGTTTTGACAGTAGAGAGACAGAGTACGGTGTTAAAAGTGAGGAGGACATGATCAGATTCAGGAAAAACGTTGGAAGTGGGCTTGGAAGTAGAGAGGCCAGAGCAGCAAACCAAGTCCAATGTGTGGCCTTTAATGTGGGTGGGGAAGTCAATAAGGCTGTGTATCCCGAGACTCTCCAGGCAGGATGTGAAGTCTCTAGTGAGTGGCAGGTTGGGGTTGTCCATGTGAATATTGAAATCTCCTAATAAAATTAAATTTGGCGAGAGAGTGGATAAATGTGTAATTAAGCTGGAGAATTCATTGATAAAATCACTATGTGGCTTTGGGGGGCGATAAATTGAAGCAATAATGGTTGGCGTGGGTCCGGGGAGCTTAAACACCAGGCATTCAAAGGAAGTCGATGAAGTGACGGAGACAGGCAAGACTTTCCACTTCTCGCGGTGAATTACCGCGAGACCACCTCCACGGCCGTTGCCACGGGGACGGCAGATGTAAACAAAGCCGGGAGGAGTGGAGTCATTCAGAGCAGCGAAGTCGTTTGTTTGTTGCCAAGTTTCTGTTAAAACGAGGAAGTCGAGTTTTCGTTCGGCGAGGACGTCTTGGATGAGGTGGCCCTTGTTCCTGAGTGAGCGGACGTTCAGCAATCCAAAGTTGACGGCGGAGGTGTCTTGTTTGACGGCGGCATTGCTGTTAGCCGACCTAGCTAGGCGGGCTAATGTATGGCAGTTAGCCCTACGGCCGCAGTTTATGGGAGGGCGTCGAGATGTGGACCAGGTCGAGGTGATTGAACCAGGGTTTTTATACTCGACGTGCCTGCGCGATCCGCGGTGAATGTAGCGGCGTCGAGGCGGGCGAGTTATGTCAGGATGGTGGAGCAGCTCCGGTGGCGGAGGCCCCCGCGCAATCCACCGGATCCGGAGAAGATCCGCGATAGAATACTGGAGCAATCCTGTCGCTGGATGGTGGCAGAACGTCAGGAGTATCAGGAATAATCCAAAAACGGCGAGGTTTTGGCACGCCATGACGAGGGAGAGAAGCCGAAAAAGTTTGGAAAAGTTTTTGGAGTGAGAAGCGGCGACATACACGCCAGCGTCCTCTCATAGACCAGCGGCGTGAGGCCCGGCTCCGAGGCGACCTCACGGAGTATCATAGACTGAACCGCCTGCGCAATGTGGCCATCGCTGAAGATAGGGAGAGGTTTTGGCAGGCAGAAGCCCAACAGCTTGAGTCCGCGGCCAACAACAACAACATGAGCCGCGTATTCAGTCTACTACGCCAAGCCCGTAGCGGCCCACACATAAAGACAGCCCTGGTAAAAGACTCAGACGGCAACCTCATCATGATAGAAGCCAACTGCCTCGCGCACTGGAAGGAGCACTTTAGCCTCCTCTTGCAGCACAGCACCATCCCGGCTGATCCCACCCCCCTAGTGGCTGCAAACACGGCAGCTCCTAGCGACGCCTGCTGCACAGACCCTGTAACACCCGAGGAAGTAAGAGCTGCTTCTGAAAAAGCTGAACACCAAGAAAGCCCCCGGCATCTGTGCCATTACCGGTGAGATGCTCAAGGCTGGCGGTGATGGCATGGTGGAGTGGCTAACCTGCCTATTCAACCAGATGTGGGAATCGGACCAGCTGCCCAACGACTGGACCAGAGGAGTCATCATGCCCTTCTGGAAATGCAAGGGTGACAGGCTTGTCTGTGGAAACCACAGAAGTATAACCTTACTCTCCATCCCATGCAAGGTCTTTACCAGGATCTTGCTCAGCTGTGCCCTTCCCGCCCGCACGTGCCAGCCCCGAGCATCTTCCTTGGTCGCACAACGCCGCACCCGCTGGTTTGGCCATGTCCTTCGTCCACCACCAGACCATCCGACACGAGCCATTCTCCAGTTTGACCCAAATGCCGCAGGCTGGAGATGACCACGAGGGAAACCCCGCACTCGATGGCTCGACGTCGTTGCGGGCGACCTCCAACAACACGGAGTTGCTGTAGAGGATGCAGAACAGCTGGCACAAAACCGCCAGCATTGGAAAAACCTGGTTCATCAACGAGCAATAATCAATCAATCAATCAATCAATCTGTGGGTACTTAAACGCGCTATTTTAAACTGCGTTATGCCAGATCGTTGTTGAAAACTTGTCATACTTGTTGATACCCATTTATACTTGTTGTGCTTGTTGGACTTTGGTGCACTTCGGTGTAACATTCTGAGAGATTCCTACAAGTTCTGATTAATTCTGGAGATGCCTAGTTTGTAGTTTTGCCTGTGTTTGACCCGTTTTGTTTTTTGGTCTGGTCCGTTTGTGTTTTGGACAACTTTTCTTTCTCAATTAAAGTGTGAGGACGTCTACGCAAATGAGTTCCTACTTCCTGCTTCCCGTTCCGTTTCATGACAACATAAATTCCATTGGATTACAACGTTGCCATTTTAAAATATGTATTTTTTATTGGAGTTGACAAATTAAGCCCGAAGGACTGTAGGATAAAAATGCACATTTGCATGAAAATACATCTGTTTCAAGTTATACATTAAGTGATATAGTAATTCCCATATATTATAATCACTGTCATGTGAAAGAAATCTTCAGAAATTTGCTTGTTTATGCATTGTTGTCCCTCAATTGTTGGTTAAAAAGTAGTTGTTGATATTGATCGTCTCATTGTTTGCATACGTCATGGTTCAGCGCCCGCAGTCCCTACTCTTCTCCAAGAGATGGCAGCATCACCCCTTTTTGCAATCACCTTCTCAACGATCCTGTCCAGGTATTTCCCATTAACTAATTAACCAACTTTTACCATTAACACTCTGGGCTCCCACCTTACGTTGCTGATACGATTTGAATTCTGCTCAAGTTATCCACTCGCCAAGACGACAAGCTTTTTCTGCCAGACATTCTTCTTCGGTTCCCTCCTTGTCCCAAGATTTGCACTCCAACCATATTTTTAAGGGGTACTTTCAAATTTCCTTTTCAAGATTTTCGCCGCCCAAAGTACCTCGCTAAAGTTTCCCTCTGAAGTCTCCCTCTCAATTTTTCTCAGCAGTCTCGGTTCAGCACTAGCTTCACTCGAGTGAAACTTGTTTTTTCTTGTTAAATGAACGTCTTGCTGTTTGGTTTGATCACATCCCTTGTTTTATGTCTCCTTGTGTCCTGCATTTGGGTCTGTCAGACACCTCAGGACAACATATATGATGCTGTTTCTGGGATTTTGGAGATAAATACTATTCACATGACAGTGACATTGTTAAGTGTATCTGGTTTTTGCATACTCATTGAAGAGGACGTTATGTTGGGGGCACATGCCCAAGTCCTTTCGGACAGCGTCCACGTCCGTGCGGATGTCGTGTCCATTGACCAGGGCTGTGCCCGACGTGGGCGGGAAAAGGCCTGTCAGAATTGACCTGAAATAAAGGATGCCTTTAGTAAAATATTCTCTACTATCAAATACACGAGTGCCTCTTTTAAAATATAATGAATATTATCGTAAATACACATATTACCAACTCTCCTTATACAAAATTCTCGCAACCCCAAAACCCCCTCTCAAGTTTTCTTCTCAAGTCTCCCTGTCAAGTTTTCCCTCCTCGTTCCAAAAGCTGCCGTTCCAGCCATTGTTTTAAAGGTATTCCCAAATCTCCTTTTTTGAGATTCTCACCAACCCAAGACCCCCTCAAGTTATCCCTCCTTAGCAGTCCTGTTTCCACCCTCTTATCCATAGTGAAGTCCCTTTTTGTTTATTGAATAAACGCCCCATATTGGGGTTTGATCAGGGTTGGGTAAAGTTACTTTAACTTGATTACTTTCAATTACTTTTGGATTACTCCAAAACCAAATATGCTAATGTAAGACAAAAGAAACTAAATATGGATTAAATCACTAAATTTTGTGCAGGCTTGGCGAGTAACGGAATACATGGAACGGCAAAAATGATGTTGGCAAGCTGTTTGGATTTATTTTCATTTTGTTTCTGTCGCATTTTATGTTAGTTTTGCCGGAGATCAAAGCCAGGAGAGAAAGCTTACCACGTGTTGTGAGTCATCATTTTATTCATATTTTGTTTCTTTTGTTTTTTATGAGCATATTTGGTATTGGAGTAATCCAAAAGTAATTGAAAGTAGTCCAGTTAAAGTAACCCTACCCAACCCTGGGTTTGATCAAAGCATCTTTTTATGTCTCCTTGTGTCCTGCATTTGGGTCTGTCTGACATCTCTTGACAAATAACTTAAACACAATAAAGATTAAAATATTGAACAACTTTAAAGTATTTACTGCTCTATTTAGCTTAACAAAGATAAAGCATAGAGAACAATTTTAAAGCATTAACTTTAATTTTGCAGCCTTAGGGCCCGGTCACACAGCCTTTCACGGGCGTATCGAGGCTGAATCACGGCCAGAAATTTCTGCCCGTGAAGCAGACGCTGTTGGACGTTTTGAGATCGCGATACAGACGAGATACAGCCGTGCTTTACACGCGGCAAGAAATTCACACGCGGTTGGCCGCGCGAAAAAGTTTTGCGCTGCTCAAAACTTTAGACCACGGGTAACCGCGGGCGGCACACGTGGTACACACGAGGTAATGACGCGGTACAGACGCGGAACGACGTGCTACGGCCGCGGCCAGGGCGTGGTCACACGCGGGTAGGACGCGAAATTTTAGCGGGTAATCGCGGGTGGAGCACTGTCATAGCACGTTTGTTCTGCGCCTGTATCGTGGTGTTATCACGTGAATTAGCGTGTGTAACGAGTGTGACGGTCAAACGCCTTTCTCCGCGTATATACAGCGCGATTTGCCGAGCACACGTCAGTTGTGCTCGAGACGTCAAGGGGTGAACATGGATCCCCGTCACCGTAGTGACCTGGTCTTAATCCATTTTTATTTCTTGACATTTCTTTTCATTTCATAACAAGATAATAAAATAAAAATGAAAAACTATTACAATAATAACATATTGGCTTCTTCTTCGGTGCCATAGCTTGAAATCTTGATCTTCACGGGACTGTGTCTTGAGCGGTTATGATTTCTACAGCCCGGCTCGGCAGCTTTTATACCCGTGGTCCACACGCGGAAAGGACGTGGAACTGACGCGATGAGGAAGCGGAACAGTCGCCGGCGTCTGTTTTGCGGGCATATCACGGATGAACAGCGGGTTGTGTGACCGGGCCCTTGAGTAGACTCTCGAACACCATTCTCATGTTTCACGATAATCTGTTTCTTCAACTTTTCATTTCAATTACTCTTTATCTGTGATCCATTATCACTGGAAAAAAGGGCCATAAAGTAGACAAAATCACAATGCTCAACACATGTTGATGAACTAGCTCTTGAAATTATGTTAGAGAACTGGGCAAGAGTAGCCAAGATGGCCGCTCACCTCACTTGGGCCACATATTTGGCTGTGTTTAAATATTTGAGTTCAGATATGGCACATGCGTCATCCAAAAACTAAAAACCGTAACCACTATTCCCCCCTTTTTAGAAATGCTTCTAAAAGGACATACATGGTTGTGGTTTTTCCAGCTCCGTTGTGGCCCAGGAAGGAAGTGATTTGGTTCTGGTAGAAGTTTATACTCAGCCCGTCCACAGCCAACTTTTTACCAGTCTTGTAGATTTTCACCAGGTTGCGAACCGACACACCCACTTTTAGACTCGGGTCTGATTTCTCAAGGTTTTCTTTGGACGGAGGAAGTACAAATATTATTTGAAATTATATATATATATATATATATATATATATATATATATATATATATATATATATATATATATATATATATATATATATATATATATATATATATATATATATATATATATATATATATATATATATGTATATATGAGAGAGAGAGAGAAAGAGAGAGAAAGAGAGAGAGAGAGAGTAAGAGAAAGGAATGACAGAAAAATAACAGAATAACAAAATAAATATATGAGAAAATGTATACAAAAAATCTTGTGCCACAGGCAAACTATTTTAAATATTATTTATATTTGTACTGCATTTTAAAATTGTCCTTAAAGTAAAATAAGATAATAACTAAAATGAGAAATCTGATACAACAGCTTTAGGAATTTTTAATCATGATTTGTCTTGTGCTTTTTACTCAAAAATAATGCTTGAATAAAAACCATATCTATGTATTTTCCCATTCAATAGATCATTTGCCCCTATTAATGGTTGTTTTTGTTATTTTATAGTTTTCTAAATAATCATTTAAATTAAAAAAGTCAATTATTAAAATTATCTGATAAATGGGCATACAATCTTTTGGTATTTGTATTCCTCGTTTTATAATTTTCTAAATAATTTTGAAAAAATAGTATTGAAATGAGCGAAATGACCTGATAAAGCTGAAACCGATAATTTTGGTATTTTGATGTTTATTCCTCATATTTTATTATTTAAAAATATATTCTTAATCCAACAATATAACTTTTTCACATTTAAAGACAATTCGGATTGTTTTATTTTGCTTATTTTCATAAGAATACAATTTTAAATGAGCAAAATAAACATATATGTCAGTTAAGCATCTTCATGTGTTTCAATGTGTTTTTTTTTTGCATACTAGAGAAATAATAAAAACAATGAGGGAATATCTTTTCTTTTTGTACGGATAATATTGCCTATCTCAATTTTTATTATTTTATAATTAAATAAAAAAATCACAACATTTTAATCATGATACTCTTCATCCCCTATTATGGATAATTCTGTCAAATGTAAATTATTTGTTTTAGTTCCACAATTTTCTATTTTATTCTTGAAATAAGAAAATTAAAATCTAAATGAGCCAAATGACCTGTTGTAGTAGAGGTAGATAACTTTGACAATCATGATGTTAATTTTATTTTCATTTTCATAATAGAAAAAATAAATATTCAAATTAGATGATAACACATAAATACAACCCCATTTCATGCGGCGGTATTTATATAATTATAAAAGTTCATCATAAAATAAGTAATTCATTTCAAAAATAATAATACTTTTCTTATTTTGTGGAGAATGTTAACTTTTTTATCAATATTATCTTATTTTTACAATGTTATAAATCATTCTAAAAGTGACAAACAAAAAATGCTACGTATTTCTATTTTTAGGTAATTATGCTTGTTTTATTGGTTTTTTTTTTTTATATATTTTTATTACTTTGATAAACGTTTTTTTTTTTTAAACAAGCAGAATTATTTGCAATTGGACATTATAATGTTGACTAAAATAATTATTTGAATTGTCTTCATGTTTCTCTACATTTTCTGAGTGCACTCTTGGTAACCTATGTCTCTAATGGGTAAAACGTTATTGGATGTAACACCATTGAAACACCAAGATAAAAAAAGACTGCAATAAATTTTGCAACTAAAGTGCCATTGCCACTTAGCTCTCGTATGTAAGGCGCTAATGTCAGTCACGTGCACGCCTTACAGTACAGTGTTTTTTTTTCTTCTTACCGTTGTCGAAGCTGACGTTCGTGTCCTTCTGCAAATAGTCGTCAGGCACAAAGGAGCTACCACACCAATAAGATGCCGTGAACGGGAAGTACCAGGGTCTGGGGATCCCATACTGACCTGAGACCAGGTCCAACATACATGGACAGTTGGCCGATTGTCAAAAAGCTGATCGTAAATTTAAGCATCGGATTCCAATCAGTGTACCTGGGAAGACGTTTTCGATGTACCAGGTGAGCGTCCAGTAAAGGGCAGCATCGAACAGCATCATGGCAATGGAGACGGCAAAAGTGTAACGCTCGCCCTCGTCCGGACTCCGGCCTATGTTGGACCACTGGATGCCGACGCCTTGTTCTTCATATTTCGAGAAGCTCTCGCAGCCGAAGCCGAATGCCACGCAGGACAATAAACTCTGAAAGGGATAAGGGTGGAGGTTGTCAACTATGAGGGTTGTTAGATTTTTAGTCAGTGTAATTGGAAATTGTCATGATTGCACAAGTTTTCCAGCTATTACATTCATTATTTTTTCATCACATCATTACTTTGATATTGGTGTTATTCATTGTTATAAATGCACCTTATGCCCCATATCTTTTAATGAAGTATTTACCTGGTTTATTCATTTGATGTTTCAATGTATACTCTCATTCAGTACTTTCCGAGCAATTCTTCTTACCATACCAGATGTGACTTCCTTACTTTCTGAAAAATCCCATCTCAGTAAGTTTAATTTCTCATTTTAAGATCACAGTTGTCAATTCACACCTATCTCCTATCAATGCTTGTTTTAGGGAGGACTTTGCCCTAATCAAAAGCCCAGAATATTCAGTTTGTTTCTTTGTATTACAAGTCCTGGAAAGAACTACTCTCTTTACTTCTTGTTCCTTTGTCCAAATACTTGGTCACAATCCCAGAAGTTGAATTGTACATGCGGCAGGACACTAGCGAACAAATTGTGCCCATAAGCTCAAATACATGTCGTACGAGCGTGTTGTGACACTTGCTGTGTGCATATGTCAAACATTCGTTGTTCATGACGAGTTTTCAATGTTTGCATACACAAGATACGTGATACCTAAAGGAACAACGAAACATAATATGTGCACACATACAATAGGAGTTAGCATCTAATCAAGCAACGACACACAACACTAACCAATGCCGCATGAAATGGGGGGTGTATTTATGCGTCCAAATAGCAAAAGGGTACCACTCTACTCATTAAGCGTACGTTAGTGTTGCGTGTCATTGCTGTGTGCATATATCAAGTGTCGTTGCTGACATAAGAAACAACAAATGACACTTGCACACAGCAATGAATACAACAATAGCGGATGTCGCACGACATCGTCAAACTACACTCTGACAGAATTTTGGAACTAATGGTACCTCATTTTATACATAACCAAAATTTTGGCACTAGACAAAACCCATTGTCATTGGCCGCATAGACAAAATTGTGGCACTAATGAAACCCAAAAGTACAAGTTTTTTATGCTGATATACAACGGCAGCTGACTTAGAAACAAGCAACGACACCCAGCATGACATTGGCAAACAACACATCGGCCACATTCTGGCGCTTATCAAAAACGGGCACATATACAACAGCAAATGCAGGACAAAGACTAGGAACCTTCCCGTGGTGTCGTGCGAAGGGCTCTCTCCCGGGGGAGCCTTACGAATCCAACTCAATCATCTCAGACTCGCTTTCTCTTTCTTTCTTGGTCCTCTCTCCTTCTTTGTCTCTCCTTTTCTCTCTTCCCCCTTTACACTCTTGTCTCTCATTTTCTCTATCCCTCTCTTTCCTACTCTCCCCCCACCTCTCTCACTCTCTTTTCCCCCTTTTTGCATTTTACTCTGTCTGTCTTTCTCTCTTTCTATCTGTCCCTCTCTTTCTCTCTCTTCTACTCTCCTCTCTCTGTTCTTCTTAGGGCGGGCGACTTCGAGAGCAACCCTGGCCCCCAGTCCAAATGCCAGTGGTGCTTTCGAACCATTCGCTGCGACCACACCCCAATCACCTGTACTACCTGCCCACGGGGCTTCCATAAATCATGCACCGGCCTGTCCGAACGTACTAAGGACTTTAGAGGCTTCGTCTGCTTGGTTTGCTTGGGTCGCACCCCGTCAGGCCTGGCGGCACAGGACAGTCGCAGCCCCCTCTCCTTCGGAGAACTACGGAGCCTCCCACGAGCGAGTCTGGCGCTACTATGGATTACCTTAGGCGCCTTGAGTGACTCAACGACGACGACGACAACAGCAAATACCATTTATATGAGCAGCGACACTTATATGCAAACAGCAGTGACGTACAGTCAAGGGTGGCAGGTGAAGCTGTGCTTCACCAGTCATCATGCAAACATAAAATTAAAAATATATTACATTGTTATATTTATTCATGTTAAAATTATTTCTAATCAACTTCACAATTGTGTGATTTTGTTTTTCAAAATGGCTGAATGGTCTCATAATTCTAAAAATACAATTACTACTTAACGTATTACTGTGCTAAACGTCTGCAGGGGCAGAGACACACAGTTATCTTATCTCATTGCAGAGGGCTATATAGTGAGAGCAAGGATCCTGTTTCAGTGCACATTCTCGCTCTAAACAATAGAAATACCATAAATTCCGGGCAACATTGCGGACCTGATTAAAATCTGCATCCTCAAAATTAAAAATGAACTAATTCAGATCCACTTTTTACAGTTTAGGCTAGGCGCTCCTGCACCTGATGCTGTTTTCCCCAGCATTGTTTTACAATTTAGCGCCATGTAATATAACTTGTTTTCGGTCCATTTGACCATTCAAGATGGCGATTACAAAAACAAGCACATATTTACTTCAGCGTTAAAAGAAAACGCCAATGTGGGCTGCGACTCATAATATGAGAGCCCCTATATTTATAGATGATAGTGCCAGGACAAGCACACTGTGGAGAATATGTGGTTTTTGTGCTATTGTCATTGGTGGTTGCCGCAGTGAAAGACCAAATTGCATTTGCTCGATCTTCAAGGATTAAAGGAAATATAACGACCTGACACTGTTGATTCATAAAGAAAAGTGTAGTGTTATTGAAAATTAACTTCCACTTCTGTTCAATTTGGATGTAAAAAATAAAAACTTGATATCTGGGTGAAAAAGTTTAAATATCTTGAGCAAGTTGTAAATATTGAATGGAGTACAGTCCTGTTGTTTCACGTTGTGTATTATATGAAAAATGTTGGCAATAAAATGGACGAAAGTCTCTTGAAGGGCGTCATAAATGTTCACAGACATCATAGCGATGTTTTGTATTTACTGTGCACACGTTGTGGAAAAAAGCTCACCGTCTTAAAATAAGCCACACTGTATTTAAAGCCTTAATGTTTAAAATGTTGCAAAAAAAGTCGCGGCTTGTGGTTAGGAATTTACATTACTGATATTTTTTAGCCATCCAAGTGATAACAGCACAATGGACAACAAAAGCACCGACACTTGACATATGCACACAGCAACAACACGCAACACTAGGGGACACGTATTTAACATCGTCAAACTACATATCGGCATAATTTTGATACCATTTGAATGTCATTTTGTACATAGCCAAAATTTTGACATAAATTGAACCCTATAGTCCTTGACTGTTTACAGACAGCGGAGCGCACAGGTACACCGCTTGTTCGATGAGGTGGCACATTCGGGAACCAATAAAAAGCGCCTTTGCATACTCATTGAAAACAAATCATAAATCCTACACGGAGGGGAAATTGGGAGTGACGCTTTTGCCCGTGAAACATTAGCCAGTGCCGCCTATCGCTCTGCATCATCGTGTAGCTTGCCAGCTGCCGCCTCACGCCTCATTTGCTGGCAGCATTGGTGCTCCGGAAGAAATATTTCCTGCAGCTTCCGAGGCCAACCGTCACAGAGTCTGACTGAGAGCATTAAATGGCTTGTCTCTTGCGCTGACAAACCTTTAACCCATCGGTTACGTTTATCTGGTTGTTGGACAAGAACAAAAAGAAAAAGTGCTAAGTGGCTCTGTTTTCTCATGAGACTGAAGTAATCCCTTGTGTTAGAACATGATATAAGGAAATTGTGAATGTTAAAAGTGTCGATAATAACTCTGAAATTGTTTAATTGATGTTGAATGAAAAAAAAATGTTAAAACGTCATATTGTCACGTTATATTGTCAGATATAACAAAATTGTGAATATGCTTGATTGCTGTTGAGATTGTCGAGAGGGGTTGTCCGAACCTCACATTGTTTGTTTGCTGCTGTTGGTGTCGGTGGATTTGTTCAGACCAAAAAACAATTGACTTTGGCCTGGACGGACCTATTGACACTAACAAAGATGTTACATAACGAAATTGTGATTATGCTTGATTGCTGTTAAGATTGTCGAGAAGGGTTGTTCGAACCTCACATTGTTTGTTTGCTGTTATTAGTGTCAATAAATTTGTTCAAAACAAAAAAAAAATCCCGATTTAGCTTTCACGGTTTTGATACTTCACGGATTTTCGATGTGCATTGTGTTCTGTATTTGGAGTGGCTAAACAGTTGCCATGCCTCTTCTCTGCCTGTGTCTGCCTGTGCCTCAATATCGCTGCGGTTTAAGTTGTACACGTACGTAAAACAGCTCAATGAAGCAAAATGTTTGTCAATTTCGAGTTATTTGAAATGCTACCATGTCAACAAAATAATCTGGACCACCAAAAGCACCAAAAAGGCAAAGAAAATGTGGACTTCACCACATGCTAAGGAAGGTAAAAGCATTTTTAGACCATATTTTAGTTTTCCCATTGACGTCTACATATCGACACAATATCATATAGTCAAGACAATTCATTTATTTTGTATAGCCCTTAATCACAAGAAGTCTCAAAGCGTTCTACAGACAACAGACTATCACAGACTACTATCACAAAATCCCCTGATCTAAAACCTACATGAGGGCCGTAAATATAAGTGTGTTTTTCAGTTTATATTTAATCACTTCCACTGAGATGGCGGATTGAATTTCGAAGAGCAGAGCATTTGACAGCACCGGGCTTAAATTTAGAGTGCTCTCGAACCTGCAGATTTCTTCTTGACTCTTTAGATCACTAGTTGACCATCTAAGGTAAAAACGTGGATTTTACGTAGCGCAATATAGTAGCAAGATGTTTTGAATCATAATTTGTCAGTAGAGAAGTTGATTGTAAAAAAAAAAAAAAGTTTGTAAAGTACGGTTTTTATTTTTTAATAGGTTTGTTTCGTTGGTTTCTATGTAATAGAATATTTAATGAAAAAACAAATAGAGCTTTCCATTTGGCAGATTTTGACTATCACTGGTCCTTTTTGGAATGCAAACCCCTGCGAAAAACTCTACAACCAACAAATGTAAAAGAATAATATATATATATATATATATATATATATATATATATATATACCGGAGCCATATCCCCCTAGTGGGAGGTGGCTAGAATCAAGAACACATTCACTATTCTGACTCTTTCTGGGAGATTCATACAGAGGAGAGGATTCCCAGCCCCCTCGCTCAACCCAACTGATGTGTTGGGTGTCGTTAGGTGACCAAACCTCCCCGATTCCAACCCCTAATGCTGAGTGCCAAGCAGGGAAGCAACGAGTACAAATGTTGTAAGTCTTAGATATGACCCGACCGAGGCTTGAACGGGCAACCTCCCAATCTCGGGGCGGGCGCCCAACCCCCAAGGTCACCGAGCTGCTCATAAATCATAAAATAAACATGAAAATTAAAATGAACCAAATAATCATACAGGGCACACGTAGTTAAATTGCATTGTATTTTTTTTCTCATTTTGTCAATTGCAAAATAATAATTGAAATGAAAAAATCTTTTTTATTTCATTCATAATTTTGCTTATCCTAAAGTGGATTTTCCTTGTTTTTACAATACTCTAAATACAAAAGTCAATTCCATTGAAGTTGGGAAAAAGTTTAAAATGTCAGTAAAATTAGAATAGAATGACTTGCAAACCTTTTCTAACCCATATTTAAATGAATACACCACAAAGACAAGATTATCCATGTTCAAACTCATAAACTTTATTTCCATAAGCAAATAATGATAAACTTAGAATTTTATAATTGCAACAAGTGCCAAAGTAGTTGGGAAAGGGGCTTCTTCACCATTGTGTTACATCACCTTTCCTTTTAATAACACTCAATAAACGTTTAGGAAGTGAGGAGACTAGTTGTTGAATCGTTGATAGTGGAATCCTTTCCCATTCTTGCTTTATGTACAGCTTCAGCTGTTCAACAGTCCGGGGTCTCCTTTGTCTTATTCTGCGCTTTATAATGCGCCACACATTTTCAATGGGAGACAGGTCAGGACTGCAGGCAGGCCAGTCAAGCACCCGCACCCTCTTACTACGAAGCCACGCTGTCGTGAGACGTGCAGTGTGTGGCTTGGCATTATCCTGCTGGAAGAAGCAAGGGCGCCCATGGTAAAGATTCTGTTTGGATGGCAACATACTTTGTTCCAAAACCTGAATGTACTTTTCTGCATTAATGGTGCCTTCACAGATGTGCAGGTTACCCATTCCTTGGCCACTCATGCACCCCCATACCATCACAGATGCTGGCTTTTGCACTTTGCGTGCATAACAGTCTGGGTGGTTCTGTTCTTCTTTGGACCGGAGGACACGACGTCCACAATTTCCAAACACAATTTGGAAAACTGACTCATCAGACCACAGAACACTTTTCCACTTTGTATCAGTCCATTTTAGATGGGCTCGGGCCCAGAGAACCCTGCGGCGTTTCTGGATGTTGTTGATGAATGGCTTACGCTTTGCAACATAAAGTTTTAACCCACACTTACGGATATAGCGTCGAACTGTATTGACTGACAGTGGTTTTCCAAAGTGTTCCTGAGCCCATGTGGTGATGTCCTTTACACATTGATGTCGGTTCTTAATGCAGTACCGCTTGAGGGCTCGGAGGTCACGGGCATTCAATAATGGTTTACGGCCATGCCGTTTACGCACAGTGATTTCTCCAGATTCCCTGAACCTTTTCACAATATTATGGACTGTAGATGATGATATCCCTAAATTCCTTGCAATTGTACTTTGAGGAATGTTGTTTTTAAACTGTTCAACAATTTGCTCACGCAGTTGTTCACAAAGAGGTGAACCTCGCCCCATCCTTGCATGTGAATGACTTAGCTTGTTCGGGTCTCCCTTTTTTATACCCAGTAACAACTCTCACCTGTTGCTAATTCATCTGTTCACCTGCAAATAGTTGGTTGATTTCCATTCATCCACTTTCTGAGTAGTTATTGACACCTGTCCCAACTATTTTGGCACGTGTTGCTGTCATCAAATTACAGAGTTGATGATTTTCTCCCAAAACAATAAAGTTTATGAGTGAAGACAATAAATATGTTGTCTTTGCTGTGCATTCATTTAAATATGGGTTGAAAAGAATTTGCAATTTACTTGGATCAATTTTTATTTGCAATTAACACACTTTCCCAACTTCATTGGAATTGAGTTTTGTAATTCTGAAAAGGAAAACAATTTGTATTCCTCTCTATAAATATTTTTTTCCCTTGTAAATTTCTAGTTTATTGTTACCTTAAGAATGATACAATTCCAAAAAGCTGATGATTTGATGTAGCAGAAGTATATATGTAACTGAGTATTCTATGGTTGATTTATTACTCATTTTTGTAAAAGAAAAATTAAAATGAATACTTTTTCAATTTTATAGATCGTTTTACCCATTTAATTGTTTGGGTTTTCTTTATGTCTACAAACGTCAGAATATTTACGGAAACAAAAAAATGTATTCCTTTTTGCAGATTTTCTTTCATGAATTTGATGTTAACTTTTCTTATTTCCACAATTTTCTAGATCATTGTTATTTTAAGAATATTAAAAATTAAAAATAGGCTCAGTGATCTAATGTAGCAGTATTTAACTTTGAGCATTTGAATTTATTTTTTATTATAGAAATATCATTAATAAAATAAGAAAACAATACCTTTTGTTATTATATTTTCTTATTTATTTTTGCTTATTTTTCAAATTTGTACAATTTTCTAATAATTCTCAAAATGATAAAAATCTTAGTAGTTCTTTTAAAGAATACTTTTCTTATTCTAATGTTTTTTTTTAATTTGTATAATATTTTAGATGAGTCCTACATTAAAAATACAGTAATACATTGTAAAATAAGTCGAATGATCTGCTAAGCAGAGGTAAGTAACTGAGCATTTTATAATCGAAAAAGCGTCATTAAAACGAGAAAATAATTATCTTGCTTTTGTTAATGAATATGTTTTGGATTTCTATATTTTCTAAAATATTCTGAAAATGAGAAAAATATAGCTAAAAAGAGCAGACTAATAAGATTAGCAGTTAGTTAATATTGAACCTTTGAAAATACATTGTATTTTACCTAAGTCTTTCTAAAAATAAGAAAAAAGATATTTAAAACAAGAAATTTGTGAATATATTCATTTAAAAATCATTTTGCAAAAATGCATACAGAATTGATTTAAATTATATAAGTTGTGAACAAATTAACGCTGAGAACGATTGATAAGAGACATAAAGGAAAAAACTATTACTGTACCGGTTTTACCCGGAAAAACCTTCGTCTCAATGTGAATAGTTTCCCTTTCACACAAAAAAACTAACCTGAGGTGTTTTGAATAATTGGGTAGAACTTTCCATATGAAGCGTTGCGAGTATTCTTAGACATAAAAAGATTGCTACCTCTGTAGGAGTACGAGCAAAATGCAAATACGCCTGAAGCTCTGGTTTTGGCAAGCAGCAGCCATCTGGTCGGCGGGAAAAAAAGAGAATCTACGCCGATTAAAGACTTCATTATCAGGGACAATGTAAGGGGAGAACGTGCATCCCTTGACACGGTGTAATATCCTCCACACTAGCAGAGAGAAGAAAAACCTCCGGCCTGATAAAGTACACGGATGGTCTGGATAGCAGCTCGGTCAGGGAAACATTGCTTATGCTAATTAGCGGGCTAAAAGGCTATCCGTCTTGGAGGAAATAAGATCTCAGCACTTTCTGGTGCTAGGGGTATTATTTATTAAGTGACTTTTTCGCTAAAGGCTAATAGTGAGGGAGTCGACCTCCCTTTAGATGCTGCCATTAATTGCGATTTAAAGCTTATTGGGCTTGATAACTGAATGAATCGAGGG
Organism: Urocampus carinirostris; assembly: GCF_059441175.1. Taxonomy (NCBI): domain Eukaryota; kingdom Metazoa; phylum Chordata; class Actinopteri; order Syngnathiformes; family Syngnathidae; genus Urocampus; species Urocampus carinirostris. Next base: position 28,274,539 of record NC_142359.1, on the reverse strand, counting down.
CTGGGAAATGTTATAGATACTGAAAAGCACATTGCTAGAGAGTAAATATTAACTTTGACAGCTTACAAATTAACTACAGAAAAATTTCGGTACTGGACCACAATATGTTCGGGATCGGAGTTTGGCTAACGAATTGTTTGAATATTGAAACCTTTTCCTTTGTAAAGTAATGGTATGCATTGTTATACGTTCCGACACGTTCCGAAATACCAAAAATATTAAGACAACCATAAATACCCTAAATGTTAATAAAACATGTCCTTAAACAATGATTGTTATTTAAATGTGTAGGTAATACCAATTAAACATAATAAAGAGAAAAATATTGGAAAAAAAAGTTTCAAAACATTTACTGTGATGTGAACAACTGTTCAATGGTGGATACTTCTCTTGTGATGCGAATCACTTCCTTCTTCAGCTTAATAGTTGTTTACACTGTTTCTGTCCCATATCACAAATATTCTTGGACACATTATGATCAGAAAACAGGCAATCAAACACAATAAATCACAATACATTTTTAACGTTTGTTGGAATGATAATCTCTCTCTAAATTATTTCACCCAACCAGACTAAGTAGCAAAGATGACCACTGATCTCACTCGACCACTCGTTTTGCTGTTTTGAGTTGTCCGGGTTTGTTCTAATTCAGATTTTTCTTCCAAATACTACAGCAAAAATACGTTTTCAAAATTTTTCAAAAGGATGCTATCTGACTGGGCTAAAGTAGCCAAGGTGGCTGCTCATCATCTAGCCCTATGATTGACAGCGCTGAATACCATAAACCCCAGGAAGGCAACTGGCCCGGATGGAGTACCAGGGAGGGTACTCAGGGACTGTTCCAATCCGCTGGCTGGGGTCTTCACCACCATCTTCAACCGGTCCCTGTCACAGGCGACCGTCCCACCTTGCCTCAAAACCTCCACCATCATTCCCGTCCCCAAAAAGTCAGCAGTGGAAAGCCTCAACGACTACAGGCCTGTAGCTCTCACGCCTGTGGTCATGAAGTGCTTCGAGAGGTTAGTGTCCCGGCACATCAAAAACTCCCTGCCACTCACACTGGACCCCCACCAGTTTGCCTACAGGGCAAACCGCTCCACTGACGACGCCATAAACACAGCACTTCACACCGTGCTGAAACACCTGGACCACCGGGGGAGCTACGTCAGAATGCTCTTCCTGGACTTCAGCTCAGCCTTCAACACCATTATCCCGGAGATCCTGGTGGAGAAACTTGCACACCTAGGACTCTCTCCCTCCATCTGCCACTGGATAATGGACTTCCTCTCCAACCACCCACAGTCGGTGAAACTCGGTACCCACGTCTCTCCCACCCTAACACTGAACACTGGCTCCCCCCAAGGTTGTGCACTGAGCCCCCTGCTTTTCACCCTCTACAGCTCCGACTGCTCACCGACCCACCCCACAAACACTATTATTAAGTTTGCTGACGATACCACCTTGATCGGCCTCATCTCTGAAGGGGACGAGGCGGCATACAGGGATGAGGTTGAGTCACTTTCAACGTGGTGCTCGGAAAACCACCTCATATTGAACACAACAAAAACAAAAGAACTGATTCTGGATTTCAGAAGGAATGGCAGGAATCCAGCACCACTCATCATAAAAGGAGACTGCGTAGAGAGAGTCCACTCGTTCAAATTTCTGGGCGTGCACATCTCCGACGACCTCTCCTGGTCTGCAAACACCAGAGCGGTGGTAGGGAAGGCCCAGCAGCGACTGCACTTCCTGAGATTGCTCAGGAAAAATAACCTAAAACAGCAGCTGCAGGTGTCTTTCTACAAAGCCACAGTGGAGAGCATCCTAACATACTGCATCACGGTGTGGTATGCGGGGTGCACAGCAGCAGACAGGAAAAAGCTCCAGAGGATCATAAAAACAGCCCAGAGAATCGTCGGCTGCTCTCTGCCCAGTCTGGAGGACATTGCCTGCTCTCGCTACCTCAGCAGAGCAGAAAACATCGTCAAGGACTTTTCTCACCCCGGCCACCATCTCTTCGACCTGCTGCCTTCCGGCAAGCGCTACAGGTCACACAAAGCAAAAACGAACAGACTCAGAGACAGTTTCTTCCCCACAGCCATTACCACCCTAAACAGACACCGCACAAACAACTGAAAACTGTTGCAAAAAAAAAAAAAAATACCTCACACGTATGTAAAATGGTACTCGCGTACATGCTGTCTGCACTATGTTTGTTCACTGCTCAACAGACACCGCACAAAAACTGAAAACTCGTGCCAACACTACCTCATACGAATATAATGTTACTCAAGTCTTGTTCTTGCACATGTCGACTGCACTACGTTTAATGCTCAAATTGCACAATGTCTGACCATTTCCTTTTTTTGCACTATGATGTCTATGCTTGCACCAATGTATATGCGGACTATTTTTGCACCATGATGACTTTGCACCAAATGCAATATTGCACAACCGTTACGATACAACGTTATCACGACAACCCTGTATGTAACATCCCACATGCTGACATTGCTGTGTAAATACCATGTAAATTATAACTATAGCCTTATTCCCCTTGTTTTATAACATTATCTTCTCTGTTCCTTTATCTTCTTGCTCATACCCTCACTATGTGTAAAACTGGAGTGTCATGCTCAATTTCGTTGTCACAATATGTTAGCCCATTTGTAACAATGACAATAAAGGTATATTCTATTCTATTCTATTCTAAATGTTCTACATTTATATAGCGCTTTTCAAGTCAATGAAGACCTCCACAAAGCGCTCTACAATGTGCTTCACATTTTTCCCTTTTACACACTAACTAACCGATAGCAGCGTTAGCCATGCAAGGCAACTACCAGCTATTGGGGGCATTGGGGATTCAGTGTCTTGCCCAAGGACACTTCGACATATAACACGGAGGAGCCGGGAATCGACCTTGAACTTGCGACCTCTAGATCCCTACCTTGTCCTAAAACACGGATTGACCATCTTTCTTGATACAATGCTGCCCAACCTGGCTGGGGTATAGCCAATATGGCTCACTCAAGTTTACTCAAGTTCTGATTTTTCGTTTGAGGGTCCGCATTTATATATGTCATGTCCTGCTGGCCCCGCCCCTTGACACCGGCTGACCTGCATTTTCCCGATTACTCCTACGGGTACTTAAACGGCCCTTTTGGAACTGCCCGCTGCCAGATCATTGTTTAACCTTGTTGAAAACCTGTTCATGCTTGTTTGATCTGAGTAATGCCTAAATTGTAATTTTGCCTGCCTTTGAGCCTGCTTTGTTTTGTTTTTGGTCAGTTTTTGTGTTGGACAACTTTTCTTTCTCAATTAAAGTGACAGATCGTCCACGCAAATGAGTTCCAACTTCCTGGTTCCTGGTCCGTTTCATGACAGAATGATCTGGCCATCAAATCAGAACTCAGCGAACGATCCCAGCACAATTTGGGGAGAAGCTGGAGACTCCCTACGCTCTCCAGCAGTTGGACCGGACAGAGGACGCTGTCCGGCGATAGTCCAGTGGCGTCGCCACCCTTCAACTGCTGTTCCAGAAAAATCTACAAAGCATGCAGGAGCAATTAAATCAGCTGACTGAGCTCCAGTCGCGTCCGCTGTCGGCAACGGCCCCGCCTCCCGGGACTCTTTCTCCGGCTGCGTTGTCGTCTTTCCTGTCCACTCGAACCACGGCTCCGCCCGTCGTGGCAATTGCTGTGCCTCGAGTGGGGTTTCCGGAAAGACTTGGCGCCGCGCTGTCCGAGGTCCTCGTCGACATCAACGCCAGCCTGTCTCGACGTCCGTCCGTCCGCCTGCCTTCCCACCGGTCTCGAGGTCCGTCCTTCCGCCTGTCTCGACGTCCGCCCGTCCGCCTGCCTTCCCACCAGTCTCGAGATCCGTCCGTCCGCCTGTCCCGATGTCCGCCTGCCATGCCTGCTTGTCGACCTGTCCGCCTGCCTGATTCACCCGTCCCCACGTCTGATTCTTCTGCTCGCCACTCCGACTTGTCTGCCTGCCTTTCCGACTCTTCGACTCTCCTGCAACGCCCGATCTGTCTGTGGTTCCTGCCTCCTTGCCTGATTCAACCATTTGCCTGTCTGATTCTTCTACCCACCGGTCCGACTCGTCTGCTCGCCACCCCGATTCGTCTGCCTGCCATTCCGACTCTTCGACTCGCCCGTTCGATTCTCCTGCAACACCCGACCCGTCTGAGTCCTACTCGTCTGCTCGCCGCTCCGATTCGTCCGCCCCTGCCTCTCCCCGTTCCTGCGTTTTCGGAAGAGGGAGTGGGGTTGCCCTAATCGGGAGCGTCGACCCATTCTGGGGGACGAGGTATTTGTTTCCTTTTGGGACCTCGGGAGCTGTCCCTTTAAGGGGGGGTTCTGTCATGTCCTGCACGGTTGTCATGGGGCCCAGCTGGCCCCGCCCCTTGACACCGGCTGACCTGCATTTTCCAGATTACTCCTATGGGTACTTAAACGCGACTTTTGCAACTGCCTGCTGCCAGATCATTCTTTAACCTTGTTGAAAACCTGTTCATGCCTGTTTGAGTTCCAACTTCCTGACTTCTGGTCCGTTTGAAGACAACATAGCGCTTTTCAATTTGCTTCACAGTTACCCATTTACACACATTCACACCCCGATAGCAGTGACAGCCATGCGAGTCAACTACCTGCTTATCGGGGGCAATCTGCAAACTCATGATCCCAAAATGAGTGCTTTACCTCCTGAGCAACAGCCACTCAGTTTTATTATGAAGCAGACCTCACTTGAATTTCCTATCCCAATCCAATTTGTTCAAATACAGAGTCGTCCAACTACGGAGGTATATCTCTGAATCTAACATATCATGTTTTATTGTTGCTGTTCATATATAATCATTTTAATGCCTATTACGTAGAATGAAAGGGCTTATAACCTACAGATACTGTCTTTTAATGTTCACCTTACAGTGTGTCGCTGACTCGAAAATACGATTTAATAAAAATTCTCTCAATCGTTAATTTAAATTATTTTAGAGTAACTGTAATTTCTTTCTAAATCTCTCAATATCAAATTCATCATTGTGTAGTGAACCCGCTGCATGAAAACCAAACTCTTTGTACCCGCTTCAGACAGTACGTTAAAGACTGCTTCACTACTGTCTCTTGGGAGTTTTGGAGTAACAAAACACCCTGATGCAAATTGGCTGCACCAAAACAAGATCAAACAATAACGCCCCGAACAACAGAATCTCAGGTTTAATCAGGAAAAAACACTGTAATATAACGATATACAGTGTTATATAGGTATGGTCTAATCATTTGTACATTACGATATATGTAATGCCTGCCTCACCATACTTTATGATTATAAAATTCCTTAATCCTGGGTGTTTTAAATTAGGAAAAACTAACAATTTTTACCCTTTAGCTTTGAGAATGTAACTGTTTTATACTTAATAAGCTGTACGATAAATTTTCAAAGAACAATCAAGCTGAAGAAGCCTATAATTTTCACCCAACCTTACAACTTTACCATCCAACTTTTAGAGTAGATCCTTATTCTCAACTTGAAAAGTGGTATTATTGGCATTAGTTAGAATAAACACTGTTTATTGTAGCACTTAAATTAATGCGTGTCTTCCTGACCCAATTAATAATTCTACCACCAAATCATCGAACCACAAATGGGCATCACAACCTTTAGGATTATAAGATTGATTGTTCGTTGACTTTTATTATTACCCCAAAAAACAACATCGCCCTCTTCCCTCTACTATTTGTAAAAACGAAATAAACATGCTAACGTTGCTTTCATGTTAAAAATAATCCAATCCGTCAAATTCATTTTTTTTTCAATTTACCCAACGACTACAAATGAAGGATGAAAGCGTCGTCAGGTGCCAATAAAAATATTACCGCTTGTCAAATTTGATTCGGGCTATTTATTTGACTTATGAGAAAAATGTCCAAGCTAGTTGTCGGAAGGAAAAAAGACCCGGCTGACAACCTCTCCCCAACGACGGTAAGAATCGTCAAAGTCGTATGTCTTTGCCATCGGAAAGGACAGCTCGAGGATAAACGGTTGCGGTGCAGTCGCAAAGGTCACAGAAGAAAGCCTGAAAGGTGATCAATGGTTTAGCTCACAGGACGAGCACCACGAGGTTTTCCAAGGTATCGGCCAAAAGACCAAATTTGAAGGGACAGCGTATGTTTTAGCACCACTTAGTGGTAAAACAAACTGTATTAGATGTATATTAGATGTATTAGAACATTCTTTAATGGCCATCTTCCCTCAAATAAGTCAGAACACGTTTTAAGTTGACAATCGTATTTCAAAATGGGTACATGTGACTTCACTTGATTAAGAGAATTTTCAGATTTGGAATTATTTTTACAAGTAGCATTTTTAGGACCTTTTCTAGGTCAAAAGTGCTCTGTGGAGAATGTTATCACTTAAAAAATGCATGATTGATTCCTTCAGATGGGACTTTTTTGTAAGTGATATCTTGAACTAGATTGTTTAATTTTGGTTTTCTATGTTCGTAATTTTCACAGCAAATGTTTGTTTTGTCATTTGCTACAAACCGGCAGAGAAAACTACAAAATATGTTGGAACTATACATGCGAAGAAAAAAAACTGCATTTATTTACATTTGGTGTGATTGTCATGATTACTGATATGCTTCACCTGTGCCCGCTCTTTTGGCGCCAACTGCCTCGGACTCTGATTGGCTCTCTTTTCCTTTTAAATCCACTCCTATCTGTCCCCTGTTGTCAGTCCGTCTGCGAACCTCAGTTTACACTAGGCAAGCCTTTTTCTCGACCCTAACTCCAATCTGTTTTTGCTCCTGTCTGTCCCCCGGCTTCGACCCATTTTTGATCCTGACCACTTCTACTCTCCCGTCCCGTATCAGCATTTTCATGATTCCCATACGCAAACTAATTGCATTTTAAAAGAAAGTGCGTATTTTTAAATATAATGCAAACAGGCATAGTCAACTACTGAATATTCATAGCAATTGGTAGCACTGGGTACATATTTACATGATACCTTTAGTTTTTTCCTTCGAAGATCCTGAGGGACTCAATGTGGTCCGTAAGGCAGTAGTCTCCCGCCTACGGCCTTAAAAGTTTCGACCTTTTCTATTTTGGTGTCAAACATTTCTATATTTTTCACGTGGAAATCCTTAAGGTATGAGGATACAACCCTGGAGCCTTACCACTGCGACCTTGGTTCCGAAACCAAGGACATCTCTCCAGGCGTAGCAAAGAAGGTGCGGGAGGTAGAGGACAAAGTAGATGAGGCCGCCGCACGCCGCCGCTAAGTTGGCTTTGGAGAAGAAGACACTGATGAAGAAGCACTGGGTGATGGTGCTCAGGCAGAAAACCAAAAGGAAGATGAAAATGACACTCGGGTCACTGTACTGCAACACTTTGCCATACTGGGGGGAAAATAAAGAGACGTGGTTGGACAGCAGAGGACGTTGTGGATGAGTAGTAAACTTGAGGTAAATGGTAAATTGGTCTGCATTTATATAGCACTTTTCAAGTCAATGAAGACCTCCCAAAGCGCTTTACAATGTGCTTCACACTTACCCATTCACACACAAACTCACGCACTCTTGTCTGGGGAATCGAAAGGAGTTCCCAATCAGAGGTAAGATCAGGCCTAAAAAAAAAATCCAGCCCGACCCGAAACAGGCCAAAGGATACTAAAGCCCGAGCCCAACCATTTTACTTAATATGCAGGACCAGGCCTGAAGCATACCAGAAATGTTGTATTTTATTTGTGAGGATTCAAGAGGAAAAAATAAAGCCGGTCTTTTGTTACAAAAGTTAAACTGTATAAATATTTACATCTTTCATATTTCAGGTCAGCAGAGGTAACAATAACTGACAGTTTTTCATCATCAATGGATTTCTTTTTAAAGGGTGGCGGGGAAATTTTAAGCCTGTCTGTCATTTTGATGGGTTTGAAAATGGGTCATAAACTACAGCAGCAGTATATCCTTAAAGGTATGGTGTGTCATATTTCTTGCCTTCCAGTGGTACAAAAAACTTTTATTCAGTAAAAAAAAAAAAACATTGACTTGAATACCAGGCAAAATACATGAACCATCAAACCAATGTTATTTTTTTTTTTTTTTAATTCACAGATTGAGATATTCTTATTTATTCTACATAAGTGGAATCCCTACTTAATTTGTTGCCATTTTTGTTTTCCATGTTGTTGCTTACTGTGGCACTGGTTTTAGACAACAGTGCCATCTAGTGGTCAAATATTACACAGTAGGACTTTAAGAAGTGTGGCCCTTTAAAAGAGGCAGAGAGACAAAAAAGAAGAGTGATGGGTAGATAATAGACAGAGACAGGAAGGAGTTCCTTGAACTGACATTGCAAGAGTTTAGTACAGTACGTGCTGTGATGAGGCGACTTCTGTTTTTATTTTAAGTTTCATATCCCCCGCATTGTTTTAGTAAGTATTTTTATAAACATATTTGTTTTAAAAAGTCATCTAGAGAGACTCCCAGTGTTCTGAAATCCATTTCTATCCATTGAGATGTCTACCAACGCACACATTACAGTGCTAATAGTAATTTCTCGGTAAATAGGTTTTTGTCCGACCTATCAAATGTGCCTTTGACAACTTTGATACATTTATTTGGAAGTGGTTGGTACTTACAATTTTTGTTTTGGTTTAATCTTATTGAACTCTTTCACTGCTCAAAATACTGTTTTCTAACATACTTTTCAAGCCTAGCCTGGTTCTCTATGGTAGCTTTTTAGCATGGTGTCTGTGATCACACTGTGTATGTATGTAACACTCATTTTATATCATCAGTAGTTTGGAGTTCAGGTGTTTTTACTTGATTATAAAGAAAACAAGGAAACACCAGCCCAACCTGAATGTAATGATTGACATTTTAGCGCTAAAAATTCGGGTCTGGTCGGACTATTGCTTGGCTTAAGATCTTACCTCTGATTCCAATGGACTTTGTGCACAGATTGATTGCACATTCATGACTGGTAAGGGTGTACCGTCCCTCCTATGTGTAATAATTTCTTCCCCAGGGCTATCACCACCCTAATCAGGAGCGCAAAACTGTGGAAAAATAAATCATTTGCCAGGTGTATTGAAAATTTGGGGACTCGTTTCTTTTGTAATGACTTATTTGGGATTTTGTATTGATGCTAAATGTCATTGCACCACTTTTCATTGCATTATTACAGCGTATGCCATTCTACAAGCGCCACCATGTAAATATTTTTGCCTATTTATCCCGACGTAATTATTATTATCATTATTATTGTTATTATTCATTACTCTTTTTTGACTTTTGAGATTGTATTATATGTTTATCCTGGAGTTCCATTTCTAATCTCATTTGATACAAATTTCAATTGATGTTGACTCTCTTTTAGTATATGACCTACTTTGAAAAAGTATTTCTCATGCTTTATTAAGGCAAGGCACACTCTTTTTCAATTCAAAAATTGACGTTCAAAAATATTTTCAAACTGTCCGGCACCAGTTTTGTTTTTGGTCCGTTTGTGTGTTGGACAACTTTTCTTTCTCAATTAAAGTGACAGATGATCTACGCAAATGAGTTCCAACTTCCTGATTCCTGGTCCGTTTTCTTTTAAATTATGTTGACTAAAATGATTATTTGAAATGTTTCTTATCATTTTTGGTCACCTCTGCTTGAGATAATACAGGTTATTCTTTTAGTTGGTTTGAATTCTACAATATTTAATGCATTTTTCATGTTTCTACTATCTTTGTATCTTGTTTTTCTTGTAAGCCAATATATAATAAATGAAATTAATAAACGTTCTGTGCAAGATTATTACTGTATTTGATGTATTTTTTCAGTGCAATCTTAGACAGGCTCATCGAACTAAACATTTTTACCAAATACAAGTTAAAAATGCATATGAATCTGTTAAAGTATCTATCTATCTATCTATCTATCTATCTATCTATCTATCTATCTATCTATCTATCTATCTATCTATCTATCAGACATGGGACCAAGTCACACATGTGCAAGTCTCAAGTAAGTCTCAAGTCTTCACCTTCAAGTCCCAAGTAAGTCCCAAGTATTTTTTTCTTGGGCAAGTCAAGTCACAAGTCAAGTCCCGAGTCTTAGATTGCCAAGTCCAAGTCAAGTCACAAGTCATAAAAACAGCGACTCGAGTCGACTCGAGTCCAAGTCACTAAGTCTCAAGTCCCCATGTCTGCTATCTATCTATCTATCTATCTATCTATCTATCTATCTATCTATCTATCTATCTATCTATCTATCTATCTATCTATCTATCTATCTATCTATCTATCTATCTATCTATCTATCTATCTATCTATCTATCTATCTATCTATCTATCTATCTATCTATCTATCTATCTATCTATCTATCTATCTATCTATCTATCTATCTATCTATCTATCTATCTATCTATCTATCTATCTATCTATCTATCTATCTATCTATCTATCTATCTATCTATCTATCTATCTATCTATCTATCTATCTATCTATCTACAAACTGGTTTAAAAACACTGACCTAGAAAATAACTTAGTCAAGGTGATTGAGCATTAGAAGAAAAAAAATAATATTTTAGAGCAGTGAATCATTCAAAATACAGATATAAAAAATCTTAATTTGCTTGTTTTGTTTGCTGACAATATTTGTCAATTCGAGTTTTAATTAACGAAATACATTGTGTAAAAATGAAAGTATGTTATACGGAAGTCAAATTTGAATAAGTGTTAACACCATGACACAATTTTAATCTTTTATGTTGTAGTTTTTGCCAAAAGCTTTTTTCCATTGCATCAATTGCAACAGATAATCCCCGTAACATAATTTTAGCGGACATCCTGTGCATAAATTCCAGCTGTATTTTTGGACTCATTCCAACCAGCCCAGCAAAATCCACCATTAATCTCAGTGAATGATTGAATTGGAAGGAAGACGAAATGTCTGATTTGGAAAGAACAAATTATGGGGAGCATTCATCAAATTGGGTCATATTTGGTCCAATATTTGAGTAGCCTATTTTCATGACCATAAGGCGCACATAACAGTCTTGGAATTTTTTCAAATTGTGCGGCTCGTCCTATCCTGCAGTGCGCCCTGTGTCTCAGTCAGAAACCAACTTGGTGTTGTTTGGATTGGGCACCTGCCCCCGAGATCGGGAGATCACAGGTTCGAACCTCATCCGCATCATGATCTACAACATTTTAGGGTGAAATCTGATGTTTTTGTGAGATCCTTCACATTTTCAATTAAATGCGTAATGTATGCGATCTCCTGTGACTTTTATACTTTCTCCGATGTAAACGCCATACGTTTCCCACACCGAGAAGACGCAGTGTGATGTTTGCGGAATAGTAGCATATCTAGCAATTTAAAATTTATTGTTATTGTCTTGGTGGTTTGTTTCATGTCAATTTTCCACCCAGACCAGGACTATGGTGGCAGATTATAATGAAAAGAATGGATTGTTGACGCTTGGGCCAATGTGTCTACAGGGACTGTTGCTTCAGAAAGTGACTCTGAAAGTGAATAAAGTGGACCTTGTAATGGAGATTTCTGGTCAGAAACAGAGGATGAGGATTTTGACGGTTATGTTATGGATTACAGGTAAAAAATGTGAGTTCCAAACTGTTTTGCATCAGTTGTTTCTTTACATTTTATTTTATCTGTGTGTTTTACCTTGTAATCAAAACTGAAATAAACCACAATGAAACTCAGTTTCACTTCCGTTGCATTTTTAAATACGCATGTTGTATGCTTCTGTGTTTTAACATGGCCGCAGAGGGCACCAGTGCCTGACTGGGTGGTTTGGCCTTTGTATTTGTTACATGCAAAAATAGAACCAGCTACGAAACCTTCGCATTTTAATACCGTGCGCCCTGGAGCCATAAAAATCGGTAAATCAAATACAATGATACCCCTGTACTCAAACAACTCTGTATTCAAACAAATTGTTGTTCAACCCCCCAAAAATAGTTTTTTTGGCTTCTTTGAAAAATCGGAACTTCAACGAACCCAAACTTAACCAAACATAGCCACACGATATGGCCAAGTGAGATAAGTTGCCATCTCCGCTACTTTTCCCAAGTTGTATCAAGTATCATATCGAAAAAGATTGTCAGTCAGACAACCCGTTTTGAAAATGTAATCTAATTTAGTGCATTTTAATGCCTTTTTTAGCAGATAATATTAGGTGCCAAGAATGTTAGTGATAAGGTGAGGAATAAGGAAAACAGTTGATTCAAAGAACACATTTGTTGCAAAATATATAAACTAGTCTAACTGTGTATACAGTCAGTCAGTTGATCAAAGGTGTGGAAAATGCTTTCAAATGCATTTTTATTTTATTCTTTATTGTGTTTAATCTTTCTTATTGAATAGTTATTATTGTTTAGGTACACATTTAAAACTATTTCAGGTATTTATGGTTGTTTAGTTACACGTTTTATTTATATTTCTGGTATTTTGGAAAATGTAGGAACTTATAAAACAGATCATGTTCAAGTACAGAGGTATCACTGTTTTATCAATTTCGTCAATAGGTAATATTAATAAGTGTCTTTCCAAACCAAGACAAAAAAGACCCATATCATTACCAAAGATCACCTTGAGTATAAGAGCAAGTAGCAGCGAGCTGAAGGCTAATGGCAGGCTGCTGGAGACACCCCAGCTCAGCCAATAGATGGCGCTTCTGAGACCCATCATCTTCACCGTTTCTTTAACTCTGGCTTCTTTCTCTCCAACAATACTCTTAACCACCATGGCCACAGAGAAAATCCAGGCCAGGGTCATGTATAAGGGCAGTGAGCCCGCCAGCGACCGAAGGAACCTGAAGGAGCCACACCAAGACCCGACAATAACTTTGTTTATGCTTGCCATACTCCAGGTTTGAAGCTTTATAGTTTTAAAACAGGGATGTCAAACACACGGCCCGCCAACAGATGTTATGCGGCCTGCAAGGCATTGCTGAGAGATGCACAAAAGAAAAAGGGTAAAAACCGAGCTTTAGTTTTAAATACGTCCACTGGATGTCACAAAATCGACACTCCACTCCAAACCACCCACTGTAGCTGTATCTGCTGACTACCATTTACCAAACAGAGAACATTTGAGGAAACACTCATTCAAATGTTATTTGACTTATAATAGACACGCTGTTTAAGGCAGTGTTATTCAACCTTTTTTGAGCCAAAGCATATTTCTTTCTTAAAAAGATCCAGGGGGATACCAACAGATGGTTCCGTTGAATCTCCGGTAAAAGTAAATGCAAATTAAACATAGCTTTCGCTAGACTACAAAGGCACATGAATTGGAGAATATCCCATGGCACAGTCCAACAGTTAATTACTGTGCCACGACACTGGATCAGAGGTTGAAAAACAATGGTTTAAGGCAATTCAATTGCATGTCTGTCTTAACTAAAATAGTTGCTACTAAACTTTGCCTTAAACCTTTCTATGTTCGTAATTGATTGAAACCCGTTATCAACTGGATTACAAAATACCAAATCAAAAAATAGTACCTGGGATTCTTTACAGAAGTTTAAGCACACTTTAGCTCCTGTTTATAATATATGTGAATCCCAGCAGCAACATTCCAAAATTCAAGTCAACATTTTGATAAAAATAAATTACAAGCAGAAAAAGATGTTTAAATCATGAAAACAATCCTTTAAATTGGTTCCACTCAAATGTGTGTTTGTGTGCTATTTTACCCACTTTCCAGTTTGCATCAGTTTTTAACTAAACTGGAGTGGAAATAAACTCAACTATTGTTGTGTTTTTTTTTTTCAATCGCCTAGTTAATTATCATAACTAGGCATCAAATCTTAGTGAAGGAAAGAATCAACCTCAATCTTCTTACAATCCAGTCTTACACCTGGGAATCATTATTGTAGGCCTAATTCAATTGTAACCCTAAGAAAGATCCCCGGCCCTACAACTAAGGGATATTTTATGCCATTAATTATATCATATATATATAACATATATTTGAATAAACAATTACTAGTCCGGCCCCCATGAGAGTGCTTTTTTCCATCATGTGGCCCCCAAGCTAAAATTAGTTTGACACCCCTGGTTTAAAACAAAAAAACCTGATCCAAAAACTCTCTTTATGGCAATCACCATTTAATCTGCCATTATTATTAATGTGCTTAACCAAGCAGTCGGGATGCTCATTTAGAACTTGTGTTTTCCAATATTCATCTCTCCTCCAAGGCCCTTGGCTACATGTATTTATTGTTATTAATGTTGACACATTAGATAGTCGGCATCGGAATAATCTATTGGGGAAGTAACCATCATCTTTAAATCATGAACAATGGCGGCGCAAGGAAGGAGTCTCTTTTTCAAATCCATATAATAAGGCCTGCCGGAATTTTGCACATCGTCTCAATTTTTAAGACCAAAAGAGCCTTGCCGCCGCTGTTGTTGTTGTTGTTTCCACCAAGGTTCCTGAGGATTATCCTCAGAAGCGCTTGACTGGCATGTGGGAGGCTGAGAAGTTCGATTGTCCGACTTGACGATGATACCGCTCCAACTGCACCACACGGCACTGAAGGCAAAGGTGGTCGGGCATCTCTTTATCCTCGTCACACAGGCGGCACCACCTTTGTAGATCTGGGTGATGTCCATAACGGAAACGTATCGGATCGACGAGGTCTTTCTTCGTCAGCTCGGCAGTGTTGGGCAATGGGAATGAAGGGTGATAAGACAGGGATGTTGGGGATTAGAAAGGGGTGCAGGATCTGCTGATGATTGCATGTCTTGTTGATCTGTTCAGAGGTTACTCGGGTTGGGACAGAGTTTTGGTTGTTACCAAGGTCAATGCTTGGGAGGTCGCAGTGGCCAGGGACCCAGATGCCTTAGGTGGCCTTTTGGAGGAGAAGACTTTGGATTGACTGCTGGACTTCAATAATTGAGGGCCAGGCGGGTTTGGATTGCTGATTGTTTCAACCAGGGATTTACAATCAGTGCCGATGATGGCAGTAAAACCAGTTGCTGTTAGAGTGAAGCCAGGATACAGTCTCCTTCAAGGCGACCTTCTCACCATGGAAAGAGCTACTGACAGTTCCTATCTGTTCACGCCAGCTGTGAATCCTTTCTTCTCCAGGGTATGAAAAAACCCACATCTTCGTTCTGGATGCCATTGAGTGTGGAGCCATCGGTGTAGTGAGATCAGTCGGAGCGTGCATGTAATAGCGTATTAGAAACTGCCTTCAACTGTTGGGATGAGGATTTAAGAATTGGAGTAAAATTAGTCTAAGGAGAAGTTGGAAGAGGCAACGGGATGTTAGGAGTATGTGCATTTGCCATGGGCTTGGTTAAAATATTTAGGTGGGGTAGAACAGAATTGGTGGTGCTCGACCAATTGGATCATTGCAGTCTTTTGTCAACTCTTTTGTGGATAAGGGAAAATCATTATTATTAAGGGTTGCATTGCCGATATAAATAGAGGGTGACCAATTTGCTTCTGTGCTGTACATTATGAAGAAATCAACTTCCGTGTTTGCCGTGTTAAGCTTAAGGCTGGCCTCTACAACCCCAGCTGAAAACCTTTAAAAATGAGTCAAAATCCGAATCGCCGCCCTTGTTGCTCTACAAACGCCACGGGGAGATTGTACCACTGGCCTTCAGATAATCAAGCCTAAATGCAATCACCAAACACACGCAGTGCCAAATATCCACAGCTCTAATTGCATAAGGAAAACGCTGCTTGAAAGCCATGGTGATGCAACCGTGGGAAATAAACTGCTGCCGCTGTGATCTTATTTTTAATAAACTGCACTTCAGGTTGCAAGGGAGAAAAAAAAGATCATTTCCGAAAGTGGAGTTATCAGCGGTAATTATTTGACAGAGTAGCCCAATAATTTGTTGATTACCCAAACGCACGGCACACTCAAAAAACAGTTGGGGTAAATGTAACTTGTAATTTGGATCAAGCATGGGCCGATCCTTTACCTATGAATAAAAATGTCACTCAACTAAAGAAAATGAAAATGTTTTTATAAAAAAATTACAGAATGATAAGACGTATTTTTACGATAATAAGGGATATTTAACCTTTTTTTTTTTTATGTGCGCAGTGCACACTGTGTGTGGGTGTGTGTATGTGTGTGTTGTAAGGCGGACGTAGTAAAGGACACCATGGAATGGGGAAGTGTGGGCATTTCTTGTACATGAAAGAAGAGGTTAAAGGGGGAATACTGAGTGTTGATTATTAATGAAAGAACAAGTATGAGGGTAACACGGAACATTGTGGGCGTAGAGAGTGCACCATGAGAATGCTAAAGGGTGCAGATTGTTAAGGAAGCCCGCGCTCTATTTTCAGATCCACCTTGCGTTTATGTAAATTACAACAATGACACAAGTAACTGAGACTGTGCCTTTTAGTACGGTGCGCCACATGGTTGTAAAAATACAATTTTGTTAAAAAAATATTTGTATGTAATGTCGCATAAAAACAACCCTCAGAAATGAATTATTATTTACTATTTTGAGTCCACGATTCGACAGACCCAATTCAGGTGAAGCATTGACTTTACTTGGATTAATTTGATCCACCCTCATAGGTTGAACTGAAAAAAATTGTCTATTTGCTGTAAAAAATTAAATGAATTGAGTCAAAAATAAGGAAAAGAATCAAGACAGGATCCTTTAGCTATACTGTATTTTTTCTGAAAGTTATGACAATTTGTGTTAAACAACCCCAAAAAAGTGAGTCATGTTGCAAAAACATGGGTCAGGTTGCAAAAGTCAACAGAAAAATTGTCTCTCTTTATTTAAAAAAATCCAATAATAAGGGTAAATTCATACAAAATAACCCAGAAAGTCTATTTCTTTTATTCGAGTAATAGATCGGTCCATTTTTTTAACCAATTTTGGGTTTAAGTATTGACTGACCAATTACTTGGGTTTATTGGATCCAACCTCCAGGGTTATGGAAAAAAAAGGCTCATTTTTTTTACCCAACTGAATTTTAAGGTGCACAACCGACCAGATCAAATTTCGGGCGGCGGATGATTCGAAAACAGTCCCGGTCTTCATGCCTCGTTTGGACTGACCTTGACCATGACACTAAGTAGAGCGCACGGGACGGCGAGCAGAAGTATGTTCTCAGCAAACCTTGCCAACCAGAGGGCGGTTTCACACACCCCAACCGCCCTCAAGACCTCTTTGAGCCGAAGCTCCTTTTCCAAGACCAGGTCTTTGATGGTCATGCATGTGGTGTACATGAAGGCCAGGACCAGGAACATGGGGAGGATTCCACCAATGGCTCCGATAAAGCTGCAATAAATTGTTATCCATTGGGGACCACAGAGGCATGACTTTAATGTGCCTCTTTGGATCACAACATTGCGGAGTGGCCAAAATGTGAGAAAGATCCAACTGTGTGCTGCTGTTTTGGTTAGTGAAGACCCTTATATAGGAAGTTAACTGATCTACTGGAAGTAAGTTGAGTTCTGTAATTGTACTCATAATAGATGAGTGATAAATTCAAATACATTGGTCCTTCTACATATGAGATTAATTCGGACCTGGATCGAATTCGTATCTTGAAATTTTTGTATCTCGAAAACATCTTCCCCATAAGCAATAACCAAGAAAAGATTAATCCGTTCCTGACCACCCAGAATTATCCATGTTAACCCTTAAATAGCTATAAAACACATTTCCATTATCACTAGAACCATATTTGAAAATTAATTAAACATAGTAATACAGTTATAAGATAATTAAGCTAACATTAACAAAATATATGTGTCTTTATTGTAAGCACTTACCATGGAGCAAATCACTGGAAGCTAATGGAGGTGGTAGAGGAATGAGAGAGAACGAAAAACTGTTGATGATACTTTTACACTGCACACTTAAAAAATTATGTTACTGTAACTTCAGATTAACTTATTTTTTATTTAAATGCACTAGTCATACTTTAATCTTTTTCCCCGTAAAGTAAGATTAATTTGACTATATATATATATATATATATATACATATATATATATATATATATATATATATATATATATATATATATATATATATATATATATATATATATATATATATATATATATATATATATATATATGTATATATATATATATATATATATATATATATATATGTATAGATACATATACCTGTATATAAGGCAGCACAGTGCTTAGCGCGTGTGCAGCACAGTTCTGAGTTTGCATGTTCTCCCCATGCTTGCATGGGTTTCCTCCGGGCAATCCGGTATCCTCCCACTTTCCAAAAACCTGCATGTCAGGTTAATTGGCCGGTCCAAATTGTCCCTAGGTGTGAATGAGCGAGCGAATTGTCTGTCCCTGTGTGCCCTGCGACTGGCTGGCAACCAGTTCAGGGTGTCCCCTGCCCACTGCTAGATCATTTATATACTGGCCAATTTTTCCAGGACATTTCCGTTTTATTTATTATTTCCCCACTGCAAAAATTGCAAAGTTTTATCCACTCATGTATAGTGGATGTATCCATCCATATGTAGTGCAATTCTATTCTTTTTACTATTCATGTACAAGCACATTGTGTAAACACATGAGACGCAGTATTGGAGCTCACTTGTGGAGCATGGAGGAAATATGCACAGTACTTCGTGAATTTGGTACATAAAGAAAATGGTACAACAGTTACCTTACGTCGGGAGACGTGAGGATTTTATTGAAGAATTAATTCCATTTTGTACAGATCAAACATTGTCGTATTTTTCCAGAAATCAAATCCTATTTATCGGAATCACTCTGACGTCTCAGTCAGAGTAATAAAGAGATGGGAGCACTTTGTTATATTGGCAGTAGCCAGGAATATTGACATGGCATTTTGGTGGCATTACCAACGACCTTATTGCTGTTGTAACAGCGTAGTCGCTCGCTAACATGAGCTCACTTGCGAAAGGATTTGATTGACTTTACAAATGTTGGATCAGTACATCTTGTAAATAAGTACAGTGGCATTAATAGCAGCATTTCCGTCTATGGAGCAATGTCTTCGTCTTATTGCTTGAGTCAAAAACAGACAGAATAACATTGAGTCTTACAAGAGACATGAGCAGTGGTATCAACTTTTGGGAGACTTCGCCACTCCTTAAAATTATATTTTCTTCAGCAATGCACGTATAATAGTAATCCAATTAGTGTTTGTGTATACTTTTCAGTAACTTAATTTTAGGTAAGGACTTGGACGTCAAACGACTGGGACATTACTGGACAAAAAAACATTCCGAATACAGAGACTTTTTTATAATAATCCATCTCTGTACTACAAGACCCACAAAGCTTTTGGTCAGAAAAACACCTGGATAAGAAAAACTGTACGTGTACAAGCAATCGGATTAACTGAATGCTTATGCATATGTAATCAGAAAATGAAAGGACTACTGTAAATAATCCATCGATTGGACCACTTACAGAAAAAATTACAACCTTAATCAAATTATTGTAGTTGTTTACTTAGTTATAAGCTCCTTATGGTTTTATTAATTCATAACGTCTTCATTTATTCAGTCTAGGGGTCAGCAACAAGTATATCTGAAGCCGCATGTGGCTTTTTGGCACTCCCTATTGGCTCCTTGGCACTTTTTATATATTTTTTGAAAACTATATGGTTTCTGTAGGAGGACAAACATGACACAAACATTCTTAATGCTTTCCAAAGAATATATGCAGTATCTGTTGCCTTCCTTATAAGGCTTATATAAAGCTTTTAATTTTTGAGGCTACAAACATACTTTATTTTGTTTTTCAACCAATTTGGCTTTTACAAAATTTTATTCGGTCGTTATTAGCTCTGCGACTGGGAAGGGCTCCAGCACCTCCGCGACCCTACTGAGTATAAGCGTTGCAGATAATGGATGGATGGTCGTTATTTTTCAGGTTCTCCATTATTCTATTTCAGCGTTTTATTTTGTATCCAGAAAGTGGCCGTGGATGATATCAAAACTTATAACTGGTTTGAACAAATACTCTTGTTTGGGGTGATTTTCTACTTAAGGTTTTGTGTTTACTCATGGGCTGCCCTTCTAGGATAAAATTAATTGTCAGCCGCTTGTAAGCTCGTACAGCCATTGTTCTGTAGCTCATTTGTGTCAGAATATTCTGTAATAAAACCTTTGAAGGAACTGCTAATGGTTCTGCTTTTATTTTGACTAACCTACCGCGTTACAACTAGATGTTAAACAAACATGCGGGGGAATAAAATTCGCTTTTCCCCTTCACTTTTTTGTACCACTTTCCTCGACAAAAAACATATCTAACTTTACTCAGTTATTATTTTCAAATATCTTAATGAACCCCATAAAGTTTGAATCTTCAATGAAGCCAAGACCATTTCTAAAACAAAGGCGAGAAGAGGCAGTGTGAATGCTAATGCTTGGAGGGTCTCTAGAACAGCTGACGGCCTTCTCATTGCGTTAACTCCTTCGGCAGCGATTCCTCCATGCAAGACGCGTCCGACACCGCCAACCTTGCCACCAGATGCTCTTGAATTATGCATCGGGGGATCGATCAAAGGTGCTTAAGTAATAGAACTCCGCGGCCAGCGGGTTAGCGATGCGTTGCTCCTGTTACATTGGCGGCCTGACCTAAATTTAGGAATGCTGAGAAACTGCTTGTTGTTTTATTATATTATCTCATCGAATATAGAAAATTAATTAAAGAACTGCATTTAATTAGTTGTACGTCATTTGTCATGAAATCTCTTTTAAACTCACTTAAACGTTTTAATCTCAAACAACGTAGCGATCTGGCTTACTTTATTAGTTTCCTCCAGTCCCTGAATCTTGGTAAATATCACCAGTTTGCTAGTTGGCTTTGATGTAGAATGTAGGTCACTTTTAGAGTTAACCTGAAAAGATTTAGCAGATATTGCTTGTGTCACATATCTTAATTACTAAGAATTAGAATAGTCTCTGTGGTCATGAATAAAAACATAAAAAAATAAATCAAAAACTGCATAAATTGTATGTAATAAAACTATCGCTTGTAATTTAATCTCTTTTGAAGGTTACAACTAATCTTCCTTTGTTTTATTCACGAAACAATCCACAGCTGGAATGGGCAAAATTATGATATTAGTAAAAGACTTAAGCAACATGGTGATATCAAAAAAGATTGTATGATCATTATTGGGCTTATTTTATTCTGTTCCAACAGTCCCTGACCTGCATTTAGCTCATTTAATCACAAACTGCATCGGCAAATAGCATAACTTTGCTATTGCTGTTTTAGCAGCTAAGTCACTTTAGGCGTTAACACTTGATGATTTAGCAGCTATTGCTTGTGTCACAGACCTCAACTACTAAAAATGACAATTGTCTTTATTGAAATTTTTAACTACGTATTGTAAATTTTTTACAGATATTAGGAATGGCACTCCAGAATAAACATGTAGAAAAAGACTTTAAAGAAGACTTAAGAATAATATAAATATTAGGACCGGCAATATGTACAAGTTAGTGCTTTTAGACTGAGCAAATTTGTAATTGCATCAGACATTAGTGCAATAATACGTAGCAGAAATATTTTGCAACAAAAAAAGTAGTGACATAAAATCAGACTTTTCTTTGTTCTATACATAGTCAAGTTATTTTTCCTCACTTTTGTATGCTTGTTTGGGCTGGTGATAGTCCTGGGGAAGAATCTGTCTCTGAGCATGTTTGTCGTTGTTGTAAGGGGCCTGTAGTGTCTCTTAGAGGGCAGCAGGGTCAAAGAGGTGGTTGCCGGAGTGACAGAAGCCGTTTTTAAATTTATCCTCTGACAAGGCAGGGCGGACCCGATTATTTTCCTGGCTGTGATGATGAATTTCAGCAAACTTCTTCTGTCTGCTGCTTGGTTTCCAGCATACCACAACATGAATCTAGCATTGTGGGAACAGTTAAAGCTGCTACTGCTAGTGTCTGGATGCATTAATACCCAATGCTAGAGCATGGACATTTTGAATAAGAAAACAGTGTTGTGTTTCATTGCATTATTCTTATTATGCACTTATACCTTTTGCCAGTCTCCAAGATCTCTTTATCCTGACATTTTTTTAAATCTTATTTTTCTCTGTTAAATCAAATGTTTATACTGGAGCGCCTTGTCTAATCTCAATGTAAACACTTTTTCACTACAGTGTTTTCAATGACGATAGAGACAATTTCAATTCTATTTGAATTATACCCTGTCCAAAATCTTGACACATTTCTTTAAAAAAATATTCTAGTTTTTATTTCAGTATATTCTAAAAGGTGCCCAATGATTGGCTGGCAACCAGTCCAGGGTCTCTTTTGCACATTCCAAATGTCAGAGCTGAGATAAGCTACATCACCCTGTAATAAGGATAAGCGGTTTGAAAATTGAATGAATAAATTAAAACCTGGAAGGAAAATGGTCAAATGTACTGATTAGTCGCCCCATCATTTTATTTTCAAATGGACAGTGTGTGCTATTCAGCACCTACTTATGGTAAAAAAAAAAACACTTCATCATTTAAAAATATACTTTTGATCTAAACAATAAGCAAAATGAACTATCATATAAATCTGCATTTTCTACGAAGGGTACCCAAAAAACTCAAAAAGGCTGGCTAAGAAATGAAAAGTAAAATGGAACGTTTTGACCATTTTCAGTAGATTGTATTCTTCGTTGTGCTTTCTAGCACTCATTTTTGGTTGCACTACACCTTTCAGCGACATCTAATGGTCAGATAATACACAATGTCCTTTAAAGAAAGTTTTGAGAAAAACATTATATCATATAATATTTTGGCCCTTTCACCACTATTCTGCAGTCAATGTTATTTCATTACTGTATTTGCAATTGATTTAATTCTTAATACAGTGCATGCGGATGGGGAATTTGCAGTGGTAAAGAAAAGCTTGCTCTGCAATAAACGCCACCATAAATGTAAACAAGAACGCATAGCTCGCACTCTGACAGCACTACAACTCCCCTGCCCTCACCACGCCCCGGAATTTAATCACCAAAGCAAAAAAAACCCATCCATCAGAAAGAGCCAACCCAGCATATAATGGAGAACATCGTCAGATGTGAGAATGTTAAAGGCCCATTGATGGAGATGGCAGCCCCAGGATCCAAACAAGAGATGCCTGTGATTCCCGAGCGTGAGGAGGCACGGGGGCCACTGATAAAAGATGTGTTTATGTGCTATCAGGCCCCATGGGGGTCAACATTTATCCCGCCACATCATCACAGGCGCGGCCGTGTGCCGGTTCAATGGGAAGACAGCAGGAGCCGATGCACTTTGGTCATGTTCGGTGCAAAATGCCACCATGGGGGATACACGTGTGTGAAAGTGAGCGTGAGAGTGAGTTTGTGTAGAACTGTGGGATGCAGAGGGGTCAATTTTGGTTAAAACAAACATTCGTTTAGACCAGGGTTGGGCAAACTTTTTGAACCATTGTGCAATTTAAAGCAGAGATAATAAAATATATTCACCTTTAGAAAAAAAAAAAAAGACCAGAAAAAACAATATAACTTCAAGTACCGTATATACTCTCATATGAACCTACATCGCATATACAACACTCCCTGAAACTGCTTTAAAATCGCCACATATTTCAAAAAAATCAAAACCACAATAACTATTCAATTATCTAGATAATAAAGATTACTATGCCAGTAAAAAGCTAAAACCATAACATTTTCCTTCCCCTTATCACTAACTTTTTTCGGGCCAATTATTATAGCCAGAAAAAGGAAAGAAAACCTACAAAATCCACAAAAATGAGATGAGGTTCATCTCAAACACAATTGGGACGATACTGATTGACTAAACAGGAAGAATAGATAAATCAGGACATCATCACCATCTGCTGTTAAGGAGTATAACCGACCCTCTGTTTTTTCTTCTTAGCAAAGGCCCATGACCCGTTGAAAACGGGTCCAAGACCCACTTCTGGATCCCGACGGATTAGAAAAAAAACACTGCCATTGTCACGGTCGCCTTGGTGACCAGTCTGCCCCGCCCTCTGGGCAACAGCTGAAAGCAGTTCCACTAATTGTGGGTCTGTATTTAAGGCTACATTGTGGGCTCTGCGGTTGCTGGTTCATTATACTCTTATACACAATCCCGGTCTGTTATGCTTGTCCTGTTTTAGTCTATTATGCCTTGTCATGTTTTAGTCTGTTATGCCATGTCCTGTTGAGTTCGTGCCGGAGGAACTCTGTATTATTCTGTTTTGCCCCGGAGTATTGGGCGACTTTTATTTTATTAAATAAAACTTATGGATCGTCAACGCATTTGAGTTCTCCCTTCATGCCTCCTGCCTCCGTTCTGGTCCGGTCACCTTCCACGCCACCACGCCTCGTGACAGCCATAGACTGCGTAACATCAAAGACTTCAATTTTTTTTACACAGGAATTTTCGCATCTGGAACAATACAAGGAGGCAACCGCTGAAATATGTCATCGAGAGCTTACGATTGTTCCCCTCCGTTTGACTAGAGACTGCAGTTAAAATAATTACCGCCACGGTCCTTTCCCATCTCTCTGTTTCAGCCCATCTTCTTTTGTCTGATTTCTCTTTTAATTATTCATGAATGAAATAGCAATTTCAAGGGTTAATAATTTATCGGATTGCCCGTGTGGCAGCACGGGTGAGGGAGTAAATGGTGTTGGGACTGTGGGTATTGCACTACTTTATGGCTTCCATTTATCTTCTGTAATTATTAATCGGTCCACTCGGGAAGATGGAACGCAGTGACCGAAGCGGCCGGGGACTGACCGATTTGCTAACGTTACAGGACCGTCACCCAAATGCCTTCCGAATCAAAATCCTGCTGTGATTGGGCTATCAATTGAGTTAATCTGTCATGTAAACATGGTCAAAGATTGTTGGGGTTGGAAAAACGCTGTAAAAAAATACAGTGACTATGATTATGGATATAGAAATTCTTGAACAGCATCTTTTTGACCTACGGATTTGAAAATTGTTAAATACATTGCCAGTGGCTGACCGAGTCCATTTTAGACTCAACCTCCATCTATTACATAGTATGAATAAAATGGATGTATAGAACCAGAAATTGTAGCATGCTGAGAAACTAAAGTACCCTTTTTTAGTATTAATTATTCCCAATTGTATGCACTTTCCCCAAAAGAGGTGCATTGTTATTAAACAGCAGAACAAAGTCATGGTTTTTATGGTAGCTTCCCAAACATTCCATTAGGACGGCTTTATTGAAAAACTCTGCAATATAAAGCACATAATGCTCTGAAATTAGATCCCTAATCTCTGGAAATGGCAGCCCCAGCGGAGCTGAATTTTCTGCGTCGGGTTGTGGAGTAAGGGCACGGTGCTGTTAAATCTCCCCAGTAATTATCTTCAGGGTTTTTGCTTTATTAGGGAAGATCGTAATGTTGTGAGGTTGTGAGTCGGAAGATTTTTTTCTCCCTGTCGATACAGCGTTTAAGAGATGAAATGGGATTAAGAAAGGCTATGTTATGTAAACCGAGCGTCTCGATTTTTAAAATGCCCACCCAATGTAGGGACCAAAATAAATAATTCAACATCCTTTAGTTATTTGGGAATGTCCTGTGGTTTGTCAAAAATTGATCGTTTGGACTGACTGTATTCCTGGTCCCCTACTAGCTTGATTGAGTGGTCCTTTGTTTCTGTTGTTGCCTCATTCAGTGCCGCAACATTTTAAGAAGCAAAATTCCAAAACAAAAAAATATATATTTTTTAAAACTATTGTAAACGTGTCATAATTATCAGGCCTCATGGGATTATTTTGAATTAAAAATCACAATTAGACTGCAGGAGTGGCTTTGATCAAATCTTTGTCCACACATCTAGGGATCCCCAATTCCTTATTATTGCCCGCATGTGAGTAGGTGTAGTAAAGTGTGTTGAGAGAACAAGGTTTATTCCTTTAAAAGATAGTAAATGTTTTGTGCTCGCGGAAGGGAATGCAATTGCATCAAAATAAATGGATCACTTCACTAGAAATATCAAGCGCTGAAAAGTTCATGCATCGCTCATACATTAAGTTTAGTGTTCTTGCAATGAAATGCATTTTCCAAGCAAAGTGCCCTTGAGTTTATAGAAAGCATATATTAGACATTGGGAGTATTACAAATTTTAAAAAAAGGAATGAAATGAAAGATCTACTTGAACTGCATTCTTTGACAAACAGCCTTTTTTCTTCAACAGGTTTATTTTCCTTTATTCCTGGGTTTATGGTTAATAGTTTGGTGCCCACTTGTCCATTTTAAACTTTGTTCCTTGCATCTTCTGTTTCCGAGTTCGGTCTTTGTTTTTTGTTTGGACTGTTAGGTTGGAATTTTTTGACATGTCATTTGGTTTGTACCTCTATTTCATTTGTTACTTTAATATTTGTTTTGTTTTTGGTTTTGTTCATAAACACCATCCCTATTTTGAGCACACCTGCCTCAGTTCCTGCTTCCCCTTACTTTGGGTCCACCCATAAAAAACTAATATCTGTATTACGGAAAAAAGGAAAAAATAATTTGAAAATGCACAAACACAGCCGAATGCGTCACCGAGTGAAATTGGCCTCTATCTTGGCAACTCTAGTCTGGTCAGCTAGTAACATTTGGAAAGAGATCGACAGTTCAACCATTGGTCTTACAAATTCATTGTGATTTAGTGATTTTTTTTCCCTTTTTTGTCTAAAAATATAGGTCCTAAGAAATATTACTAGAACAGCTTTTTTTCCATCTTAGCAACATTGCTAAAATTCACCCATTGCTGTCTCAGTGGGAACAAGAGCCTTCAGCTGGTACAAAATACTGCAGCGAGGCTATTAACTAAGACAAGAAAGTTTGATTGCATTACCCCAACTTTAGCTAACCTGCATTGGCTCCTTGTTAGCTTAAGATGCGATTTTAAGGTTCTGTTGGTAAGTATACAAAATCATGCATGGGCTTGCTCCCTCATATCTTTCAGATTTATTTTCGCCCTTTGTCCCGGTCCAGAGCCTTCTCTCTGAAAATGCTAGTCTACTAGTGATCCCAAGAGCCAAGAAGAGATTTGCAGGTTCGAGAGCGTTCTCCATTTGGACCCTGGTGCTGTGGAATGCTCTTCCCCCTGAGATTTGATCTGCAACCTCAGTGGAAATTTTTAATCTAAGCTTAAAACACACTTCTATTCTATAGCATATGAATAACCTATATTTTATGTTGACAATTTGTGTTTATTATTTGTTATTGCAACATCCATTGCAGCCTGGTCAGCCTGGAAGGGGAATTACCTCATGTGCAGTCCCTTCTCAAGGTTTTTTCATTTTCCTCATGTTGAGGATTTTGAGTTTTTCCTTGCCCTCATGTAGGTTTTAGATCAGGGGATGGTGTAACAATAGTCTGTGTTTTGCAATAATCTGTGGTCTGTGCAGCCCTCTGAGACTCTTTGTGATTAAGGGCTGTACAAATAAACATGACTTGACTTGAATACAGAAAACTCAACGTTCGAAGACAATTGCAAAATATGTGAATGGTGCAGGAGTGTCAGCAATTGATTTGCTACTCAAAATTATTTTTCTTATATTTATCATGTTTAATCTTTACTATTGACACATTTAAATTATTGTTGAAGTTTAGGTACCCATTTTCTTAATATTTCAGGTATTTTGGAATGCGAAGACACATAGAAAAATATATACACATTATTTCTTAAAGAAATATTAGGGAGTAGTACTACAAATCGGTAGACAAACTGTCACGGTCGCCTTGGTGACCAGTCTGCCCCGCCCTCTGGGCAACAGCTGAAAGCAGTTCCACTAATTGTGGATCTGCTACTTAAGGCTGCATTGTGGGTTCTGCGGTTGCGGGTTCATTACTTATTATGCACAATCCCGGTCTGTTATGCCTTGTCCTGTTTTAGTCTGTTATGCCTTGTCCTGTTTTAGTCTGTTATGCCTTGTCCTGTTGAGTTCGTGCCGGAGGAACTCTGTATTGTTCTGTTTTGCCCCGGAGTTTTGGGTGACTTTTGTTTTATTAAATTAAACTTATGGATCGTTAACGCATTTTAGTTCTCCCTTCATGCCTCCTGCTTCCGTTCTGGTCCGGTCTTCCCTTCCACGCCACCACGCCTCGTGACAGAATGAACCCGCCAACAATTGAACTCAGCGAACGATCCCAGCGCGACTTGGGGAGAGCTGGAGAGCGCAGTTTGGCAGGCGCCTACTGAGTTGGCCTTCCCTGCCCGTTCGAACCACGGCCCCGCCCGTCGTGGCCCTTGCTGTGCCTCGAATGGGGTCCCAGGAAGAATTGACGCCTGCCTGCCCGACTCCCGTGCCGATTGCCTGCTATTCCCTCTCCCCTGCGTGCAAATCCGACTCCGACTCCGCTGCCTGCGTGCCAGTCCGACTCCGCTGCCTGCGTGCCAGTCCGACTCCGCTGCCCCTGTTTTGCCGGTTCTGATTTTGACTCTCTCATGCCTGGTCTGTTTTGATTTTGACCCTCTCATGTTTACCTGCCCTGATTTTGCCTGTCCTGTTCTCGTCGGTTCTGCCTGTCTGTTATCCCCTGTCCAGTTGCCCACCAGAACCCCTCCCTGCCGAGCGCCGATTCCGATCCGCCCGACGCAGATGGCGCCTGCCTCTCCCCGTTCCTGCGTGTTCGGAGGAGGGAGCGGGGTTGCCCCAATCGCGAGCGTCAACATTCCGGGGCGTGAGGTTGTAATTTTTTCTTTTTGGGACCTCGGGAGCTGTCCCTTAAGAGGGGGGCTCTGTCACGGTCGCCTTGGTGACCAGTCTGCCCCGCCCTCTGGGCAACAGCTGAAAGCAGTTCCACTAATTGTGGATCTGCTACTTAAGGCTGCATTGTGGGTTCTGCGGTTGCGGGTTCATTACTTATTATGCACAATCCCGGTCTGTTATGCCTTGTCCTGTTTTAGTCTGTTATGCCTTGTCCTGTTTTAGTCTGTTATGCCTTGTCCTGTTGAGTTCGTGCCGGAGGAACTCTGTATTGTTCTGTTTTGCCCCGGAGTTTTGGGCGACTTTTGTTTTATTAAATTAAACTTATGGATCGTCGACGCATTTGAGTTCTCCCTTCATGCCTCCTGCTTCCGTTCTGGTCCGGTCTTCCCTTCCACGCCACCACGCCTCGTGACACAAACAGCGATTTCAAATGGATTTTGGTTGAGTACCGAGGTATGAGTGTTAATATGATGTACATTTAACAATTACGAAGCAGACAAAGGATGATGGTAAATTGGCTGCACTACAGACAAAGTCGCTAGCGTTCCCGACTAGCAATGCACAATAGTTGAGGCAGTAACGGCTAATGTGGCTAGCCTCGCTGATGTGTCTGATACATTATCATTTTTTTCTGGTTTAAAATCCATCCATCTATCCATTATCTGCACCGCTTATCCTAAGTAGGGTCGCGGGGGTACTGGTGCCCATCCCAGCTGAACCCTGAACTGGTTGCTAGCTAGTCGCAGTGCACACAGGGACAAATAATTTGCTCGCTCATTCACACCTAGGGACAATTTGGACCACATTTCAAAAACCTGACATGCATGTTTTTGAAATGTGGGAGGAAACCGAAGTGGCCGCTGGAAACCCACGCAAGCACAGGGAGAACATGCAAACTCTACACAGGAAGGTTTGATCTCATGACCTCAGAACTGTGGCGCACACGCGCAAACCACTGCGCTGACTTGCTGCCCTCACTACACATATAATATATAAAATAAAATACAATTATAAATTAAAGTTATACCTCTCAATACGAGATATTTTAGATGAAAGTTGTCTTAAGAACAAAGATTTTGCCCGCCATACATGAATAAATAAATTATTACATAAAAAATGAAAAATAAATAGTTAAAGTTAGGAATATGGTTTCAAGGTTCCACCTTTATTATGTATGCCGGTAAAAAATATCATCTTTTAAGTACACTTTGTAATAATAATCTGGGTGATTTGGAATGCGTACAAATTGATAAAATGAATACTGTTTTTTTCCCCTCTTTCTTTTTTCTTGTTTTTTTTCCCTTATTCTCTAATTCCCTTTTTTGCTATTCCTCTCCATGTGATTCTATTTTCTTGCTTTTTTTTCTCTTCTATCCTTTATTTACCTTTTATTTTATTTTTTCCCTATTTTAATTACTGTATTTCTCATAATTTTCACAGTTTTTCTTTCCTTTTTTCTCTTTTATATTTGTAGTTTAGTTTTCTCATTGTTATTTTTCTGTCCAGCTCAGTGGCCCTGAGGTTATGGTGCCCGCCCCGAGACTGGGAGGTTGTGGTTCAAGCCTCGGCCGAGTCATACCTAAGACTTAAACATTGGTACCCGTTGCCTCCCTGCTTGGCGTTCAGTATTAGGGGGGTTTGGTCACCTAATGACTCCCAACACCTCAGTTGGGTTGAGCGAGGGGGCTGGGAATCCCCTCCTCTGTATCAATCTCCCAAAAAGAGTCAGAAATGACTCTAGCCACCTCCCAATAGGGGGATATGGCTGCTATATATATATATATTTTTTTTTTTTTTTTTTCTGTCCCTTTCTTTTTTTCCCTTTTTCATTTTCCCTACAGTTTCCTGTTTTCTTTGAAGATTTACTTTTTTCTTTATTTTTCTTTCTTGATATTTATTCTTTTCTTTTTATCTTTCTTAACAAAGGGTTAGGCAATAAAATGACACAGTAAATGTTGCATTTTGGTGACTTTGTGCCTCTGCAGTTTTTATTCTTACTTGTTCTTTGTAGCACCCTTTTTTCTGGTGCACCATACAATACAGCGACATCTTGTGGTCAAATATTACACACTGTCAGTTGAACACCAATCCTTCACACATATTGGTCACCTACAGAGGTATCACTGTAATGCTATAGTCCATTATATCCTAAGCTTATGCATTTAAATCATTATAAAATGATTTAGCTCATCAAAACAGCAGCACTAACCAGGTCACATATGATTCTGTCACAGTGGTCACTCCTCAATTTTGTTTCAGTCATTTTAGATACAATCTGTTTTTGTTCCATAATAGGTTTGGACAAATGAAGGACATTTTGTTGAAGGTCCCCCGTGTGGGGAGATGTTTTTTACTTTGTACTACCAGAAAAAATAAAATAAGAGCACTCACCTGTCATCCACGTAGCAAGGGTACGGCATTTGCTGAGCGTAAACGCCGAGGAGTCGGTCGGGCGACGTTTGCGCTCGTATGACGCCATGCTCCATCATGTCCTGCAGGTAAGCGAAGCCTCCCCGGATATAGCGAAGGTCATTAAAAGAGTTGTCCCGGGCCCCCGGAGACCATGACCTTATTAAAAGCAGACACATTGTCATCGGTGCTGGCAAAGGCCAAGTCGATGTCGGGTGAGCCGCCTCAGGGCTTTTTTTCGGCCCGACAAAAAGTGACAGTAGCACTCAAATTTACGATTTTGTTTTACGTATTGAGCTTTTTTTAACACTGGAGATCGTAAACGCCGTACGGCCGAAGATAATATGGGGAATTGTTTGGGTGTAAACTTTTTCCTATTTCTCCCCCTCATTAATGATTCCAGTTTCCCTTTTAAGTGATAATAAACCTTACAAACACAACACGGCACTTCCTTACTCACAGAAAGACAGACTATGTAGAATATCGTAACAAAATTGTTCTTTCTACGATGATGTTGTCATCTGCTATTAGTGACAGAAGATGATCTAGATTAGAGCACTAAACATTAGAAAGCAGTAGATTCTGTACTCTATTTGTAAGCGTGAATCACAATCAGTCGCCAGAAAATCTGCTTGATTAAAACCAGAAGTGTCAAATTATAACCTAAACAGAAATCTCATGCGATCTGTGGAGCAGTTTATTCACACACAGGAACCTAGTGTTACTTCAAGATAATGCAGCCATAGACGATAATACTCATCCAGAGTCAAGATTTTTCTTAAAAAAAAAAAATCTAGATATTTTTTTAAATAAAATAAAATAAAGTGGTAGTATAACACATCAAAATGGTGGTGTTGGTGATTATGGAAATGGACAAGACAAGCTTGGTCTATTTTTTTTTTACCTCGTACAAAATTTGATGTACAAACCATGTCAATCAATGCAAATGTAAGCACAAAATTTACTGTAGAAGTGTGTTATGTTTGTAAAAGTATTTTTAATACACACCATTCCTGGATAAAACAAAGAAATGTGTTGGGCAGTACCCAGAAATAGAAAAGGAAATCTTTGAGTGGTTTGGGTTTGATACCCTGAGACAAAATGGATATGGAGTATCTCTTTTAAGTTCTTCCTTTGCAAACTCTGAATATTGCACAAGCCAAGCAATATGAAGGTTTCCTTGCTTCCACGGGTTGATAAAGAAGTTGTTTTTCATTTCATTCATAATTTGGCTTTTGTGAAGCAGTTTTAGGGGGTCGACTTCAATGTAAGTTTAAACGGTAATTTGTTACTATATAGTTACGTTCGAAGTAACGTGCTACATTTTGGCATAAGTAATCTTAGGGGTGGAGTGCGGTTAACCGAGTTACTATCTAGTGGAGTAACTAGTGACTGTAACTAATTACTGTTTTTTAATCAATACGCTCAACACTGCAAACAATACGATTATAGTGCCGCAATACGTACCGTTCTTTTTTTTTGTTGGTGCGCTCCACCTCTTCGATGTCCATGCGGATTTTGTATTGGATGTGGGAAGGAAGTCGGCTTGCGTTGTGTGGAATATTTTCAAAAACTACACCGGCCCAAAAAGTGTTGTTCTCTAGGAGCGCCAGTGCTTTGCTCACAAGGTTGTTTTCGCTGGGGGCAGCTTGAAACTTGTTAAGGTCCAGGCACTGTAAGAAAAGAATAGTGTAGTACCTTGGTTGCCGAACGACTCTACATTCGAACAAAATGGGTGCTTGAATGAAAAAAAGAGAACCCAGACAAAGGTAAGTATAGATGAAGTCAGATAAGCGGCCATCTTGGCTACTTATCCCATTCAGTTAGCATCATTTCAAGAGGTTGTCAATACTTTTTGAGAATTTATTGTGAATTAGTTGTATTTATCACATTTTTTGTGAAAATAATGGTTCCCATGAAATTTAGTGATAAGGGGAAGGTAAAAAAACAATTTATTAATTATTTTAATGAAAAGAGTGTCAGTTACATAAATGGTGTAGCGAGTCTGCTAACTAACCTTTGCCTGGAGGTACAGTAGGACTGTTATTGGATAATTGTGTTTATTTTAAAGATTCTTATTTACTTATAAAATAACACAAACATTAGCTATTTTAGCCACGGTATTTGAACAAAAAAATTAGAACTTGAAACCTCGAAGCTGGCAACAAGAGATTGGCTGCCATCTCGGCTCCAACAGCTTGGTTGAGAATTGCTTTATGATTTTGTGTGGTTTACTGGAGATTTTTAGCTAATAATAGGGCTCAGAAAAAGTTAGTAATTAGGGGAAAGAAAAGAATAAACCTTTAAGAAAATATGTTTCTTTTGTAGAAAAAAAAGATTAACTGGATTATACTTTAACATATAATCCTCCAAAATAGATTATAATCCACTCAAAAACTAGGTCATTATTATTTTAAGTAAAATATTGAGTCACAAAACGAAACAAACTCAAAAGGGGCTTTTCAAGTCCAATTTTGTTCACAAAATCCTCAAAACGTTATTTTGCATACAGAGAAAGTATGATTAATTAATTCCAAGTAATAGAATTCTATTTTGGCCTCTCTTTGGGTTATTTTGACTTATGTTTTTTGAGTGTATACTGTTTTGAAAATGTATCTTGAAAGTGGCTGACCCAAATCCACAAAAACATAAATAAAAGACGTCGCGAATGAAATGCAATTATTTGCACGCGCATAATAAATGAGCTAACCGAAGCTACAATGATGACACAAGTCAGGAGATGGCGGCAGCGAGTAAAAAAATGCAAATTTCTGTATAGCTCCTTTAAAGACTTTCATCAGCCTACCTACCTCACAACTCACTACTCCATACTAGAACAACTATTTGACTGAATCCGTGCTGAACCAAATAATTCGAGTCACTTTTGCTGTGGTATTTTAATGAAAAATCTAAGCTCGATTAAAAACCCCGACACGGCTTAACGCATGGCCAGGTGATATGAGCGGCCATCTTGGCTACTCTCCCCTGGCTGAGAAGCATCATTTCAAGAAAGATCTTCAGTCTAACAACACATGTTGAGAATTGATTGCGATTTAGTGCATTTATTGCCTTTTTAGGGCCCCAAGAAAGTTAGTGATAATGGCTTGGAAAAGAGGAATACAGAAAGAACAAGGAACAGGTAGAAGGAGGAAATTATTGCTGAATATGAGATTTGCCTACAGGTGTCTGCCATCGATCAGCTGTTAAAAATTACAGTCAATGCTTTAAAATTGTTTAAACATTTTGTTTTTACTGTTTATTTAATATTATTTACACATGTAAATAATTATTGTTGTCTAGGTGCAAGTTTCTTTTACTTTTGGGGATATTTTGGAATGCAAAGGAACATATGAAAATAAATATGATTGAAAAGGGTTTGGTACTCTAACAAATTGGTCATCAAGAATCAATCCTGAGTGGATGATGGTCAAGTACCAATGTATTCCAGTGCAAGTTAAGGTGTTTTTCCAATAGTTTTCAGAAATTTCCCATTGACAAACTTTTGAAGGTTGAGTAAATAAATCCAGGAAAAGCAGCAATCGACACACCTGACTTTGAATTGTGAGCAAGATTCATCTTCCTCACGTGTTTGATCACACCGAGTCGAGAAAATGGTTCCCCGCCGCAAACTGTGCCATGGATCAATACGTCAACTGCGAGAGTGTGTTCGCACTTTACTCTACGCCATTAAAACTTGACAAACAGCGAGGATTCTCACCACAAAGAAATGAGTGAAAAGAGCTTTCTAGAGATCTGAATAAACAGCATCTGTAGTACCTAAATAAAAGCCACTGCATGATAGGTACGTACACCGAGAAAATCTGAAAGGAGGCGAAGAATCTGGGTGGTGGTGTTAAAGAGGTCACGCCAATCTCGATTGGGCATCCCAGCAGGTCGATCCTCCGGCAGGCCGTTGTAGAGAAAGTTGGAGAGCAGAGTGGCTGTCCAGTCGGTGCCGTTGAGTTGCTGGTCCAGGACGGTGGAAAAAATCGGACTGGACAACAAAGTCTGAGGACCAAAAGTATGTTTACAGTCGACTTCTTATCGTACTTATAGCCCCACGTACACCTGGTGCCACTGGCAATCGACATTTTTCCCTTGGCATTAGATGTGCGGCGTGACAAAATTTGGAGTGGACTCGCGTGAGGCCAAGGATATAGAGTATCGAATATGTTTCATAATTTTGGTACTTCTTTGCCAAATTGTGTCACATGTGTGGCTGCGAGTTGCTAAATTATACACATTGTCCAAAACAGATAACGGCGAGCTGCTCTTTTCTACAACGCATCGCTCTAAATACAAAATACCGCAGTGAGGTCTGAGTACATTTCAAACACCCTTAAGGGTGGATAAATAAGTTTTCTTATGCCAACGTTATTCATACAATTTATAACAGGGGTGACATTACTATATTCAATATTTACCGTATTTTTTAAAGTGTAGCGTACGCAAGGCCATATTGCGCATATTACCCCAGACGGTGTCAACCAGTTTTGGAGCACAATCCCCACCCACCTGACCCTAATCCTCCCAAGACGTTACATTGACTGCGTGGACAGAACACTGGAACGGATCACTGCATTTGTGACTTTCATTGTCAATTCTACTGTGTCTTCTGTTATCATTTTAGGTTTCATCTTGAAGTAAGACTGTGTCTTTGTGCGTGCATAAAGTCCTCCATCAAATGCATTAGATTTACATTTTGGTAAAGTTTGTCACTTCCGACTTCAAACAAGCACGTTTATTTGTTTGTTTTTTTAATATTCTTGTGACAGATTCTGTTTTGCTGGTAGAATTAGAGTGCGTGATAACAACTACCCAAATTTTGAATTCCTTTTTTAGGTAAAAAGAAATGCGCCAAATACTCTTATGAATACGGAAATATGTACTCACGATATTTATCTTTTTTCACTCACAAATCCAGCAGAATCGTAACTGAATAGTGGGGAAAGTTATCTAGCGAACACGCTACAGTTCCCTTTCGGTATCATTGGAGTAATTGTTCAGTCCCTAGGAGTTCCCTATAATGGTCGAGGCAGCCCTGATTTTATCTCCCCCTTCTGCACGATAGTAAAAGGCACAATATGGGCTTGTCTTTGTAGTTGGTATCTATATCTGTGATAGTAGCCATTTTGAATGGCCCCATGATCCAAAACTACTTTCTTTAGAAAAACTAGTCTCACCTTGTTCCGATAATTTCACGAACGTTTAACCGACAAGGCCCAGTCAATGGATTGTCAGGATCACAACTGTTTAAGAACGTCAGCTTTTTCAGTTATGATATGTACACATTGCCCGGGAGAGTTTTCAAGCCTCCTGTTCAGTATGGCAACAGAGTGATGGAAGTAATTATGGATAAGTACGGGATAATTTTCATCCTGGCAGAGGGGATTATCTATAGAAGTAAAGGACATGGACACTTTGCCTCCACCTCTATCCCTTTCCCTCCCTCCCCTTCTCTCTCTTGCAGTATTTCCTTGACACCGACATTACTCTAGTGTCACTCCAAATGAGCTTATAGGCAGCTGGAAGAAAGCAGACATGGGCCGCTCCGCATAGCCGCGGTATTCATTACCCTAGCCCTAACCTTTACACAAATGGGCCGGTATTCCTCCTTTGTCTTCATTTTCTTCGCCAGCACCGCCACCAGCAGGTGCTACCAGGCCACCGGCTCGGAGTGTGTTTTCGTCATCGCCGGTCGAGGTCTTTCAAGGTCGCAGACATGTTTTAGTTTTGATGGACCAATTACCGGGGCCGGCAGGTCCATCTAAGATCCGGAGCTGGACAAAGAGATACCGTAAAATAGAGGCACTAAAAAAACTGAGTGAACACAGGTCGGGAAGTTGTTTCCCTGTTCGAGTGACATCCAAATTGTCTTTCTGGTGGTGGCATAACCCGACCTGCCGCAGTTATTAATACACAAACCCTTACTTGCGGTTATTGTGACTTGACCCTAAGCAAATCTCAGTCAATTGATGTTGCCATTGGTTGCCATGATTTTTTAGCAAATTTTCCCTTCTAATTATTATAAAAGATTCCTTGCAACTGGACAATGAATCAAATGATACCGAAAGGGAACTGTAGTGTGTTTGATAATTTTCTAAATGGTCAAATTTAGATTTAGAGGTTTTGCTCCTGTTATAAATTACTTCAATCCCAGGCTATTGCGACTTCAGTTCACGACTTCAGTGCATCTTGGGTTGAAAAATATTCAGTGATTCATTAACCCCAGTAATATGCGATTGGGGATAGCAGCGCACATTTTTGTCAGGCCAGGCAGCTCGTTTTTGTCATTCTTTCATCCAAAAAGTGAATTGCACTTGTGCGCCCGCACTCTATTTCTTCCAATGCCATATTTCTGCAAGCATAGACCAACAGAAGGCCTTTTAGTCAGGAAGTGTGCTGCTCTGGTGCAACGCACAGTTGTGGCGGAGATCCATTACCCCTAGTTAACTATTGATGGCAGTGGGATTCCTGTCCTGCATGCATGCCCTATTTTTAAAGTTATTTTTACTTAAAAGAACAGCATCTGTGCGGCCGTGATCCATTATACCGAGTCAACGATTGCTACAAGCAAAATATCCAACAAGATTATGTGTTACCCTTAATGTTGGGCGTCTGTTATTTTCTGTCGACTGTCAATAAAAAGCTCTGTCCAAATGTTCTCACTGGTGATTGATTGAAATAAACATCCGGTGTCAACATAAATCAATCTTACCCGTATAGCGTTGACTTGCGGGCTGCCCTGAAGAAAATCCCAAACTTGTGGACCCAGTTGGTCCCAAGCATTGACTATTTCTTTGAGCATCGCTAGGGTGCTGAAGGTGCTGTTAGCCTGATAAACAAAACAACAACAACAAAGCTACACTGAACAGGTCGGTCACGATTATTAATTTTTTAAATATAAATTCAAACTTTATTTCTTCTCATTTTACAAAGTTCATCAGCATTACATTGATTGTGTCAAACTGGGGCCAGCAAAATCAGAAGTCATCTTTACCTATTAACTGCCCTTTGAGATGACGGTGTGTAATATTTAGCGCCGGCTTGTAGTGAAATCAATTGAATCGTTTAAAAAAACAAAATTGTTTTAAAACAACAAAATTACATGAACTATCAAATTAACGTGCATTTTTTTTTTCAAATACACATGGGTTGAGAAATTTGCATTTATATTATATTACATGGACCTCACCTAGAGGGAGCTGACCTAATTGTCCAC
The DNA here is from genome assembly GCF_059441175.1 of Urocampus carinirostris. Classification (NCBI taxonomy): domain Eukaryota; kingdom Metazoa; phylum Chordata; class Actinopteri; order Syngnathiformes; family Syngnathidae; genus Urocampus; species Urocampus carinirostris. Next base: position 28,236,209 of record NC_142359.1, on the reverse strand, counting down.
CATCTTGCTGCTACAGGTGTCCCAAAAGAAAAAAAAGAGAAAAAAACTGCAGTTTGGTGACTGAGTTTCCATAGTTTGTATTCTTCTTTTTACTTTTTAAGCATTCATTTTCGGTTGCACTACACAATAAACTAACTTCCACTGTCCCTTTATCTATTTTTAATGGTGCTTTGCAACCTTCGGTTTTTCCTTACTAGGCGGCTTTGTCAGCTGCAAAAAAATAGCTCATAGTAGTAGCATCCTTAAAAACATCCTTAATTAGTAATGGAATGTAATTTTAAAGGGACTGTGTGAACTATTTGAAAATTAGATGTTGCTTTTTGTACTGCAACGGAAATAGCGATCCTACTAAGGATAAGCGGTGCAGATAATCAATGGATGGATGGACATATATATGATAACGTTTGTAATAATAAATGAAGTTTTAAATTACTACTGCGAGTTGCTAAATTATACACACCGTCCTTTTAAGAAAGTGTTCCCTAGATATTAGTGGTGAGTATTAGTCAATTCATCTGCACCAGGAATAACTTGTTATCTCACTAGCTTGAGCTGTTGTTGGTGCAAAACAGTTGACTGTCTCCCAATAAAAAGATCAAAGAAAAAAACAAATCCCTTTTCTCCTTTTGCTATCACACTACTCCGTGACTCGTTTCACCGCTACACGCATGTTTCTCACCTCTTTGACTATGAGTCGTGTTGCCGGGCTATCAGGTGTGAAAAGGACTTTTCCTTGAAAAAAAAACTTGAAGGTCCGCCAGATGTAGCGGAGCTCAGAAGTTGTCTCCAACATCTCGATTAAAGTCTGACAAAAAGAACCTACAAAAGCCAAGGTGAGACAAAATTTAATTTTTTTCATTTATTTTAAATTTCTTGCAACTTTATAGTTTCATCAGGCACCTGAAAAGAATAAGGGCTGATGGACTGAAGCCAAATAAAATGAAATTAAGTCCATACAAGGAAACCTGGAGATCAACGCGACACAATGCAGGAGGACATCACCATAGCACTTCACTCTGCGCTGAGCCACATGAAGCACCAAGGGAGTTATGTGCTGCTCTTCTTGGACTTCAGCTCAGCCTCTAAAAACATCATCCCATGGATCCTGATGCAAAAACTGCTGCATCTAAGCCTCTCCACATTCATCTCTCAGTGGATAAAGGACTTCCTAACAGATCCTCCACAATCGGTCAAGCTTGAAAACCATTGCTCCTTCACAATCACACTACAGTAGGCACCGGTTCTCCTTAACAGTGGTTATTGAGTCCCCTGCTCTTCACTCTCTATACATCCACCTGAACCCCGACCCATGCCTCCAATAGTTTGCTGAAGACACCACCTTGGTCGGACTTATGTCAGGGGAAAAAAAAGAGTCAGACTACAGGGATAAGGTAAAAAGAAACAACAACAGCGTGGTGTTTGTTGGACAACCTCCCAATGAGCACCAGAAAAACAAAAGAGATAATTCTAAACTTTAGGAAGGGCAGAAGAGACCCAGTCCCGCTTCACATCAACGGAGACAGCGAGGAAAGGGTCCACATCAACCGATTTCTTGGGGTGCGGATCTCCAACACCGCTGCGGCGATAAAGAAGGCCCAGCAGTGACTGCCCTTGCTGACAGTGCTCAGGAGAACCAACCTGGGTTATACGCGGGGTGCTTTGCAGCGGAGAGGAAAGCATTGCAAGATCATAAACACCACCCAAAAGATTTACGAGCTGCCCCCTGCCCAGCCTAGAAGACATTGCCAGCTCTTGCTATATCAGCACAGCTGAGCATGGCGATGCGGGTGCGGGTAGAAGGATTGAATCCAAAAAGAAAAAGAAAGAAAGAACGAAAGAAATAAGTAAGTCAGCAAAAAAGAAGCCTGGCCAAAACCAGAATGTAATGATTGACTTTTTAGGCCCGGACCGACTTTCTAGTGGGGCTCGGACTAAATATCTTACCTCTAGACTATATCCATAATTTCAACATTCTATCATTCCTGCTCTCGGCACATAGCTTCATTTTCTTATTTGGCCCTTCCTTCCATTTTGACTTTTATACAACTCACTTCTACTCTATAGCATTCGAATAACCTAAACTTCTTATTTGTAATAACTTGTGAAGCCCTTTGAGACTATTTGTGATTAAGGGCTATACAAATAAAAATGACTTGACTTGACTTGACTTGGTTTAGCTAATGCAATAAACAATCCAAATCATTTAGGTAGCCAGTGAAAAGTAAAGTGCATTAAAGTAAAGGTTCACTGAATACATTTTTCACGTATAAATACACATTTTTAAAAGTGAATATACTGTGAGAATAGCAAGCAGCAGTATCTGAGTCATTATTAATTTAACTCAACTGCCTGCAGTATATAAAAAAAAAAACAGGTTGGGTAAGCCGCGAGCGTGTGAAGCGAAAAGCAGCTGCTGCACTTCAATGATCTCCAGCATCAAGTGCCTCCAGGTCCACGCTTACCCTACTTGCTCTACAAGCTCGCCATTCCAAAACGCTAGCGCTTTCTCGAGTGCTCATCTTCACCAGCTTACAAAGTAATTCGTTCTCACCAGCCAGCAATCTCCGCAGGATCGATCTTCGTGTGTCAAACACATCACTAGTAGCATTTCTTGATGATTTTTGTTTCATGTGCTTAAAACAAGATTTTGTAGTGATTTTAAGATTTGCTGCTGGCAAAGAAAAAATAAGTTTAAAAATAAAGTAAAATAAGAAGACTCATTCTTAAAATGTGTGATTTTACTTAAGTAATTATTAACACGTTTTAGCTCGTTTGATGTTTCCTGTTTGACAAGAAAATAAGTTTGAATAATATAGCTAAATAACAAGAATAATTATTAGAATGTGTGATTTGAATTGAGTAATTGTTTTTACAGCGGTATCACTGTATTTTGAAACATAAATAGGATTGCATTCCAATCGGAGAGAACTTCTCCAAAGTACAATCTTTTTTTTTCCGTGGGTTGATTTTTTTTTCCTACTGACTTTTTGCCGCCATGCCCCTCAAGGGGAGATGTTAGCAGGCCTTTTTAGCGCAATTAAACGCAAGCCCTCCTGCTCGCCTCCCGCTCAACGCCTCTCCCAGGTGCTGCTGGGAGGTCGGCTCAAAAGAAGAGCTAATGGCCGCCCTCTAACCGGACCCCGGCCAGCTGTTCCCATCAAAGGCGGGGAACAGATGCCACTTTGTGGAATTGCGGCCCACCAAGATGAGCTTCTAATTATTAGCTGGCCATGGCCGTGCATGATACATTTTTGGATGAGAAGCTTCAAGCAAACCCATTTGATACGCTAAATCTTCACGGTGCCAAATCGTTCGGCACCGACAAAAATATTTTTTGCATGATACCGTCGATCTTTTGTGTATCTTTGATGAAAAGGAATCCCGACGAGCTACATAAATCCCCAAAGAGAAATACCCCCAGGAGATCCTGGGTGGGGGGATGGGAATATGATATACAATCAGAAGGACACAAGGATATGCCCTGCAAACTGACAGACTACTATTGATATGTATCTGCGGCAAGCCGTGCAAAATCAACCGCTACCTAAAAATCCATGAGGCCAGAAGGAAATGTTTGGAGCAGGAGAATGAGTTACAATGCACAGGTCCTGGACCTGGTGTGACACAGAAGAAACAAGCGTTGGCAGAACTGTACATCATCCTGCGGCTAATTGACAACTCCACTCAAAACAGAATGGCACAGGAGACGGGTAAGTGAGTGAGCAGGGAAGCGGGCCGCCTTCATTGCCAATCCCCTTCCATTTTTAAGCGGTTGCTTGGGGACAAGCACAGTGGCCGGCTTGAATGCTCAGGAGAAATGGTGAATCACTTCCTTCGCAATACAATAACCAGAAAACTGAGAGAATAAGAGCTAGGTTCCAACAAAGCTCTTATCAGCCCTGACCCACCAACAATTCAAGGTGTTAAAGTCAAACCTGAAGGAAGTTGAGGGAGTCATTAAAGCAGCCCGAGGGGTCCAAGTAGCAGAGAGATGGCTCATGTTAGATAAAAGTAATATGAATTTCTTGATTGACGATTATTTGAACACAATTTAATATTGTCTTGCTGTGGAATGTTTTGTCAATAAAACACTGCTGCAATAATTCTATTCTTCAAGAGATGGAATTACAAAAGATAGCTGTATAATGCCCTAATTATTATAGTTTCCAGTTACTTTTCTAAGTTCTTATCAATGACAAAAAGAAGAATACTAATTCAGAGCGACAAATGAGGCAAAATTCATTAGCATGCTAACAGATATGCTAGTAATTATTTTGTCTGTGCTTATTTGCTGTTTATCTCCTTTGCCAAGCAACTTTGATTTCTCAGGGAATGACAGCATCTTATTAAAATCTAATTGCGCAGCGCTCTTTCGTAGTGAAAAGGTTTAATGAAACATCCGATGGTAGATCTAATTCGGGATCTTATGGAATTAAACTGGCCGACTACAACGCCGATGGCACATTTAGTGCTCTGACGTTAGGATGAGGTAGAAAAAAATGTGTCTGAAATATAGAACGAGGCTTCATCCGCCTCAGGCAATTGCTGTAGAGTGCGAGGCTTTTGTTGAACAAAAATCCAGTTTGTATAGATAGATAGATAGATAGATAGATAGATAGATAGATAGATAGATAGATAGATAGATAGATAGATAGATAGATAGATAGATAGATAGATAGATAGATAGATAGATAGATAGATAGATAGATAGATAGATAGATAGATAGATAGATAGATAGATAGATAGATAGATAGAAAGATAGATAGATAGATAGATAGATAGATAGATAGATAGATAGATAGATAGATAGATAGATAGATAGATAGATAGATAGATAGATAGATAGATAGATATCATATAATATCATACATAAAGTAATGATTTTTTTTTTGCTCATCTAAATGTAATTTGGAAAAATCCTCAAAGTTAAACTTTAAAACATAGTGCTCCTGTTGACTGGTCAGGCTAAAAAATGCTGATGATATTTTTCAAATATTACGGAGGAGGCTTACTGGAAGTATTGCGCCTTCCGAAGATTGACTGCTCGCTAAACACTCCTTTGAGCGACAGGGAAGCCAGGGTCACATTTGTGGAATTGGAGTCAAGCCGCTTTCCGCACAGAAACATATTGACGCTGCCAATCACGTCCCTTTGGAAATCCAGCGACCCGGCCGAAATCATGGACTCTTGCAAACGGCTCACCTGCTTGCAAAAGGGGTGAAAAAACTCAGATACGACGGTATGAATAAGAGATCTCCTATGTGAGGGGAAGACTCACCCCTTGGATGAGTGGGAGAGCGTTTGCTGTGGTTCTTGCTAACAGCGTCGTCACTTTGACAGTGTCCGGATTCAAAGCTGACGGCAGCTGGAGAAATATAATATATGTATGTTGTTGAGTATTAAAGAACTGAAAAATGATCTGAAACAGAACCCTTGAGGACACTCAGGTTTATAATGCCGATATTGGGTATCGATGCTGGTAGCAGACTTTTCAAACGCTGCCTACTAGTGGCCATTTATTAATAAAGATCTGAAATGATGGTAAAATGCCAACAAGTGAATGCAATAATAAGGAAACATTTTTGTTCAGATGTTACAGACTTTCTTTAAAAACTTCAGTGATACTTTTTTCAGAGTCGAGGGTTGTTTATTTGTTTTTGTTTTGTGTTCATGTGTGTCTTTGAGTTGTTAAGTTTTAGCTTGTCCACCTCTGTTTTCTTCTACGCCTATTTGGTTTTGGCCTCAATCGACATTGTGTGCATTGACCATTTTTCTTGTTGGTCAAGTTTGTATTTGGTTGAAGGTTTTTTTCAGGTCTTGTCAGCCCATTGTTTTGTCTTGTTGTGTTTGAGCCCTTGTCTTGATGGGCAAATCTTGTCCGGCCGTTGTCTTGTCAGGCCATTTCTTGTAATTTCTTCTCGTGCCAACAGTTTGTCTTGTTAGGTCTTGGCCTTTGTATTGTTGTGTTGGGCCATTGCCTTGTTGGGCCTATGTCTTGTCTTATGAGCACACAGTTTTGTTTTGTCTCGTAGGGACATTGCTTTATCTTGTCGAGGCATTGTCTTGTCTTGTGGGGTGCCGTCTTGCTTGGCCCTTTATTGGCAGATGTGTCGTCCAGCCATTCTATTGTCTTGTGTGACCCTTTTTGGGCCCATGTCTCGGATTATGGTCTTGTGTTCTCCGGTCAGGCCATTGTATTGTTGAGGCAAAAGTCTTGTCAGGCGATTATTTGGTCTTGTCTTGTCCGGCCATTGTCTGGTCTTGTTATGCCCTAAGTGTCCCAATGTTTTATCGAGCCTTTGTCCTGTCGGGCTTTTGTCTTTTCGGGCCATTGTAAAGTCTTGTTTGGACTTTTTGGAGCACTGTCTTGTCGGCCATGATCTTGTCAGGCAAGTATTTTGTTTTTAGGCAATTGACTTGTCTGGCCATTTATAGGCCAATGTCTTGTCGGGCCTTTGTCTTATTGGGCTTTTGTCTTATTGGGGTTTGGTCTTGTTGGGCCATTGGTTTATTTTGTCTGGCAACTGTCTTGTGTTGTTGGCCGATTGTCTTGTCAGGGCATTGTTTTGTCTTGTCGGACCATTTTTTTTGTCTTTTCTTGGCCATTGACTTGCCAAGGTCATTGCCTTTCCTGTCAGGCAATTGTCTTATCTTACTTGGTTGTTTTTTCGTCTGCTTCCATGTTTCTTTCAGTGCCAAGGGACTTTTTTGAGACCAGGTCTTTAGGTGTTTCTTGTTTTAATACTTTGTCACTTAATTTTGGAAATAGGGTTTTTTAGAGTTGTGTTTGTTATTTTGCACTACATATTTGTGCCAATATCGGTATTGATGAATACTTGAGATTTGAATGTTACTACTAGTGCACAATTATTTGGTAACATCCATATTGATAACTATAAACAATTTTTCCGTGTTAAGTCTAACATTTAACGAAAAAAAACTGCCCAAAGTCAACCCTCAAATGCAAACTTGTCATTACAAGTCTGGGGGCGACCCCCAGCAGTTGAGCAAATTGCTGAAACTTTTGAGAAAAGACAAGGGCTACAAAACAAAAAAGCCAATTTGATAACGTTTGCTTGCTCCAGCCAGCTCGGTGATAAAGTCTGACCCACGCTCGCTTGTCCTTTTATTCAGGCTGTGGTTGTTAATTGCCATCATTCGATCGTCTTGTATTTTTGAACAACTGTCTTGTCAGGCCCTTACTTGACCTGTCTTGTTGGACCATTGTCTTGTCTTGTGTTGCCCTTTTTGGGCCAAGGTCTTGTCGGGCCATTGTCTTGTCTTTTCTTGTCGAGCCATTCACTGTCCTAGTCATTGTCTTGTCCCTTAAGCAATTGTCTTGCTGGACCCTTTTCTTATCTTGTCTGACCATTGTCTTGTCTGGCTCTATTTTAGGACAATATCTTGTCAGACAATTGTTTAGTCTTGTTTCTCCTTGCAAGTGTTGGCAATGCCATATTGTTTTTTTTAGACCGGATCCATACACCAGGTAATGTGTTTGCTTTAGTACTTCGTCAATTGATTTGGGATACATGTTTTGTTTAACTTTAAGTGTTACTTTTCACTATGATTTTGCAACTGAAATGGGTGTTATGTAATTACACTATCCCTATCAATGAATACGCAAGATTTGGTCTAAAATGATCGAGTCACATCCCCAATCATAACAGTTTAGTGATTTCTGTGTTCAATAGAACAGTTAACGAAAAACATACTGGAAAGTCAAATTTCACATGTGGACTCGTCATCACAAGTCTGGCAGGCAACTTCTGGCTGTCGAGGCAATTGCTAAAACCTCTGAGAAAGGACAAGGGCTACAAAACGGAAAAAAAATGCCCCTTTGATAACGTAGGCTTAGTCCATCCAGCTCCGTGATAAACTCTGACTCACGTTCGCTTCATCTTTCCTGTGGTTGTTAATTGCCATCATTCCGTCGTCGTTTTGGACAACTGTCTTGCCAGGCCTTGATTTGTCTTGTTGGACCATTTTCTTATCTTGTTTTGCCCTTTTTGGTCCAATGTCTTGTCGGGCCATTGTCTTGTCTTTTCTTGTTGGGACATTCACTGTCCTAGGCCATTCTCTTGTACCGTCAGCTATTGTCTTGTTGGACCCTTTTCTTATCTCGTCTAACCATTGTCTTGTCTGGCTCCTTTTGGGACAATATCTTGTCAGGCCATTGACTTGTCATTGTTTAGTCTTTTTTTCCTTTTTGTACCTGCTTCCATGTTGTGTCATTGCCAGATGTTTTTCGAGACCAGGTCCATACACTGGGTAATTTTCTTGCTTTAGTACTTTGTCAATTGATTTTTGAAAAGTTTTTTTGTTCAACTTAGTTTTGTTTGTTACTTTGCACAAGTTTTTTGCAACCAAAAAGGGGTTTAATGTACTAATACTATCCGTTATCTCTGAAAACTCAAGATTTGTGTGTCACTATTGGTCTGAAATGATATGGCAACATCCCTAATCATAATGGTTTATTGATTTTTGCATTAAATGTAAATGGTCTGCATTTATATAGAGCTTTCAAGTCACTGAAGACCTCCCAAAGCAATTTTCAACTCAACCATTCTCACACTCTCACACACCGATGGCAGGGTCAGCCCTGCAAGGCCACTACCTGCTTATTGGGGGCATTAGGGATTTAGCCCTGGCTCAAGGACGCTTTAACATATAAACCGGGGGAGCCGAGAATTGAACCTGTGACCTCTTGATCTCAAGCGCTTTACCTCCTGTGCTACTGCCGCCCCAGAACAGTTAACAAAAAACATTGGTTGAAAGTCAAGATTCACATGTGGCCTCGCCATTACAAGTCTGGTAGGGGACTTCTGGCCGTTAAGCCAATCGCTAAAACCTCTGAGGAAGGACAAGGGCTACAAAACGGGAAGAAAAAGTCAATTTGATAACATGTGCTCAGTCCATCCAGCTCCGTGATAAACTCTGACTCACGTTCGCTTGTCCTTTCATTCACGCTGTTGTTGTTATCGTCTTCATTCCGAATGCGGTCCTTTAAGCGTGATGGCTTGATGTACCGCTCTGTCCATTTGCTGACAGCACCGGGAGCTTTTTTTTTCCTCCTGCGCACTATTTTGTCCCAGGCTTTTCTTTTTATGGCGCCTGTAGGCTGAAATTGTTCAAATAATCTCCCCAACAAACTTCCTGGCCTTTTCACTTATTTATTGGATTTGCTAGGCCATATATTTTTGCTTTGTGATAAACTCAAGAGAAAACATAGGAGGAAGAAAAGCATGGGTTTGCATAATCCCAGCAGGAACTCTGGGATTTAAAAAGTGTTAAGGAGAACATCGGTTCTAATAAATATTTCTTGTGATGGCGTGTGTTTTTATAACATCACAGGGAGTCACAGAGGTGAGGCGTGTGGAAAAGAACACGGCAAGAAAATGTACGCAAAGCTTGTTTTAGTGCTTTGACCTTTCAATAATAATAATAATGAAGTAGTTGGGGCAGCACGGCGGCGCAGTGTGGTTAGCGTGTGTGCGGCACAGTTTTAAGGTCTTGGGAGCCTCCTGTGTGGGTTCAAATCCAGCTACCGGACTTCCTGTGCGGAGTTTCCTCCCACATTCCAAAGACATGCATTTCAGGTGGATTGGCCGGTCCAAATTGTCCCTAGGTGTGAATGAGCGAGCGTTTTATCTGTCCCTGTGTGCCCTGCGATTGGCTGGCAACCAGTTCAGGGTGTCCCCTGCCCACTGCCCGATGATTGCTGGGATGGGCTCCAGCAACCCTACTGAGGATAAACGGTGCAGCTAAATGAGATGAGATGAGATGCAGTAGTTGAAGTATTCATAATGGTAAGCACATTGGCCTTTTGGTGCTTTTATAAAAGGGGGGAAATATATATTTATTGTGTAAGTAGAGGGATTGTAGCAAAGTAAGATTTTTATAATTCTCTCTATAGTAAATAAATTAATAAACAAATAAATACATAATTGAATTAATAAATAAATAAATAAATGTTAAGGTGGCCATTATTCTTCAAACACTCCTTTTTTTATTTTGTACTATTTTAATAAAAATGTGTTTTATACTTTATTTAAATTTTTCCAGTCGAATAAAAGGCTCGATTTAGAATGTATTTTTCCAGTTTCATCACATTTTTTTGAATAATGAGAAATAGAATAATCCTTAAAAAGTATTCCTTAAAACAATATTTCTTTACTCATTTAAAAAAAACTACACATTTTTAATTAGATGCTAAACTTCCATTTTTACCATTTAAAAATATTTTTTTTAAAAATCATCATTCTTTAAACGAGTGCTTTATTTATGTTTTTCTGTCCTTAAAGCGGGAAGTTTTTTGATAGTTGTAGTTATTTATTTATTTTACAATTTTTTTTACAAAAGTTCATTTCAAGAGGTATTTTTCCGATGTGACTAGAAGAAAAAAGTTTGAAAATGTAGTAAAATAAGGAAAATAATTATTTAAATTCCTGTCTGATTTCTTATTTAATCATTAAAAAAATATAACTTTACTCATTTTAAATAATATTCTAAATTTATTAAGTTTTTAACACATTTTAAGATTTAATTTGTTTATTTATCTGACCAGAAAAAGAAGTTGGAAAAATACAGTAAAACAAGAAAAATAACTCTTAGAATTAGTGTGTCATTTTCCTCAAATTATATTTAAAACAAGCTTTTCTATTATTAATTTTTTTTCACAGTAAAATTTAACAAAGGTTTTTTTTAATTTATTGTTCCAACCCAAAAACAAAGTTTGAAAAATATAGCTCAAAAAACCTCCAAGACCCACAATTACAAAAAAAATCTTGAGAAATATTTTCATCAACTTTAAATAAGTCTGACCTGAGCAAAGACTTTACTCAGGTCCAGATTTTGCAGGAAGATTTGCAGGGTTTCGCTGATTTGCTGAGAGTCCAGAGTGCAGCTGGTGTTCTGGAATGCTTCCCTGGCTGAGATGTTGCTAAACTGGATATATCGGTCTAAGTCTTGGCTGGTGCAGAGTACATTCCCCAGGCGATCTGGTGCAGGGATGCCTGTGGCCTTTTGGTGGGAAAAGGCAATTTCCATGACAATTTTGATAAAATTGGAATTACAGGTAAAATAATTGGTCAATAAAAGTTTAAAGATAATTAGGTTAGCAAATAGCTCGGAAACACATATCTTATTATCTTCAAAACTGTAAAACACAAAATATATTCTAGTAACTCAGTGGGAAACTCAGTCTACTTGAAACCGTTGCAGGCTCTGTTAATCATTTACTGAGGATAACATCTTACAAAATTCAAATGAGAAGAATTTTCTGACACCCTTATTTGAGCAATATAAAATAATCAGCAGATTATTCAAATACTAAGACAATTGTTAGTTCCAGCCGTCCTTATAACAAATTGATCGTAAACTTTGTGAAGTGCCATTAAATTGTTATTACAGTACACACCAGGTTGAAAGGAATCCTGGCAGCCATGACGCTCTCAACCACCGGAAGCGGGACTGACAAGCGCTCCCTCAAGTGTTGCGAGAACGTTTGGTCGTTCCTTAGAATAGTCGACAGCTGGACTGGATGTCCTTGGAAGAAAGGAGCGACTGTTATGTGGAGTATTTCAGGGTGAGTGCGAATAAGATTATGATACTTTGGTGGAGTACTTTTCCATCCCAAACTTTTGCTTGCACCCGTTCCGTCGTTCTTGCTAATGACCTTTTTCGTAGTATCACCTCAGAAGACGCCTCCCATTAATTATTCTCCTTCTTGGATATTTGATGGATTTAATCTTGTATATTACAAGCCGCTGACCCCCGAAATGCAAATGTCCCCAAATGGTTGTTTGTTGCAAGACACGCCTCCCCTCTTTGCCTATTTGTAAATTAGATAGCGTAGGGGGCGGGTAGGAGTGGGTAGAAATCTGAATAGCGTCGGGCCAAACGGGCCTAAATGCAAAGCAGCAACTTATCAAGACAAATGATCTGTCAGTCGGAATGCAAAATGGCGTCGTAAATAATCACGCCACGTTGTTTTTGAGGGATAAAGGAGAACAACAAATCCTCTCAGGTGTCATCCCAACAACAGCAATACTTCTCCCAGCTGTCAAATACTTGACAAAGACGTAAGAGGCGGAATTGTGGCGGTTTTCCGTGACTCAATTCGTAGCTGATTATCTCGTTTGGATCGCCCGTGACATTCAAAAGCTCCTACCGTTGCTTGCGTTGGCTCTCGATATCACCGTGGCCCATTGGGCGACGTCGTCGGCTAGTTGCCAGGCTTTGTCGAGGAGAGATTGGTTACCAAGGAGGCGTTGGAGCTCAATCAGAGCCTTGGTAATTCTGGCGGACAAGGTCATTGTTGTTAGCTTCGGCGCTCTTAATGTGTCCTGTTATCAAGGACGTCATTTGGCTTACATTGAGTTGTTAAAATTGTTGACTTGTCCCGGCGTTTCCCCGGGTGTCGGACAACTCAGGCAAGGATTGTCAATGTTGCACACCAGACCTTGAATCCATGGAAGCACCCCGGCTGACGGCATAGCCTTATTTGGATAGTGGCCTGAAGAAACAGAGAGCCCGGTTATAAACTATCAAGACTTGTGTTTATCTGGGCCACGAGTGGACTTGGACTCACATTGGCCTTTGTAAGTTGGTTCGTTAGTAAAGCGAACCCAGACCAGAATGAAGAAAAGGAACAAAGGCCAAAGTATTTCCACCATCAAGCGTACCTGCAGGAGAGATTTGGATGGTTATTTTAATGTTGGTTGAGAATAAGAGAAAAACTTTTGATTTAATTTCAAGAACTAATGTCCATCAAACGTTCTAGATAATTGTTTGTGCAACGCTGCTCCTCCAAAATGCTGCCGGCTTTTTGGCAAGCTTGATCAGTGCCAGAAGACACGTTAGCCCAAGCATCTACAATCCTCCCAAAATTATAGCAAGCTCAGAGTCAATTGACTTCCCCTGTCTGCATACAGGGCGCCATTAGCAAGACGCCAATAAGAGTAGGTGCTGTCCAGAAACCAGAAGTAAGATCTTAAGCAAGAGCCTGGCCCAAAATTTAGGTCAGGTCGGGCCTATAATGTCAATCATTACGTTCGGGTTCAAGACTTGGTAGTCTTTTCTCCCGCTTACTTTAAAAAAAAATATCCACCCGTCGTTGTGCTTTTCTTTGTTTGTGTGTCACAAAGTGGATGATCGGTGTGGTGGATTCAGTCGCCCTTTCGTGCAGCACAGCCCGCATCCGTGCGCTTGACTAGTTTGGGGACACGCTCAACGAAGTCCGTGACAAGGAACTCGGCGAGGCACTTGGTGAGGCTCTCAGATCTTCTTCAGGCTTGGTCTCTCAAAAAAAAAAAATGGCCGGGCAAGGGCAGAGTAGGGCTTGAAACCCAGGGGCTCGGGTCAGGTCGGGTTGGAAGTTTTAGGGCTGATCTTTCCTCCACCCAGCACACAACACGCGATCATCAGAGATGCTTCAAGTTGTAATGATCACGTCTTGGATCATGTTACCAAGCATATTTTTTTCTGAAAATATGTACATGAGAGGTAATGGACACTAAAAGAAGACAGCATACCAATATGGCGTGGAATAGTAATGTCGTGATCGCAACACTAACTGTTGGCTATTGAGATGAACATGCATAAATGCAGTTAAAAATAGATGCTGATGTTTTACATAATGAACATACCCGTTCTTTTTTTTCGACCCCATTTTCATGGGATCCTTTACTCCAGGGGTCGGGAACCTATGGCTCGCGAGCCATATATGGCTCTTTCTATGAATATCTATGGCTCAGAGACAAATTTGATTGCATGCAAAATTTCTCCATCTTGTTCGAAAATTGAGTTGTTCATCCAATTCAGGTACACGCAAATCCAATCCAAAGCTAAGTATCCGACGTTACTTCGCAGTATATATAGGGCACGTTTTTCACTACAATTTACAGTCAAGGTGTCACACAAAAAAGGGGGGAAAAAACTCGTTTTGGCTGTACAACGCTAAAGAATCCTTTATATAAAAGTTCACTATATGATCCGTGTTCAGTGTTCAGATACCTTATGATGAATCCACAGAACACACTGTAAATACGCCAAAACACCGGAAGAGAACTTAGTCTTTTGATTGGGTGAGTGGGAGGGATGGGTGGAGCCATGCAAAAAGCGCAAGCACTCCTCCCATCTCTCGCCCTACGCCATCTGCGCCAAAAGTGAGCTCATCAGGCTCCCTATTTGCAGAATGTTGTGACGTTCTTACACAATAACTGCTTGCATCTGGTTTTGAAACCAATATGTATGAAAAAAAAAGGGTCAAAAGGAGTTTAACCGATCTTGAGTCATTGCAAGAAAGAGACAAGTTTAAAGTGGTATGTTTGTTGATTTTGGGACAGGGGCTCTGGCATTATTCTCTTTTCATATTTTTTATCAAATCATCAAAAATAAATGTGCTGAAGACTAAGCTTTTGTCTGGGGTGCGGGTTTAGCAATTTTGTAAATTTGTCTCATAATATATGGTGTGGCTCTTTCCCAAAATAAAATTAATATTTTTTGCTTTTATGGCTCTTTGAGTCAAAAAGGTTCCCGACCCCTGCTTTACTCCGTCCGCCTATCAACAACAACGGGCATATTTTAAATAAAATCCAATACTTTTAGGTGAGCCTTTTAGTAGTGATCGTCATGTATTGATTCTTAGCAATTTCTTTGTAATAATTTTCTATTTTGAATTAATACCTATATTTTTGTGAGACAATATTTCTTTAAATATGTTTACAAAAATAAAAACTGATTCAATGTTTTAAAAGTATAGCATTAATAATCCACAAATTAACCCCCTTAGGAAAAGCACACTTTTGCTTTATATTTGTTCTTATTCCTGTTCTTTTTTTTTTAATCACATCTGTTTTGTATTACCTGGTCTTTTTGTAAATAGTGCCTTCATACAATTATTAAGGGCTACAGCTGAAGCTCTAGCTATCTTATGTTTTGCTATTCAGTTATTTATTCAAATTGTTCATGACCGATCAACCAATAGGTGAAAAGTTTTTGTGCAGCTTTTGCAGAAGTCGCCGCTAATGTTAATGTTCCAACAGCAATTGAAACTCACCAGGGCAGTGCTAAGGTTTGTTTGTTAGGCTTGAATGTCAAAATTCCGCCAAAGCTGAAGTGGGTGGGGAAATACATTTAACATTTATGAAGTTTTCGCTAATGAAAACAGTACAATGAAAATATACATCCAGTAAATCCTAACCTTAACACTCATAATAACATACAAAACATAGCTCAACCATAAACCACACAACTTGACTAACTTAGGTGATATTAAAAGAGTACCTCCCCCTCAAAAATTTATGATTGGGTTTTATCAGTTCCAAAAAATATACCGGTATGCGGCGCACATAATCATTCATTGCTGTGTGCATGTTCCATGAAATCTACTCCAACACAACCCTATGTACATTTTGCATACATACAACGAAAGTTAACTTACTAACTATTGGTGAGGAATTTCTCTTTTTATATCTTTATTTAATTCAGAATCTAATTTTGTGGTTTATTATTCGGCCAGCAGGTAGTGCTCACGGTTTCCCACCCGAATTCGTTTGAAATCTTATTTGCCCAGCACCAAACAGTTTGTTGTGAAATCCTTTCTTGAACTACCCTTGAGTCAGACAAAGCATCATATCGGGGGAAGAAAAAAGATGTGTGTTTGTAGACAATCAGCATGAACAAAACTAACAAATGCCACATGAAATGACTACACATCAGCAGAATTGGGAACGTAATTTTATACAAAGACCAAATAGTAGCACTTAAAAAAATAAAATAAACATTGGCATGCACTAATGCATGTATAACTTCAGCTGACGTCAACACAAGCAACAACACCTATATACACACAGCGAGTCATGTTACATGTGCAAATGAGACGTCATTGGATGCTGTTAAGTTTAAAGTTTAGTGAACAGTTCACAGATCCCTTAACCGCATCTGTTGTCGGGGCACCACTGAGGATGGAACTCCGGACAACCTTCTCCACTGCTGACGGTTCCTAGCCTGTTTTGGGGTCATGGCAAAGTTGGCACCAGTCCTTTCCTTGATGTTGTTGGCCCAATTATATCTCGGTCTTCCTATCATTTTGTGCAGCTCCGGTTTGAGCTTTATTTCTATTGAGACTCCTCTTTTGATGTGTCCAACATATCTACATTTGCAGACAGGTTTAAGCTCTTGGTGGTCGATGGTATTATTGTTAACTTAGTTTTTTTTCTGTGCTGATTGCCATCCCATACCCGATTGATGCTTTTTCCAGGCAATAGAGCAGACCTCTGAGTTCCTGTTCTTTTCCTGCCAGTCCAGCAATATCTTCAGAAAATGGATAACGTTTAGTTGTAACTCAAAATCAGGAGTGACAACATCAATGGATTTTAAAGTTACAGGGACAATAGGGAGAGGGCCTAAACATCAGAAAAAAAGTTCCAACCTGTTCCAAAAGTCATCACCTGGGCTCTTTCTTTTTATTAAATCTCCTAGGCTACAAAAGTACATCGCCCCTTAGGGATGTGAGGATTAAAGAACAGCAACATGGTTGGCCGATAGCAGTGTCTTAAACTCATGACAAAAATTTACTAGGCACCAGGGCAGACAACGCTTAAAAGTTGCCTACCCAGCCATAAAGTTGGCTGCCCCATTTTTCACAACTTCAAACACAATAAGACGACTTATCGTAAAAAAAACCCCATTGTTGCAAAGTATTAAGGATTGATAGAATATATAACAGAACCACACTTTAAAATTAAGTTTATTATAAATGTACTTATAACATTCATTGCATGCATATGACATCGCTGTTTTCCATCTGTCATCAGTATATACCTGTCTTTACTCATCTTCATTCATGCAATGTTTGCGTTGCTTTGTCTGTTACAAGCCTCGTGAATTCCTCTTTCCATGGTGCTTTTAATGTACTTTTGCGTTTTGTAATGTCATACATTTTGTTAGCCTCTTTCAAATCTTTCTTCTAGGGCTGAGGTATTGGCTTGATTCCTAATCACTTATACATTTTTTTTTCGTTCTCTGTGCGTCTACTTTGGAAAATTATATGCAAATGCACGACCTTATAACGCTTGGGAAAGTCTGGAAGCATGAAGTTATTCGATGCAGGCTTCTGATTGGCTGCAGAGTACGCAAATAAAACGAAATTCCGAAATTTACAAACCGAACGAAGATTTTGAAATCGGAATGATTTGAAAAAAAAAAAAAAAAAAAAAAAAAGAAAACTAAATATATTCTTTTTTCTTTCTTGAAAAGGTTGTCGGCCACCCGGGCGGAGATTATTTCAGACACTGCCGATAGTGACAATGACGTAAGCAGGTTATAAGAGTCAAACCAACAAACAACAGTCAACGTTACACTAATGAACTGGCACCGTATGCAATTTTCTTAGCCAAGGTCTAATATTCCAAACAGAATTACATTATCAAGTGCATAAACATATTTTTTGTACTAATGGAACCCCTTTCTTGTGAGGAACAATTTTGGACTAAATGGGCCAATGCGAACAAACCAAGTGCATTTAAACGGTTGTGACACACATACCGCAATCTTTCCATCTTGATTGCGCTCGACTGGGTGCCCTTCTAGTTCACTTATTTATCGATGAAGCATCCAGCTGGATAGTAGACGTTGGGGAAAAAAATAGCAGGGAGGAGGAATTATATGAACTTCCTGAAAGTCTTTGGGAATTCGTCACCAGACAACCGCGCCTTTGTTGAATAGATAATCTCCTCCTTTGGAATTATGTGAAAGAGCGGACCATAAAATCAGCGCCGTGCCCGTTATAAAATGTTAAAATGCTTGGCGAGGCATTCATATAATTGGTCATTAACCTCTACAAGCCCTCCGCAAGCACTGTTGTCCTTGCCAACTCCCACCGCTTTCATCTAATAGTCGTTTTTCATGTTGACGTGGCGCAAATATACCGTCTGAGCACAAAACTCTCACTGTTTCCACGAAAAAGGACGGCGGCGTATTTATTTCCGCTATGGATTTGTAAAAGCGGAATTTTGCCTTAGGTTATTCCTGAAAAAAGTGTTTAGTCGAGGCGATGGGTTAGGCCCTATAGAGGACTGATCCTGTCATATGTAGGAAAGCATGTATGATTTAATAAATCCCAACAAATAAATGAGATATAAATAAACAAATAAATAAATCAAGTAATATCTAGATGTAACATGAATATAATCTGCTCATTTATGTGTGCCCTGTGACTGGTTGGCAACCAGTTCAGGGTGTCCCTGACCCACTGCCCACACCCCCGCGACCCTACTGAGGATAAGCGGTGCAGATAATGGATGGATTTTTATTTTTTTTCCATTTTGAAGTGTATATTTTTTACTTCTATAGGTATTTATTTACAAATTTTGTCTTAGATTTTGTCATGTATTTTGTAATTTATTTTATCCTTTTTTGTCCTAAATTTTGTTGGGTATTTGTCAAGTATTTTGTTATGTATTATATCATTTCTTTTGTGGTCTATTTTGTCATTTGTTGTCATTTATTTATTTCAGTATCTATTTTGTCATGTATTTTGTTGTGTGTTTTATCTATTGTGTCAGGTTTTTTGTTGTGTAACTTATTGTGTCTCACACAATTTGTTTTTGTAGAGTATTTCGTCATTTTTTAATTCGAGTATCTATTATGTATTCTATTTTCTCATTCATTTTTTCACAATAAAATGTTATTCAAACAAGGAAATGTCAGATTTGACAATTTTAGTGGGGATAAGGGAATCCAACAAAAAGTGCTCCCAAGAGGAAGTGAAATGGAAAAATAGAGACAAAAACCCAGTCCATTAAAAGGCATGGCTTGAACAAATACAAAATCAGCAGTGAAAAGAAGAGGGATTTTCTGAAAGTGGTGCAGATAGGCATCAATATCAGACAAATCAATGTAGAAAATCAGTCAAAGCTGTCCTTATACACACACTAGCATTCTAATGAAAACTAGGTGTGGCCAGTCAGTCAATTAGTCACCTTGGCGCACAGGAACCCAACAGAGGCACCACAGTCGCCTGAACTTTTCACCTATTGGTTTATCTTTAATGAACAAATCACCTACTAATGTCTTGCTTCCCTTATCCTTGGGGATAAAAGGCATTGGAGTCGATGGGTACACTCAACAATCAACCAATAGTTTAAAACTCATCCAGTTTGCCCTAATTTAAATAACATTTTGATACGATTGAATGCAACAAAACACACGACCAAATAAATGACAAAATATGGAATTAAGTATGTGAAAACATAAATGATCAAATGCATACAAGAAATAATTTTATTTATGTCATTTATTTAGGTATTACATAATTTACGTGGCAGCACGGCGGCGCAGTGGTTAGCGCATGTGCGGCACAGTTCATGACTTGGGAACCTCCTGCGTGGGTTCAAATCCAGCTCCAGACTTCCTGTGCAGAGTTTGTATGTTCTCCCCGTGCTTGCGTGAGTTTCCTCCGGGCATTCCGGTTTCCTCCCACATTCCAAAAACATGCATTTCAGGTGAATTGGCCGGTCCAAATTGTCCCTAGGTGTGAATGAGCGAGTGAGTTGTCTGTCCCTGTGCGCCCTGCGATTGGCTGGCAACCAGTTCAGGGTGCCCGATGATTGCTGGGATGGGCTCCAGCACCCCCGCGACCCTACTGAGGATAAGCGGTGTAGCTAATGAGATGAGATAATTTACGTGTTAGTGTGGCAGATAAGTGGTTAGTGTACAGCTAAGGTCCAGGGTTCAAAACTAGCTACTGCAGCCTCCCCATGCAGACTTTGCATGTTCTCCCTGTGCCTGCATAGGTTTCTTCCCATATTCCAAAAACACGCATATCAGGCTTATCAGCCAGTTCAAGTTGTCCCTAGGTGTGAATGAGTTGTCTGTCTCTGTATGCCCTGCGACTGGCTGGCAACCGGTTTAGGGTGTCCCCTGCCCACTGCCTGCAACCCTAGTGAGAATCAGCAACACACAAAATGGATGGATGATTTATGTGTTCATATATTTGTAGGTGTTTATTTATTTCTACACATGGCAAAATTGGTCCTCCGGAACAAAATAAATGTAGGCGGCGGCGACTCCAAGGTTACAGAGAGAAAAAAAAACACAAGACCCAAAAATGACTCTGACAAATGACCCTTGCAATTTGCTGGGGGATACGGGATGTTATCACCCGACGGTGCGTGACCTCTCATCCAATTGTGCTGATAATAGAGTGGCAATAAAATCTTTAATAGAACACTTGCTGATCATGTGACTTGACTAGCGCACATGGCGTGTCACGTTCTATCTCAAAGCTCCCACCGGATCTTTTTACATGCTGTAACTTTGCCTTTCCTCTAGCTTTTATTACTTGCTACTTTGCCCGACCAATAATGACAGAAGTGTCTCACTCCAATACACTAGACCCCCAGGATAAGGCTACTCCGCCTTACCATATTTTCACTTCACGACTTGAAATGGGATGGGATATTTCACACTGAACCAGATCAGCAGCACATTTTGCAAGCCTAAAAAAACAAAATAATTTCAACTTTGCGGTGTTCATGTGTATGATGCCCATGAAATGGCTGTCTGCTATTGGTCAATGCCATATAAAACTTTGGTATGCTATTGGTTTGTGTCACAGCAAACATGAAAATGTCAACATGGACAAGTGTCGATAGAGTATTACATTTTTTAACTTATTCATTCGCTATTCTAAGGTATGTACTTATGCTAAAGGTAGAAGCAAAAAAACATGATAACCATAAAAAAGAGTTCGTAATTATCGAGAAAGACATGGCATGCAAATGGTTAGATTGCATGGCCGTAAACCTTTCCTCTGGTAAAAGACAGACTAGCAATCCAGGGGAAGGCCTCATGCATGCCAAACGCACCAAATCTACCCTATTCCTCAATTATTTTGTGTTTATTTTAGTGTTTTGTTTTGTTTTATTCATTTTTGTGTGTATCTTTTTCACAACGCTGAGTTGTCGAGGATGGAATCAGTAAGTATCACTCTGCTACATATGACTTTCACCTCCGCTGGTCCCCTGACTACTTGAGTCAGCTAGGAGGCGAAAAATTGCAGGAATGGCCAAGATAAAGAAATAGGAGCTAGGATAAACAATCAGGGATCAGATACACTGATGTCCCTCAAAAAGAAAAAATGTGCAACTTTTTACAAAACCACGTTGCAGCAGTGATGCGGCCATAGTTACAGAACAGTCTTTTGAATCAGTGTGTGATTGCTTCGTTTCTTAGAGTTGAAGTAAAAAGAAGTGAAAGAAAATGATCGGATCGGTATCCAATCAGAAAAAGCATGCCACCCAAAAGGATAGGTCAACTTCTTTCCCGAGGAATTATTTTGAACTTTTCTTAGCCTGTGCTCCGAGAGCACAGTGTCACAATCGGAATTCCGTCCCTTTTAAGAGAAGTGTCTCTTTTTGCTCGGCTCACTAAAAAGAGTCAAAGTTAAAGTAAGATGTTTTTATTGTTGATTTAATTAGTGTATTACCAATAATAATGTAAAATTGTGCATGAAATGCTTCTTTAAACGCGTATTATACTACTATATTATTATGGTCTTTATTTTCCACTCTACAGTGACTTTTTTTTACTAAGTAACTTAAAGGTCAGGCAAACTAATAAATATTTTTCAGTGCAAAAACAAATAAATTATACATCCATCTATTATCTGCACCTCTTATCCTCCGTAGGGTCACGGGGGTGCTGGAACCCATCCCAGCTATCTTCCGGCAGTGGGCAGGGGACACCCTGAACTGGTTGCCAGCCAATCGCAGGGCACACAGACAATTCACTCGCTCACTCACGCCTAGGGACCATTTGGACCGGCCAATTAACCTTACATGCATGTTTTTTGAGGAGAGGTATAACTTTAATTTCTGATTGTATTTTATTATACATATTATATATGTGGGCAGCACGGCGGCGCAGTGGTTAGCACATGTGCGGCACAGTTCTGAGGTCATGAGATCGAACTTTCCTGTTTGGAGTTTGCATGTTCTCACCGTGTTTGCGTGGGTTTCCTCCGGGCACTCCTGTTTCCTCCCACATTCCAAAAACAAGCATGTTAGGTTTGAATGGCCGGTCCAAATTGTCCCTAGATGTGAATGAGAGAGTGAGTTGTCTGTCTCTGTTTAGGGTGTCCCCTGCCCACTGCTCAAACATAGCTAGGACTCCAGCACCCACGCAACCCTCCTGAGGATAAGCGGTGCAGATAATGGATGGATGGACATGTGTAGTGAAACTGTTTTCAATGCAACTGTTATGTTTGTGGCTTAAACAATTGATACATTCAGAGTAATTTTACATGAAGAAGAAGTTACATTTATTTTACATACCGATTTTATTTAGTCACATTTATAAGTTACATCAGGAGCTTTGAGGGTGGCAATTACGCTGATTTGGCCCTCTGTAAAAATGAGTTCTACACCCATGCTGTAGAGGTTTTCATCTATTTTATCATGCGGCTATTTTAAAGCAGTTTGAGGGGGTCGGTCTCCATAGGAGTATATACGGTAATTTGTAACTAGATAGTTACTTTTGGAGTAACGCCTATTCTCTGGTGTCATTAATCTCAAGGTATTTTTTCAATAAAGTTTCTAGTAATTCTAACTGTTTTTCAGTAACGCGCCCAACACTGCGCATGACTAACTGAAAGTTGGCAAGAACCGCAAAGTTACTGTGACCTTCAAATCAAATACGTCTCTCTGTCCATTAAGCCAAAGACAGACTTTGCTAAAACTACAATCAAGACGATCGCTCTCCACACCAACCACGTGTCTCCAAATTAAAGGTGACACTTTCAATTGGTCGGCATTAAGGTGAGATTGCTCTTGTTAAGGGCGGATTCCCTTTCTTTTGTCCTTGCATTACTTAAAAAGAAAAAAACTCAACAAAAGAAGGACGAACAGACGACACGGGGAGTACCTTTTGTCTTTTCCGAAGGGTGAAGTTCTTCCACAGGAGCAAAGCAAACTGCGTCAGGAGACCCATTACGCTTTATCCTGGCAATATCCTGCCAACACGTCTCTATGGCAACAGGTCCACTTAATAAACCCTGCAGGGGATGAAAGCCAGAGTTTTGGTTTTTAATACAAGACCAGTGCCGCATCTTGGCCTGGGGGGCTTTGGTTTTGCCACGAATCACTCACTTCTTCAGGCTTTAGGGCTTACTGTCATTATTATTGTCGTTGTTATCACATTACACTCCGAAAAACGATGGGTTTTAGTTCACTAGCACATTAAATGAAAACCTTGTTTGATTTATATTAACACAGATGCGCCAAATCATTTTTCGCCAATGTGTTTCAGATGACACCTCGATATGTAAATGAGTCCATACTCAAGCAAAATGATATCGGACACAAAAATTCAACTATTTTTTGCTGTGGTGTTTGGACGAAAAATCTGGAGGCGAACTAAGCCAAACACAAGGCAGATTAAGATGAGCGGACATTTTTGCGACTTTAGTCTAATTACGAGAGAGATTGTCCATCGATAATACGTGTTGAGAAATGATCAGTGTGCTTTATGCCTTTTCACTTTGATAATAATGGGTCCCAAGAAAGTCAGTGAAAAGGGGAAGGTAAAGTGAAAACATCTTAAGAAATTATAGCAATGTAGTGTGTTTTATTGCCTTTTTTTATGAGAATAATGGGTCCTGAGGAGGTTAGTGATAAGAGGGAGGAAAAGTTAGAACAACTTTTTAAAAAATAAAATAAGAAACAATGTTTGGAAAAATCGACATATATGTACAAGGAAGTGCTTGTGAAGTGATACCTCGATACTCGAACGGCTCTGCTTTCGACAAAATCAGTATTAGACCAAAGAATTTTGGTAATTTCAGTATTGGAAGGTAAAAAAATCGGAACTCGAACACACCTGAACACAGTTGAATTTGTAGCCGAGTGAGATGACAGCCATCTTGGCAACTCGGGTAGTATCATTTCAAAAGACATCGTCAGTCCGACAACACATATTGAAAACTATTCTTAATTTAATGCGTTTTATTGCCTTTTTTGACGATAAAAATGGGTCTCAAGGAAGTCAGTGAAAAAGTGTAGGAAAAGGGAGAAAAACTTAAAAGAGAAAAATATCTCATCTCATCTCATTAGCTGCACCGCTTATCCTCAGTAGGGTCGCGGGGGTGCTGGAGCCCATCCCAGCAATCATCGGGCAGTGGGCAGGGGACACCCTGAACTGTTGCCAGCCAATCCCAGGGCACACAGAGACAGACCACTCGCTCGCTCATTCACACCTAGGGACAATTTGGACCGGCCAATCCACCTGAAATGCATGTCTTTGGAATGTGGGAGAAAACCCATGCAAGAACGGGGAGAACATACAAACTCCGCACAGTAAGTCCGGTATCTACATTTAAACCCACACAGGAGGTTCCCAAGACCTTAGAACTGTGCCGCACACGCGCTAACCACTGCGCTGTGCTGCCCAGAGAAAAAAATGTTTTAGGAAAACATGGCAATTACTTATAGGCTAATGCATGTAAAGTGATACCTCGAACGACTCTGCTGTTGACAAAATCGGTATTTGACCCAAAAACTTATTAATTTCTGTATTGGGATGTGAGATCACAACTGTTTTAGCTAGTCGGTTAGTATAATTTCGAGACAGATGATCAGTCCTAAAACACGTGTTGAGAAATTATTGCAATTTAGAGTGTTTTATTGCCTTTTTCTATGAGAATAAAGGGTCCTGAAAAAGTTAGTGATTTGTGGAAGGAAAAGTTAGAACAACTTTTGAAAAAATAAAATAAAAAAGAATGTTGGAAAAAATAGACAAATATGTACAAGGGAATTCTTGTAAAGTGATGGCTCGGCAATCAAACAACTCTGTGTTCAAACGAATCTGTATTTAACCAGCAAATTACGGTAATTTCAGTTTGGGAATAAAAAAATCGAACTCGAACAAACCCGAACACAGCTGAATGCGTGGCCGAGTGCCATCTTGGCTACTCGAATAGTATCATTTCGAGAGAGATTGTCAGTCCGACGACACCTATTAAGAACTCATTGTGATTTATTGTGTTTTATTGCCTTTTTGACGATAATAATGGATCCCAAAAAATTGAGTGAGAGGAACAGATAAAAGATAAAAGTAAAAATAAGATAAAAAAAGAATGTTTGTAAAGTGATAAAGTCAACTGATTCTGTATTTAAACAAATAAGTATTCGACCAACAAATTTGAGGTATTGGAATGGATAATCGAAACGTAAAAACACCCATACACAGATGAACGCGTGGTTGGGGATAAAGCAGCCATCTTGGCTACTCGGGTAGTATCGTTTTGAGAGAGATAGTCCGTCCAACAAAACATATTAAAAATTTAGTGTGATTTATTGTGTTTTATTGCCTTTTTTGATGAGAATAAAGGGCCCCAAGAAAGTTAGTGATAAGGGGAAGGAAATAAAGGAAACCAGCGAGAAAAATGATCGAGTTGAAAAAGGAAATGATCGCCAAATACAAGAATGGTCTGCCATTGAAGAGCTGCTTGTGTATTTTGTACTCACGTTTGTTGCACCAAGGATGAAAAAAAGCCATTGTTGTCCCAAAATGAATATAAAAAATTTTGGTTACATGAAAGCAACTACATATTTAATCTTGACGCATATTAAAAGTTATAAAAATTTAATCAATGCTTTAGTAAATAATTAATTAAGGGTTTAGGTAATGAACACACAAAAACAACTTTGTGAAATACAGTTCCCCGGTAGTCGAATATTTGAAAAAAATCAGTGTTCAACTCAAAAATTTGCATAGTTATTGCTGCAGTGTTTGAAAATCTGAATTTGAACACACAAGCCAAACACAGCAGAAGGAGTGACCGAGTGTGATGAGAAGCTCACTTGACTACTTTTGCCCTGTTGGGTAGCATCATTTATAGAAAGAACATCAATCTGACAACACGTGATGGGAATTGTGATTTTATGTGTTTATTACCTTTTTCGCCAATAATAACGGTTCCAGAGAATGTTAGCAATAACTAAAAATACTGTTTAACGTAAACAATTCTTAAAATGGGCACAAATTAGTGTAGGTGGGTGCTGGTTTAAGGAGAATTAATTCATTTGGAAATAGTTAAAAATACAGTAAAGTAAAAACAATAAATACAATGTAAAAAATGACTTGACAGTAGAATTCTTTATAGACATATAGTAATACTTTGGTACCCAAACGACTCTACAGAAATTCCATATTTTAAACTTCCTTAGTTTACCAGTGCATAGCAAATTACATAATATGGAACTTGCATACAAAAATAAGTACATTTTTGTATTGAAAATGTTGATTGTTACAAATATGTTGATTTATTTTCCAACAAAACGTGTATCATAAAGTTATCAACGATGGCTACTATGATTTTACATTCTTTTACATTGCCCAAGAACAAATTTCAATTTAAAAACGGCGCTCTTAAATGCTAGTAGGAAAAAAATATCTTTATCCATTCTGAAATTTGATTTTAAATATTTGGGTGCTCCTCCATAGGGCCATCACCACCTTAAACAAGCACACAAGACTTGAAAAATATCTGTTGTTTATTGTTGATTTTTGAGTGGCGTCTAATTTTGATCCAAAAAATGTTCACTACGTTGTTATGAATGACAATAAAGACATTTCAAATTCCATTATCTGTCTTGACTACTACAGTCATGTTGCTTTTTATTGATTGTCATACTCTTGCAGGCAGGCGTCAACCTGAAAGATGTAATTTGAAAAAAATAAAAGGCTCAGGGATGGCCTTCAGAACAGGTCTGAATTTCTTATCCAAAGACTTCTTTTCTGTCATCCTTGTAAGTTGAAAATCCATTGCCGCCTTTTCTTATTTTGAGTGTCTACTAACTTTAAACTTTGAGTGTTTATCATTTCATTAAATGTTTGGGTATTTTGGATGTTTAAGTAGACGTTTCATGATTATTTCGGGAATTTCAGAATGCGTAGGAACGTATAGGAAAGAACACCTTCTGCTGGAATTTTTTAAAAGTTATTTCGACAAATTGATGGCTGAACAACTATCCTGAAGAGACTATAATCTAGTACAGAATTTTCAAAGTATTTCCAAGTATTAAATAATATTCAATTTCAGGACAGTTGCAAACTACTGCAAATATGACTTTGTTGAAGTGTTTTAACTATAGCTGAAATGATATTGAAATTATTTGTTTTGATTTTACTTTCCCAATATTTTATGAGGGAGTCTGGTTTATGATGTAAAAAAAAGTGTTTCTGAGTGGTGCAAAGTTGTAGGGGGACACTTCAGAATTGTACTGATATTTTATATGCGACAATCTAATAATTTATTTGAACATTTTATTTGAACGTGCTTTTGTCAAGCTTTACTTGAGGGTTGTAAATGTCTTGTAACGTCATCCTTTATATTTGATAGGTATTTATTGTTCACAGGCCAAAGGTTTATTCCCATATTTCACATGACAGTGAAAAGTCTGTGGAGTGTGGACACAAGGTGATGCCGATCAGACATTTTTTTTTTTTTTTTTTTTTTTTTTTTGGGGGGGGGGTGTTGGGGGGGTGGATGTAGCAGAACCACACCACTTAACGCTCCATTTCCTCTTCCTGTGGCCCCTTTCCCTCAGTGCATTTTTTTATTTACCGCAATGCCAGCCAATGTTTTATTTACCGTCATTTAGCCCTGTGACACTCTTGGTTCCCAAATGGGCAAATTATCACAGCGCTAGCCTACAGCGCCAATGGCTTTCTTATTGTTTGCATGTTGTCTGTGCACTTGTTTTTCTGTCCTCCGGGGAACTGGTATAAGACAGGGACAATAGGAAGATGTGACTTTTGTTGCAGTTGCATTGGAAACATGACACACCCCCCTCGGTGTGGGAATAAATTACTGCTACCGTATTATCGCTGTTATTTTAAAAATAGTCGTATCTCCATTTTATTTTTGCATCAATTTATGCAAACACAAAAATGACAAATTTGGAGATTAGTCTTAATTGATAGATAGATAGATAGATAGATAGATAGATAGATATCTATCTATCTATCTATCTATCTATCTATCTATCTATCTATCTATCTATCTATCTATCTATCTATCTATCTATCTATCTATCTATCTATCTATCTATCTATCTATCTATCTATCTATCTATCTATCTATCTATCTATCTATCTATCTATCTATCTATCTATCTATCTATCTATCTATCTATCTATCTATCTATCTATCTATCTATCTATCTATCTATCTATCTATCTATCTATCTATCCTACCCTGGTCATATCCCTCGACCAACAGCAAGACAAACATACAAAAACAAAGACAAAAAAATGGGAAAAGTAGCAAAAAATACACACAAACATTTTTGGACCATGGCCAACCCAAATGCCCAAACACCCAAACAAGTTAAGCACCTCGTCACCCGAGTTGGTCATGCTTTGTCCCTCCAGATGAAACGGGACACAAGAAAGCGGCCATGTCACTTGGGTCAGGGTGAAACAACACTCTTCTGTTCAACAGCAGGGCCCGACAGCTTTCACTGGTTTACCCCTGCTGCATCATACAGATGCGCTGCCCATCCCTTAGAACACGTACAACACTGCTACACTCATTCCTATCACCAACAAGAGCTCTATATCTCTACTCCCTAACAGACAGCAAGGCTTAATGGTAGAGCAGCAAAAAATATATTATACTATAATATCCTATATAATATGTCACAGCACATTATAGAATGTAACACTACATCACTTAACATCACATATACCACGTAACATCACAAACTCAACAGATTGAAATGATTTCATTGATCATAAATTAGATATATGATCTGGTATCCCACGATATATATAGAAATAAATGTGTAAATACATACGTATCTCGATATAGAACATTAATTCACTTTATTCATTTAGTTAAGCATTTGTCATTTATCCATTTTGGTATTTATTTTGTCATCAATTTTGTCGTGCCCTATTGTCCTGCGTTCTGTCACGTAGTTTGTAGCTGACCTTGGAGTGTTTTTTGTCCACTATTCAGTCATGCATTTTATCGTGAATTTTGTCAAGTATTTGGGCTTTTGCGAGCAAGGACCTGTGCCTCAAAGCACAGCGTGGCGGCATCCTGCAAGACAAATATGGAGGGGACCTAAGTGTATCCTTGTATTTTTTTTACAGAATGAAAGTTTTTTTTGTAACACTAGGAGGCAGTAAATATTACACACTGTCCCTTTCAGCTGCCCACCTATCAGTTAATCGGTGATGATCATTGGCTATAGGTGGAAAGCTCAGCCAGTTCGACATCACCCTCTCCCACATTTTAATAACATGTTGTTTTTACAAATACATGGCAAAACAAGATACAAGACAAAATAAATGACGAAATGCTGATAAATTAATACAATTCATCAATGTCATATATTTAGGTATTATGCTTTTTCCGTCCATCTGGAAGCGGATCGAAGGTCAACAGGCATCCAAAAGGAAAAGTGATGGGGAGTAGAGAACACATATATACGGTACAGATATATATATGTTTATTGACTCATATGGCATATAATTTTAGGTATTTATCTATACATTCATTTCTACAATAAAGCAGAATTGGTTCTTCATAAATATAAGAAACATAACATGATTTAACATCCCTTGAGAGTAATAATTAATAGAAGTATTGGACATAATACATTTATTATATTAATACAGCTTTTCTAAATTTGATTTATTATATCTTAAACTGACACATACACGTATACACACACACACACACACACACACATGGACTTATGAGTGTGTGTATATATATATATATATATATATATATATATATATATATATATATATATATAGATAGATAGATAGATAGATAGATAGATAGATAGATAGATAGATAGATAGATAGATAGATAGATAGATAGATAGATAGATAGATACTTTATTCATCCCCGAAGGGAAATTCACTTTTCCAGCAGCATCCCTAAGCTGAGAACAATCGAAAATAACTGAGAACAATCGAAAAATAACACGGGAGCTGCTGGAGTGGCTGCCATTCGTGACGGCGCCGGAGAAACGATTCAATTTGAATCATGTACAAACAAACAAACAATTGAATCATGTACAAGAAACGATTCAATCTGAATCATGTACAAACAAACAAACAATTGAATCATGTACAACAAACAAACAAAATATTTATGTTTCAATAAGTGGAGTGTATATATATATATATATATATGTGTGTGTTTATTGTACTGCATTACTATAATAATTATAGAAATGTTGAATACATATTAAATAGTGTATATTGTTCAACTTAAAATTTCTAAATATACGTCACCACGTGATGTGTAAATGATTAACAAGGAATCTAAAGTTCACCATGACTCAACATACACGTGTAACACGTTGGCAAATACAAGGGGCAAACATGACAAATTTCTTTGAAACATCTCCAAAATAAGAAGCCCAACAAAGCAAATGCTAAAAAGACAGATGGGGAATACCTGGATGGGGCTTACCTTTGGCCGCTTGTCTGTCCAGGCATCTCCGTTTGTCTCTTGAAGTCTTTTGCTTTTGTGCGGCTGGCCCCACTACTGTTCTGTCCTTTTCCCTGCACTCATAAAGTATTCAAATGAGCTTGGATGAAGGGAGACGCTGATGAGCATACAGGTAGCTTCTAGGGTTTCTGTGGCAACAACAGGTGGGGTTTATTTTCAACTGAGCTCTGTTCTATTAACCCCGCATGGCCCAAATATAGAAGATAACTTACAATAAATGTGAGTTTTAAAAAAACGCTGCATGGCATCATTGGTCTTTGAGGTGAGCAGGATTTTTGTACCTGTACTCACTTTGTCTGAATAAATATAGGATTGATTGAATACTTAGCCTCATAACAGTATAATATATATTATAGATATCAACCACACACCATGTTGTATTTTTTATGAATGAGTAATTTATTAGTCAAAAAAAATATCCAAAAGGTGACAAACTTTTTAGTGCCCTTGTTTGTCCATGTTCTGGCCTCCTCTCTGCTCCTTTTACTTCATTTATTTTAAGTGATCTTTCAGAAAACAGCTCTGTTCCATTGTGAGACAAAGGCAAGCATTGGATTTGCTACACTGCAGGATGGTGTACCCTTTAGCACAATGCATGCAGCGTCTTTTATTTGTGTTCAGTGGAAAATGTCCTATTAGGTGATTGCAGACATCCAATGGAGGGTCTTCACATAACTTTTTGGGTCGTGCACATAGCTTTTTGGCTGGTCTACAACTCCCATCACCAGAGGATGGCCTTCCTCTCTTTGTTATTTTGGTCAGCTCATCGGAACAGGCACAATCAATAAACATACAAAAATACATAAAGATTTATGTCAGAAATCATAGAAACCAACAAATATACAGAAATACTACGAACAAAAATGGATTTTCATCACTCTCATCACTGTATATCCCCATCATAAAGACAATGTCGCTATCTTGGATGGCAGAAATCGCATCCTGAACACTGAATCGATGACCTCTCTCTGCTCGTGGCATTCTGAAACAGAAGCAGTAAAACATATATTAACATAACAACGTACCAATCTTATTTGCATACCCCACATTCTAACAGTTGGTTACATCTTCCCCACCCTAACAATTAAAATCGCATCTCGGAAGCATTCCACTCGTTGGGCCATTCGATTCTCTCATCTGCACATTTTGACTACCACAAAAGCTCAACGATGCTATCTGGCAACATAATAGGCAGAAAATAACATTCGATGAATGTCGTTCATGGAAATTAAATGTGTACATTCTCTAGACATTGTAATAAAAACAGCAACACAATATCTAAGTCTTTTCACCTACCTGAATATGACAAATCTAGTCCAATGATCAAAGGCAAATTGAGGTCCAGACAGCTTGACACAACCACCATCCACTTGATTCGTCCATCTCTGTCTGTCCCTCACCCCCTCATACATCCCCCCTCCAGAGGAAAACAAAGCCCATACAACAAAGACAGTTAAAACATCTTCTTTGTTCCCTTATCTCTTTGTTTTCCTTATCCTCACTGTAAAATGTGGAACTGGAGTGCCACTTCCAATTTCGTTGTCACAATATATCCCATGCTGTAACAATGACAATAAAGGTATATTCTATTCTATTTTATAAACCTTTCCAGTTTGTGCATGCAAACTACAACAGGCAAAACAAATGTGCTGTACATTTTTGTGTGTGTACGTTGATTTAAAGTTACAGTGACTTACATTTTAAGTGTAAATATTCACAAATATTGTTTTATATATACTGTTCAACTGCTGCTAATAACATACCTATCAACCTGTAAGTTTTTGCCGCAAATTTGTCAATTATGGGTACCATCCCGCCTGGGGATTTCCCATCATGCACCATTCCGAAAAAAAAAAGTGGTGTAAAATTATTTTGTATTTTGTAAGGGAAAATACAACAGTTTGTACGGGCATGAAGCCGTGTAGGTTGACAGGTATGTAATAAGTATGTTCTTGGTTTACAGGTGTAAAATAAATGTTTACTTTTTTCAATGATTTATTTATTTGCCAGTGCCAGAAAATTTAACAAAGGTATATCGATGGATTTTTACACAATGACCGAGCACCGTGTTTACTTAAAATACGCTTAGCTGTCCTATTGAGCGAATGGTGGATTGCTTTGTAAAAGTTTTTTTGTCCAGTGTGTTTGGAAAATATTTCTTAAAATACCCTTCCAAGAAGACTGAATCTTCAAAAAAAAAATATTTTCTGACTACAAGGCCCACTGGATTATAAGGCGCACTTTCAAATTACTGGCAATTCCTTTTTTTTTGGGTGCATCTTATAGCCTGGGAATAGGGTAAGATATTCCTAATGATTTCAAAGGAGAAACTTCAATAGAGCGTCAGGACCAGAACGGAGACAGGACCCAATTGCGTGCGTTTCTGTGGGGAGCAGGTTGCTCAGACGCAGAAGTGGTATTTCCGTTGCGAGCGATTGCGGTGTCGAGAGCAGGGAAAAACAGATCAGTAGCCCGGACGCGGGAGCAAAATTGTAGACGGGATCAGAAAAGGGGTCGGAGCCGGGAACAGACCGGAATCAGAACAAGAGAGAGTCAGGGTCGAAGAGCTTGCCTAGCGCAAGCTGAGGTTCGCAGACTGACTGACAACCGCTGACAGAAAGACTGGGGTTTAAAAAGTGACAGGGAGCCAATCAGCGTCCGAGGCAGTTGGCGCCAAAGAAGCGGGCACAAGTGCCTCGCATCAGAAATCATGACATAGAGAACTGCAAGCTTGTGCTGTCCCTCGAGATGTAGTGCGACACACGTAGATGCTGTTTCAATCCAACAAGGTCACGGCTAGGATTTCTGTTCCGTGCCACCTGTCGCGAAAAAAAAGAAAGGAAAGATGACGGAGGAACTGAGGAAAAGCAAACGTCAGCCTCCCCTGTCAGATTCTTTTCACTTTGGCCAAACGCACGGATTGTGCACAGGCGGATCTGATCTTCTTTGCTTTAAAACCGCCCACTTTTGCAGGTATATGTTCCTATATCCCCTTTTTCATAGTTTGACACAGTCACTCCCAGAGAAAAACAACACCTCGATATTTGGACGCGCTCCATTCAACTCGACGGTGCCAGACACTTTTTTTAAATCATACACCCCCTGTCAACATTACTCTAAAAAAAACCAGAAGGAAAAAACGACAGGATCAAATAGAGAACGAAAAGTAAAAATACTTTTGTGTGCTGGGAAAGGGGGTGGACACCACAAAAACTCTTTTTAGGATAGGCATGCTCACCAATGGTAATACTGACTTGGCGTACGTTCACAAGCACTCCTTTGAAAATTCAAAACAAAGCGATGCTAGCGTCGGGATGAATTCAAAGATTTTCCCCACTTTGAGGGTAAATGGGTGCACCGCCTGGAAAACAGGTAGAAAATAATCGTGAGAAATAAACCAAAAAAGGCATGCTTGATTTTTAAAAATGAGCATTTTCAAAGCTTTCAATGCTGGAAGATCACAATGTATTTGGTGCACCCCTAAACTTCTGTACACCTTTTAAAAACAGTGCTGCTTTATTGATCCAAAGAAATTGTGCTTTGTAGAAAAACAATCCAAGAACGTTGGTGCTCCCTCTTCCTGTTTTGACTTGCACACCCCTGCAAAAAAAATGAAAAAACAACATACCAATAATATTAGTAAACATTTTGTTAAGTCTGGCACGTCCCTGCACACAAGCAAGCCCCTTAAAAGGTCGGGGACCACTGAAAAGCAGTATTGTATTGCCGGCTCGCAAAGTCTTTGAAAAGTTCATAAGATTTTGATGTGAATGAAGAGAAAAGTATTGCGGGAAGTCATTCAGTCACCCTGAAAGATACAAATAAACGCATGGCCACACATATTCAAAAATATTTGTCACGATGTTTAGTTTGAGCTTAGAAAAAGTGAAACAAAATTGTATACCGATTTTTAGTTCCTTTCTGTTTTATCATTTCTTGTACATTTATATCTATTACCGTGACTAAAAATAGTGTTATCATGAAAGAAGACCTATTAACTTTTCCTATGTCCTCTATGTCTTTGGTGGCCTGGTGGTCAGAAATCTACCCTCTGTTTCGAAAACACACTCCTGCAGATAAAAAACGGATCAAAAAATAACCTGAAAACATTTTAATATTCATGTTGAAAAATCTCCATTAAAGGGCCCCTATTTATAATTTCTCTCCAGACGTGACACAACGCTCCCGAGGGGGGCTGATTGAACGCCTCCCTGGCGCGGTTGACCTTTTAGCAACGCGCCAACGACGCACCGTTTGAGCGCTTTCAAACGACGGCGTTTATTTGAAGGGACGGCGAGGTCAGCGAGCTGTGTTCGCCATTCAGGCGGCATGAATAGTTTCACTCGGGCGCACAATGGCGGCCTCGTTCAGGAGTAATGGCGCACGCTGAATGGCCGCGCCAGGATGCGGGAAGATTTTTGTGATGGAATACTCGCAATGGAAGCGAGCCGTTGCCATGGAGACGCCGTACTGTCTAGCTCGACCTGCCCGGGGACAAACGCCGGTGGGGTCCTCTATTTGGACGCTTCAATTTCAACCGCAATGCACCCCCAATCTATTTTTTCTTTTCAGAAATATTGTGCCGTATTTTCACGACTAGAATGTGCACAAAAAGGTATTCGATTTTCTTCAAAATGTGCAGTGTTTTCTAGTGTGCGATGTGTCCTCTGTGTGCTGTTGTAAGCCGGACAAAGTAGAGGACACCATGAAAATGTTGTGTGGGTGTGGTTTGTGTATGGAAAAATCCTCTTACACTTATCTCCACTGACACAGATATTTAAATAAAGCATAACCAATGACTCTTTTGCTTTAGCTCTATTTCTAAATATTCACACTTTTTGTACGGCGGACATGGTAGAGGACACCATGAGAACATTAAAGGGTGACGTGTGGGTAACCTGTGCCACTATCATTAGGTGAGCTTTATGATTGTTTTAAAGACAGAAAATGGCACATATAACTGAAAAGTTATATGTGGTTCACTCTCTTTATGGTCATGAAAACACAGTGGTGATGACTTAGATAAACTCAATTTTGCTCCTGCTCTAATTTTAAATCACACATATGCAGACTTGTCTATGCTATAATGAAAGACGTAGTAAAGGAAACTATGAGAGTGGCCAGGTCAAAGTCTAGATTTTAATCCAAATGGGATGCTGTGGTATAACCCTAAAAGGGTAGTTCATGCTAGAATACTATACAATATGGCAGATCTGAAACAATTTTCCGAATAAGAGTGGGCCAATAATCCTCCAGAGCGTTGTGAAAGACTCATTACCAATTATCGTAAATGTTTGATTTCTGTTATTGCTGCCAACTGTGGCCACAAAGGTTCAGGGGGCTATTAGTTTTTCACATCGGGCCAGATAACTTTTCTCTTTTTGTGTGCCTTAATAAATTGAATCAACATTTAAAAACTGCATTTTGTACTTCCTTAGGTTGTCTCTGAGTGATATAAAAGTTGATCTGAAAACCTTTTGAGTGATGAATATACAAAAAAAAAACAGAAATCAGGAAGAGGGCAGATACCTTTTCACGGCAGTCGTGACTCTAAATGACAGTAAATGAAAATGTAAATGTTATTTTTAGAATGTATTTTTGACCTTTTTATTTTTTTCTAATCAATTGATACTTTATTTTACTATGAAATATGTATCATTTATTTGTTTCCTTTGTTTATATGAGCTCAATTTTGCTGTACTGCTTTGCTTTAGAAAACAAGGGTAAGAAATGGATTGTTTCGATTCTTTGCATATATATAATGTACATTTTTACATATTATAATGCGGTGCCTCTGCCGTGGGGATTTTCTGCACGAAGCAATATCATCCCTCAAAGAAGCAAAAACAAAAACAGCAGCAGCAATAAAATAAATAGTTGATGTGGCTGGAAATAAGGTAATATATGAAAGTGTCTTCATAATATATCAGTGCGGCCTTTGTGTATGCAAGCGAGAGTAATGCCACCGATCGTCTTCCACACGATACGACAACACCTTATTTAGGAAACCTCGAATGGGAGAAACAATAAATACAGCATTATTTTTCTCCCATAAAGCCAATTTTTCCAGGTAACGTTATTTCGGTGTAACAATGAAGGTATAATGCACAAACTCTTTAGATTTACAAGATACTAAAATTACAAATTCTGTCGGGGTACAAGCTATTTTGTCATTTGGACAGGGTGCGCCGCCATGCAAATAATCCACAAATGCACTCACTTGCATTTGCTGTGTGCCCTTCGTCTCGTCTAAATTGTCTGCCTATGAAGATAAAAAATAATTAAAAAAATCACACTCTTATTCTGTTTTTGTAGCTGGGTGAACTTCAATGCCCATTGACTCTTCTTTGATAGAATAGTGTATGTTGGTCATTAAAAACAAGTCTAAAAACACTTGATTTTGCTGTAGAATGTCCCTATTATTCCCTCGGATTAAAGAACACTGTACTGATATTGATTAAAAACCAAAACAACCAGACACTGATATGAATTTTCTTTTGGGCCAATATTGTAATTCACTATTCTGCACATTCTATATATTACCACAAAGTGCCCCAAGTCGTGTATGGATGATATTTTTGGTTTATAATTGCAGTAAAATGGGTTAAAAAAGAATACATGAATACATGAATCAATGAATACAAAAAAAATTTAACCAACAGATGTACTGCAAGAATTACATATCATGTTGCCATGTATTGGACTGAAGTCTCCTCTTTCTTTTAGAATTGCAGGAAAATGAGTTGAAATAATAAATAGACAAATAAACAAATTAATTCTGACTGTCAGGACCGGAACAGGAAACAGGACCCACTCGCGTAACATTTCTCAAAGTTTTATTGGGAAGAAGGGAAAAAAGTGCACACACGATCCGAAAATCGCTGGTCGCCGGGTGTAGGTTGCTCGGACACGGAAGTGGGGTGGAAGAGCAAAAACGTGGTCGATAAAAATGGGTCGTTATTCGGGATGGGAGAACAAACGTGGTCGAGATTAAACAGGTCGTAGCGAGAGAAAAACTAGGAGCAAAAATACATGACATATATAAAGATATATATAATAATAATAATAATAATTTCCTTTGTATTGTCATTCTGTGTAACAATGTACACAGAACGAAATGTCGATACACCTGACCCGTTGTAGCGAGCCGATGCAGCCGCAGCCAACAGAGGGCGCCGCCATTTTACCAATGCTATAAGTCTTTGGTATGACTCGGCCGAGGCGCGAACCAGCGACCTCCCAGTCTCAAAGCCTTACCATCTAGGCTACTGAGCTGGTATATAGGGCTTGCCGTGTAAAAACAGAGATTTGCAGACGGACCAACAAAAGGGGACTGACTGGACAGAGTTTAAATACTGACAGGGAGCCAAACTGCCAACAAGCTCCACCTGGCGCCACCCGGGCGGGGCCAATTGGGCGCCATGGCAACCGTGACACACGAGCGGGGAGAATCAGGCACCATGGCAACCGTGACCGACATACATATAGCTTGTTGCCATGCTTAAGACTGAAGTATTGGAATACACCCCACAGTCTCCACTTGACTGCAAAGTGCTCCTATTATCCCCTTGAATTTAGAAAAAACTTGTCTACTGATAATAATAATAATAATAATAATAATAATAATAATAAAAAACAATAACAACCATACACTGATATTATTTTACCTTAGACTGATACTGTATTTTACTATTCTGCACAGTCAATACTTTACTGTAAAGTGCCACGACTTTTCATTTGAATAGAAAGGTTTCTTTTAGAATAGCAGTAAAAGTTTTAAAAACAAAAATGAATAAATAAAATGAACAAACTTACACCAAGATGAATAAATCCAGTTAGTATGCTTCAGCTTCAAGCATTGGAATATACTCCACAGTCACCAATTTGCTGCAAAATAAATCTCCATTATCCTCTTGGATTAAGATAACCAATCTGATGACGCTAAATAAAAAACAATAATAACCATAAACAGATATTATTATACTTTAGTCTGATACGGCATTTTAGCATTCTGCTTATGTTATATATCCTAGCAAAGTGTCCCATGTCTTTGATGAAAGTGTTTCTTTAACAATTGCAGTAAAGTCAGTATACCTTGTTTTATAGCCTTTGCTCATTATGCAGTAGTTTCAATTACGCTTGGCTTTTTTTTTGTCTTGGACACTCGGATTGTTTTAATCTTTTGCCATTCTTTAGGAAAATATGCTAGTTGTGCAAGGTCCACAGTCCCTCATTTGCTGTAAAGTGCCTCTTGAATGGAAGATCTTTATTCGTAATTACAAAAATACACTAAACTTAGTTTGCATTGTTGTGCTTTAGCTGACAACCTAGATGTTTTGGCAAAACACATAGCAGCCCTTAATCTCTTAAAGGGATTACAAAATACAAAAATACTTTTGTATAAATAAGGCACAGAACATGACGTGTTCTTCTCTACAATCATGCAGATATGTTCCATAACATACCACGCGCTTTGTATCTAGAGAAAACAATACTCAACGTAAACAGTTTGACTTCATATAGCCTAGAGCTGTGACTTCACCGGAAGACAACAAGGAATCGAAATAAAGGCGGTCCTGTTGAAAAACATGGCAACTGTAGTAATCATTGATTGCATAGCGCTCATTTCTGCTTGGAGTAATTGGAACTTTGCTAACACTGTCGTTTGGGGACTTCTGACTATTTTGTCCGATCATCAAAAGCTGCATGAGGTGAATTTATCGGGGTGCGTTCCTTTTTTGCCTTCGCCACCTTTTAGGTATGTGATTGTGACTTTTCTTTTTGTGTTTTTCGCCGTGTGTCGTGCAATTAATAAAATATCTTGTAAATTTTGCATAGTGTCCATATTTTTATTGCAGATTAGATATTTTCTCAAACACTAGGACTGTTTCAATGTTTTATCGTGCTTTAGGATAAAATCATGTCTGTGCATGCTCCACAGTCTGTCCTTTGCTGTATTGCCTCTTGGATTGAAAAAATCTTTCCCTGTAATTACAAAAATATACTAAACTTAGTTTGCCTTGTTTTTTTTCCTTAGTTCACAGCACTAAAGTGTTGGTAATACACATATCTAAAGAGTTCTGTTATTGTCTTAAGGAATAGCATAAAGAAATATTTACAGTAGTTTATCCTGTTGAAGAAATGTTTCAGTAGCATAGTTTCCAGTCTCCTCTGTTCTGCACTGTGTCCTCTTTGATAATAGGTTCCAGTCCATAATGACAAAAAAAAAAAAAAAAACTAATGACACACCCCGGTCACCACTAATCCGCTTAGGTTCTTTTTGGATTAAAAAAACCCTTTATCCCGCCAATGTGGGTGCTTTTGAGCAAGTTTTCTCTTTTTTTGTTGTTGTCGTTACACAGAGAGCTTTGGTGTCAGATGAGACAAGGCAATTTGATGGAAAAAAAACTTCCACCCGGCGTACGTGGAGGCGTCTGGTACCAATTCATGAGCTCAAATAGAGTCCCGAAATCCCAGAGAAGCCGAGCGTGCACGGCGGGCGAGGTTAGGGGACGCGACGCGTCGGTGGTGACTGATGTGAGCGATGACGGTTGGGACTACTGATGATTAAGTTACACTGTAGGAGGTTGGACACTGTGGGCAGCCTGAATATTTTATCGTTCTCATTATTATGATGATAATGCAATAGAATTTTTAAATGGATACATTTTTTTACAGAAGCAAGGAAAACATGGCCAAATTCTACATCAAATGCCATCAAAGAGCCCTTAAAAAATAAGCAACAACTCTATATTTGAACAAATCGGTGTTGGAATTCCAGGCTTTTTTGATGCAGTATTTAGGCGTCCATCTTGGCTAATCTTGCCCAATCGGGAAGAATTATTCCAAGAGCGATCGTCAATCCAACAACATGTTTTGAGAATATATTGTGATTACGTGCAATTTATTGCTTTTTTGCCAATAATATGAGTCTCAAGAAAGTTAGTGAGAAGGGAAAAGGAAATTATTGACAGGAATGGTGTGCCACAATTGCAAGCTTCAGAAGCTCAGCTTTGCCAGCCCATTTCAGCAGTAGTCAACCCGTGATAATGGCTCACGGCCTCAATAATGCATTTCATTTTAGTCGGCCAGGACAGAAAATATCCTGAGAAAAAGTGGATGGTGTTGGATTGCAGCCAAAATAGTTTGTTTAAGGTGGGCTACAAAGGCATGTCAAGTCAAGTCAATTAATTTTTATTTGTATAGCCCTTAATCACAAATAGTCTCAAAGGGCTTCACAAGTTATTACATATAAAGTTTAGGTTATTCGTATGCTATAGAGTAGAAGTGAGTTTTAAGCTTAGATTTAAACATTTCCACTGAGGTTGCAGATCGGATCTCAGGGGGAAGAGCATTCCACAACACCGGTGCCCGGATGGAGAACGCTCTCGAACCAGCGGAACACTTCTTGGCTCTTGGGATCACCAGGAGACCGGCGCTCTCGGAACGAAGGCTTCGGGCCGGGACATAGGGGGAAATCAGATCTGAAAGATATGAGGGGCAAAGTCCATGTATGATTTTGTATAGTAATAGGAGAACCTTAAAATCGCATCTTAGGCTAACAGGGAGCCAATGCAGGTTAGCCAAAATCGTACTTTTTTGTCCTTGTTAAAAGCCTCGCTGCGGCATTTTGTACCAGCTGAAGACTCTTGAGTCTGGTCATCGGAAGACCGGAGAGCAGTGCATTACAGTAATCGAGACGGGAAGTAACAAACGCGTGAATTCTG
Source organism: Urocampus carinirostris (assembly GCF_059441175.1). Lineage (NCBI taxonomy): Eukaryota > Metazoa > Chordata > Actinopteri > Syngnathiformes > Syngnathidae > Urocampus > Urocampus carinirostris. The sequence continues at coordinate 28,194,936 of NC_142359.1, read as the reverse complement.
ATTTCCGCATCCGACTGAGAAAGTATAGGACGAATTTGAGCAATGTTACGGAGATGGAAGAAAGCGGTTCTAGTCATTTTCTTCACATGTGTTTGAAAGGACAGATCGGGGTCGAAAATGACACCTAAATTTTTAAGTGAGTCGCTCTGTGTGATGTGGCAATTGTCTATGTTCACAGCGGTTTTAGAGAATAAGTCACGGGACTTAGATGGACCAATAACTAACATTTCAGTCTTTTCAGAGTTAAGACGCAGGAAATTGAGTGACATCCACTCTTTTATCTCAGTGAGGCAGGCCTCCAAATTTCCACAGTTTAGTGTGGCAGATTCCTCCATCGGGAGATAGAGTTGAGTGTCATCTGCGTAGCAATGGAAACTGATATTACACTTGCGAATAATATCACCTAGTGGAAGCATATAAATGCTGAAGAGAAGGGGGCCAAGCACTGAACCCTGCGGAACACCACAAGTAACACTAAATGGCTCAGATGTCAATTCGCCATATTTAACGCAGTGTGTCCTATCTGAGAGGTAGGATCTGAACCATAAGAGGACGTTTCCTGAGAGACCAATCCATTTTTCCAACCGTTCTGGCAAGATATTATGGTCCACTGTGTCAAATGCAGCACTAAGGTCCAGCAGCAGCAAAAGTGATGATGCGCCAGAGTCTATTGCCCGTAGGAGATCATTGGTAACCTTAATCAGAGCCGTCTCAGTAGAGTGGTTAGCCCTGAATCCTGATTGCATTGATTCAAAGAGATTGTTCTTGGACTTGAAATCATTCAGCTGCTGTGCCACTACTTTTTCAAGTATTTTAGAAAGAAACGGTAGGTTTGACACAGGTCTATAATTACATAAGTTTTCTGGATCAAGGTTGGGTCGTTTCAGTGTGGGTTTAATGACGGCGGACTTAAAAGTCGCTGGAACTACACCTGAGGAGAGTGATATGTTTAAAATATTTAGAACTGAAGGTGCAAGAACGCCAAAGAGACCTTTAATAAGTGAACCTGGAAGCGGGTCGAACTGGCAAGTCGTCGGTTTGGCCGTATTCACCATCTGTTTAAGATTATCGAGTGACAGTTCACTAAAACGGGACAAAATCCCTGGACAGCCACCATGTCGTGCATCAATAGATTTGAGTGCTTTAGTATGTGTTGAATTAATACTGTCTTTAGCGATTTTTTCCTGTATGCTTTGGATCTTCTGAGTAAAGAAAACCATTATGTCGTGGGCAGAATGAGCGGAGCCATCTGGGATAGTCTGTTGCCTTGTAAGCGATGCTACAGTGTCGAAAAGGACCTTGGGATTGTTCTTTTGTGACGCAATCACCTTCGAAAGGTAGGCTGATTTTGCAGAGGCCAGGGCCGCTTTATACTTCAACAAAATGGCCCCTGCCTTCAGTAATAGTCAACCTGAGAGAATATATTGCAGCCAAAACTGTGCATTTCATTTCAAGTTGGCCAGAGATGCAAATCTCTCGAAAACAAGGCCTATTTTCGCCCCCTGGCTCTAAACAGTATTCGACCGGGGAAATTGGATCACGGACAAAACAGTGCAGTTGATTTTAGTCATGCAATAATGCCGCGCTTTAGCGACTCAAACTTAAAAATAATGAGCTCTGCCGGCCTCTGCGCTCAGCCATAGTTTAACTGAGAATAATAGATTGTGCCTGAAATCTGCATATAGGGCCTTTTGGCAGTCCTCGCTCGCAGCAATATGGAATATCCAACACTTGTCTGTGTTATAATAGAAATGTAAATGACGTTCATTTTAGGCGGAAATACAGCAAGAGCAAAAAATGCTGAAAAGCCAGACAAAAGTGTGCTCTGCTGGTCCTGGTCCTTAGCAATGTGCAATTAGGGACAGTGGATTGTGGCTATATAAGTGCAGTTCAGTTTTTGTTGGACAGACCGGCACAAAGAGCCCCCAGGCCTGACAAAATTGCACTCTGTAGGACCTTGCCCCCAGCAATATGCGATCAGGGATAATGGGTCGCGGAATATTTTTTTGACCCGCAATGCTCTGAGGCCGGAAAGAACGAAACCTGAAGGAGCAAGGGATGTTGTATATATTTTTTTTAAATCTTTGGAACGTTTGATCTTGACTATCTACACAACAAATAATAGAATTACCATTAATGTGTTTGGTATTTTGCTATACGTAGTAACATTTAAAAATAAATACTCTTCGGTGTATGACGCTCAACTACAGAGATATCACAGTATATACAGTGCGTACAGTTTATATAAAGCACTAAAATGTATTAAGAAAACACAATAAGAATAATTTTCTTTGTGCAGTGCAGCGAGCACTTGAGACAAACGCTGATTTTTTTTTCCTTCGGAAATTCTCCAAAAATTACTCCTATGAGTGTTCTGCCTCCACTACCTTTTTGGGAAGACAGTGATTTATTTATTTGATTGTGTCACTCACATTCTATTGAAAAAAAGGTCTGCTGCTTTTCATATCACTCAGCCTGATGGAATGCACCACTTGTACCTCCTTGGAGATTAAGCACCGTGAAATGTCAATTTTGAATAAAGCGGGCGGAGGGAACGAGGGGGGATAACGGAGAGTGGGGGTGTTGGGGAGATGAGTGCTTCTTTGTGCTCGCTGCCTCGGGAAAGACAGGAAGGGCTGGAGACAATATTTGCTGTTCACATTCAAAAGTATTAGAAGCAGCGGGGGCAATACACAAAGAGATACTGCGACTAGATATTTGTACTTGTTGAACTTGGACATTTAATGGTAATTATAGTGGTGGTCATGTTAGTATTATTTAGTATTAACAGAATGATACCGCTGCACTTGAATAACTTTATATGATGAGCAGCCATCTTGGCTACTCTAGCCCGGTCAAGTAACACAATTTTAGTGATTATAGTTGGGGTCACATTAGAATCATTGTTAAAAGTATTTATAGGAGTCATATACAGTTTACAATTCACTCTCCATTCAAAAGAACCTGTTTTTCAACCAAAATATTTGAGTAATTTTTTCACTGATTATTCGAACGAATAATCGGAACTTGAACCAACCTAAACACAGCCGAACGTGTGGGAGAGAGATAGCGTCCATCTTGACTACTCTTGCACGGTCAGGTACTATCATTTCAGTACCTATAATTGTGGTCACGTGCGTATCTTTGATAATAGTATTTATTGGAGTCATACAGTGATAACTCGGCACTTGAGCGATTATAATCCAACAAATCTGTATTCGACCAAAAAATTCGAGTCATTGTTGCTGTGATATTTTACGCAAAAAAACAGAACTTGACCAAACCGGAGTCAAACGACTGGACGGCCGAGTGATGTGAGCAGCCATCTTGGGTCCTCTGGCCTGATTGTGTAGCACAATCTCAATAATTTTAGTGGTGGTCCATATACAGTGATACCTCGGTACCCGAACAACTCGAAATAATCGGTGTCTGGCACAAAAACCTGATTTATTGTGACTGCATTTTTTGACCAAAAAACGGAAAAAAAGATATTAGAACACAGCCGAAAGTGGGGCCAAGGGAGATGAGCGGCCATCTTGGCTACTCTTCCCTGGTTGGGTAGCATTGTTACTGTAGCGATAGTCAAGTAAGAATTATTATTTACAGTTTTTATTGGAATCAAATACCGTACTACCTTGGTACTCCAACAACTCAATATCCGAACAAATCTGTGGTTGCCCCAAATATTTCAGTAATTTTTGCAGCAGTATTGAAAACTAATTGTTGGAACTTGAATACAGATGCCATTTGTTTAATTGAATAAATATTTAATTAAAAAGGAGGTTTTGTTGACTCAGCTTTTTTTCCCAGAAAGACATTTCACTCTCCTAGTTTGGATCAATGTTGAATATCTACACCATATTTTACTAGTGATCCGGTAGATTACCTGAGATGGAAAAACAGCCTAAAAAGGGGACTGCATAGTTGGCTTTGCTTACTGATGCTTTCTACTCGGTCAGGCCAGAGCAAGTTTGACCAGGATCACAATATTTTACGAGTAATCAGTTAGGTCACTCTAGAGGTGAATAACCGTGCTAAAAAGGTAAAAGCTGCCCAAAATTGGTTTCATGTCTCAACGCTGGTTATGCTCTAATGACGCAGAGCCATTCTAGTTTATATTGCCCTTCAGTGTTCGAACACTAACATTAGGGTAAAATACCGAGGTATCGCTGTACATTGATGTCATAAGAGTGTTACAAGTACTGCTTTGTTGTCTTAGCAGTAGAAGTTCAGGCGTTAATCAAAGTTGCAATATGACAGGTAGAAGTGGAGGCGTATTTATGTAATTTTATATGCTAGTCTACAGTATTTATCATCACTGCCTTGGCGGGGGTCCCCTTCAGTTGTTTTGTGAGTGGGGCGATAGATGGCAAAATCCTAGCGGCCGGCGCAGGAGGTTAATGATGCCACCTTTTCCCATCATCCCGCCCGCCCGTCGGGTGTTTTTACGGCACGCGAATTAATTACTTGTGACAAATACGACTCGGACGAGCTTGCCTGCCAGCCGGCCCATGAAGAAAAACATTTTCTCAGCCAGCGCCGATATATTAGCCGTGAAGTCGCCACCAGATCGCAAACTATCAGTGTGCCGAAACGCGGGTGAGAGGCAAATGGTTTCTCGTGATTACCATTTTTATTGAGGTTATATTAATGCTTTAACTCAGGGATGATTATGACTTTTCGGTCATACAACCCAATGTTTTTTAAGTTACGCATTTTTGGGGAGAACTTCCCCTTAAAAATTCTGAAAACCGTTTTTTTTTTTTTTACCCCAGTCACAGATCGCTGAACGAGGCTCCATCGCCTATGTTTTTTTTATACCAGTCTTTTATTATGTTACACAGTGATCTCTTACTACTTCATGGCCAAAACGCATCCCGGGTTGAAAAATATCTCCAATTGCATATTGCTGTGAGTGGGGATCGACACAAGGCACTATTGTTGGGCTTTTGTTTTGCTATTCTGTCCTTCAAAAGGTGAACTGCACTCAAGCGGTGGCAATCCATTTTACCTTATAGCGTTTTGCTGCACGCAGGAACCGACGGAGTGCGATTTTGATGGACGTGTCAGCTCTTTTCTGCCGTTCATGCATATTAACTCCATTCATGCAGCTGCGATCCATGATCCCCAATCCCATATTGAAGCAACCAGGGACTGTCAGAAAGGACTTTTGGTAGGCTTGATCTTCTGACACCCTACTAAAAAAATCATTTGCGGCTGTGATCCGTTATCACTGGTTGACTATTGCTGAGCGCGGTTGCCGAGACAGCAAATTCTTGTCAGCATGGCAGGTCTTTTTTCCAACATGGCGGCGCGACTACACGCAGCGGCTTTTGTCCCTCCAGTAAATCTTTTTACTTTAAGTGTTCTTTTTTCTCTCATCTTTTCTTTTATAAATACCTGTTCGGCAACTATCACCTTAAGTCGCCAGGAACTTATTAACCTGGGTCAAAGATTAGATTTCGACTCATTTCACGATTACAACACCAACAACAACATCCCAAAGGACATACGAAGACCACCGGGATCTCCCTGGGTTACCTGCCCGCCCATCAAGCGACGGAGACGGCGGAGGGAACGTAAACAAAAACGAGGCTCTCGGGGAGGCCTAGCGAAGAAGCTAAAAAGACGACCACACCGACAAGCGCTTCCGAGTATCTTCCTGACCAACGCCAGATCCATCGTACACAAAATCAGTGAGCTTGAGCTGCGGATAGCTACCAACAACTTCGTACGGAATAGCAACATTTTTGTGATTACGGAGTCATGGCTTGACCCGCGGATCCCCGACGCTGCAGTTCAGCTAGCAGGACGCACGCTACACCGATACGACCGCAACGAAGACTCCGGCAAAAAAAGAGGTGGGGGACTATGCATTTACGTACATAATGCGTGGTGCAATAACAGCAGAATTATTGATGCACACTGCTCGCCCGATCTAGAGTTTCTGGCGGTATCGTGTAGACCGTCTATATACCGCGAGAGCTAACTGTGCTCATTGTGATAGCTGTTTACATTCCTCCGGATGCTAACGCTAGCACAGCGCTAAACCTTCTACTCGCCGCTATAAACATCCAACAGCTTGCACACCCCGACGGAGCTTTCATTATCGCTGGCGACTTTAATAAGGCATGTTTAAGGACTGTTCTTCCAAAATTCTATCAATATGTGAACTGTGCAACAAGGGGTGAAAAAACTTTGGACCGCGTTTACAGCAACCTCAGAAACGCATACAAAGCTTCCCCCCTCCCCCACCTAGTAAATTCGGATCACCTATGCCTATCCCTTACCCCCTCATACACCCCCATCCGAAGGAAAACAAAACCTGTAACGAGGACAATACAAACGTGGCCTGAGGGAGCCCTCTCCAAGCTGCAGGACTGTTTTGATCAAACTTGCTGGGAGGTATTTGAACACCATGACCTCCAGAAATTCACTGACACGGTTTTATCCTACATCCGTTACTGCACGGATGAAGTCACAGTATATAAAAAAATCAAAAACTACCCAAATCAAAAACCCTGGATGTCCAGCGAGGTGCGCACCCTCCTCAAACACCGCAACACCGCCTTCAGGTCTGGAGACAAGGCTCTTTACGGGGTGGCCAGGGCTGACCTGAAGAGAGGCATCAAGGAAGCAAAAGCAGCCTACACAAGGAGGATCGAGCACCTCTTCGCTGGAAATGACCCGAGGAGGATGTGGCAGGGCCTCCAACACATCACCAACTTCAGAGGCCACAACCTGGCAGCTGTTGAGGCTGAGGCTTCACTAGCTGAGGACCTTAATCAGTTCTTCGCTCGCTTTGAAGCTGGTAGGCCACAAACAGCCACATCACACCTACCAACAACCAGCAGCAACTCTCTCACATTTCAGGAGCACGAAGTTAGGCGTGCGCTGAATACCATAAACCCCAGGAAGGCAACTGGCCCGGATGGAGTACCAGGGAGGGTACTCAGGGACTGTTCCAATCCGCTGGCTGGGGTCTTCACCACCATCTTCAACCGGTCCCTGTCACAGGCGACCGTCCCACCTTGCCTCAAAACCTCCACCATCATTCCCATCCCCAAAAAGTCAGCAGTGGAAAGCCTCAACGACTACAGGCCTGTAGCTCTTACGCCTGTGGTCATGAAGTGCTTCGAGAGGTTAGTGTCCCGGCACATCAAAAACTCCCTGCCACTCACACTGGACCCCCACCAGTTTGCCTACAGGGCAAACCGCTCCACTGACGACGCCATAAACACAGCACTTCACACCGTGCTGAAACACCTGGACCACCGGGGGAGCTACGTCAGAATGCTCTTTCTGGACTTCAGCTCAGCCTTCAACACCATTATCCCGGAGATCCTGGTGGAGAAACTTGCACACCTAGGACTCTCTCCCTCCATCTGCCACTGGATAATGGACTTCCTCTCCAACCGCCCACAGTCGGTGAAACTCGGTACCCACGTCTCTCCCACCCTAACACTGAACACTGGCTCCCCCCAAGGTTGTGCACTGAGCCCCCTGCTTTTCACCCTCTACAGCTCCGACTGCTCACCGACCCACCCCACAAACACTATAATTAAGTTCGCTGACGATACCACCTTGATCGGCCTCATCTCTGAAGGGGACGAGGCGGCATACAGGGATGAGGTGGAGTCACTTTCAACGTGGTGTTCGGAAAACCACCTCATATTGAACACCACAAAAACAAAAGAACTGATTCTGGATTTCAGAAGGAATGGCAGGAATCCAGCACCACTCACCATAAAAGGAGACTGTGTAGAGAGAGTCCACTCTTTCAAATTTCTGGGTGTGCACATATCCGACGACCTCTCCTGGTCTGCAAACACCAGAGCGGTGGTAGGGAAGGCCCAGCAGCGACTGCACTTCCTGAGATTGCTCAGGAAAAATAACCTAAAACAGCAGCTGCAGGTGTCCTTCTACAAAGCCACAGTGGAGAGCATCCTAACATACTGCATCACGGTGTGGTATGCTGGGTGCACAGCAGCAGACAGGAAAAAGCTCCAGAGGATCATCAAAACAGCCCAGAGAATCGTCGGCTGCTCTCTGCCCAGTCTGGAGGACATTGCCTGCTCTCGCTACCTCAGCAGAGCAGAAAACATCATCATGGACTTTTCTCACCCCGGCCACCACCTCTTCGACCTGCTGCCTTCCGGCAAGCGCTACAGGTCACACAAAGCAAAAACAAACAGACTCAGAGACAGCTTCTTCCCCACAGCCATTACCACCCTAAACAGACACCGCACAAAAAACTGAAAACTGTTGCAAAAAACTACCTCACACGAATGTAAAATGGTACTCACGTACATGCTGTCTGCACTATGTTTGTTCACTGCTCAAAACAGACACAGCACAAAAAACCTGAAAACTTGTGCCAACACTACCTCATACGAATATAATGGTACTAATGTCTATGTTCTTGCACATGTCGACTGCACTACGTTTACTGCTCACCTTGCACAATGTCTGACCATTTCCTTTTTTCTGCACTATGTTGTCTATGTTGCACCAATGCATATGCTGACTATTTTTTGCACTATGATGACTTTGCACCAAATGCAATATTGCACAACCCTTACGATACCAACGGTATCACGACAACACTGTATGTAACATCCCACATGCCGACATTTCTTGTGTAAATATCATGTAAATTATAACTATAGCCTTATCCCCCTTGTTTTATAACCTTATCTTCTCTGTTCCTTTATCTTCTTGGCTCATACCTCATTGTGAATGTGTAAAACTGGAGTGTCATGCCCAATTTCGTTGTCACAATATGTTAACCCATTTTGTAACAATGACAATAAAGGTATATTCTATTCTATTCTATTCTATTCTATTCTATTCTACAGGGAGTGCAGAATTATTAGGCAAATGAGTATTTTGACCACATCATCCTCTTTATGCATGTTGTCTTACTCCAAGCTGTATAGGCTCGAAAGCCTACTACCAATTAAGCATATCAGGTGATGTGCATCTCTGTAATGAGAAGGGGTGTGGTCTAATGACATCAACACCCTATATCAGGTGTGCATAATTATTAGGCAACTTCCTTTCCTTTGGCAAAATGGGTCAGAAGAGGGACTTGACAGGCTCTGAAAAGTCAAAAATAGTGAGATATCTTGCAGAGGGATGCAGCACTCTTAAAATTGCCAAGCTTCTGAAGCGTGATCATCGAACAATCAAGCGTTACATTCAAAATAGTCAACAGGGTCGCAAGAAGCGTGTAGAAAAACCAAGGCGCAAAATAACTGCCCGTGAACTGAGAAAAGTCAAGCGTACAGCTGCCAAGATGCCACTTGCCACCAGTTTTGCCATATTTCAGAGCTGCAACATTACTGGAGTGCCCAAAAGCACAAGGTGTGCAATACTCAGAGACATGGCCAAGGTAAGAAAGGCTGAAAAACGACCACCACTGAACAAGACACACAAGCTGAAACGTCAAGACTGGGCCAAGAAAAATCTCAAGACGGATTTTTCTAAGGTTTTATGGACTGATGAAATGAGAGTGAGTCTTGATGGGCCAGATGGATGGGCCCGTGGCTGGATCGGTAAAGGGCAGAGAGCTCCAGTCCGCCTCAGACGCCAGCAAGGTGGAGGTGGGGTACTGGTATGGGCTGGTATCATCAAAGATGAGCTTGTGGGGCCTTTTCGGGTTGAGGATGGACTCAAGCTCAACTCCCAGTCCTACTGCCAGTTTCTGGAAGACACCTTCTTCAAGCAGTGGTACAGGAAGAAGTCCGCATCCTTCAAGAAAAACATGATTTTCATGCAGGACAACGCTCCATCACACGCATCCAAGTACTCCACAGCGTGGCTGGCAAGAAAGGGTCTAAAAGAAAAACTAATGACATAGCCTCCTTGTTCACCTGATCTGAACCCCATAGAGAACCTGTGGTCCCTCATCAAATGTGAGATTTACAAGGAGGGAAAACAGTACACCTCTCTGAACAGTGTCTGGGAGGCTGTGGTTGCTGCTGCACGCAATGTTGATCGTGAACAGATCAAAGCACTGACAGAATCCATGGATGGCAGGCTTTTGAGTGTCCTTGCAAAGAAAGGTGGCTATATTGGTCCCTGATTTGTTTTTGTTTTGTTTTTGAATGTCAGAAATATATATTTGTGAATGTTGAGCTGTTATATTGGTTTCCCTGATGAAAATAAATAATTGAAATGGGTATACATTTGTTTTTTGTTAAGTTGCCTAATAATTATGCACAGTAAAAGTCACCTGCACACACAGATATGCTCCTAAAATAGCTAAAACTAAAAAAGCCCCACTCCAACTTCCAAAATATTCAGCTTTGATATTAATGAGACTTTTGGGTTCATTAAGAACATGGTTGTTGTTCAATAATAAAATTAATCCTCAAAAATACAACTTGCCTAATAATTCTGCACTCCCTGTATTTCTTCCTTTGCTGGGAGCCAGGGCGGGCAGAGTGCATTTTTGTCTGGCCTGGAAGCTCTTTTTTTGCAGGTTTTGTCCAACAAAAAGAGAATTGCACTCAAGCGGCCAAAATTCATTAAGCCCAATCATTGATGTGAGAAAGACTGGCAGAGCAAACTTTTGTTGGGGGTTTTGTTGAGGCCTGGCGGCTCTTTTTTTTTTAGCTGTTATTGTATTCCCGCCTAAACAAATTGCACCAGAGTGGCTGCGATGCATTATGTCCAATTCTATATTGCTTTGAGTAGGGACTGGCAGAGAGGATGTTTGCAAGGTTTTCTCTTTTGACCCAACTTAAATTAAATGCATGGTCAACTAATGCTGGGGGCTGGCAGAGTGCAGTTTTGTCTGGCCTGGCACTTTTTTTCCCATTCTGTCCACCAAAAAGTTAATTGCACTCAAGTGGCCACTATCCTTTGTTCCTAATTATGCATTGCCCCAACCGCAGACTGGCAGATATCTATTTTGTCCGTAGGCATGCCAATCTTGCCCGTCTAAAATTAAATGTATGGGTGTGTCCATGATTCATTATTCCCGGTCAACTATTGCTTCAAGAGGGGACCTGCATAGGGCATTCATGTCAGGCCTGGCGGCTTTTTTGCTGCTTTCTCTGCCCTAAATGTACTGTACTGTGTTGGTCAGGATCCAAAGCAGGGACCAGGAGAGCACATTTTTTCAGCTTGGTACCTGCCCACCATACTATTATACAAGTTTGACATTACTGTATGTTATACTTGTCTGCAATTTTGTTACTCATATTTTTCTTAACAGACAAAATTATATAACGAGAAACGAGTTGAGGAAAAATATAAGAAGATTAACAGAGTATGCTATATAGATCAATCAATTGTACTTTTATACAAAATGTATATGCAGCGTTATCGTTCATTCAAATAAAAGGCGACGTTTTGGACTTTGAAATATTGAGTTTTGGCTTAGCTGATGTGCCTCTATTATGTGCAAGTGTCAAAAAACGAGCAAGGATGTTTCTGACCCTACCATTTGTTCTCTGAAATTGCACTCGAGACAAGGCCATTTTGGAGGCGCGCCATGTGATGTGCTCTGAGGGGGGTTCGTCGCTAAAACGATACTCGTCTTGTTTAGATCCTCATGGGAGAAGAGAGAAGCACAAATGTGCACATCATAGAGAAAAAAAAATGAAGAGTGGAGCTTGTCAGTGGAAATAGGTCTCGACCATCAGGGGGCTCATTGCTTCGAGTTAGGATGGGGAGGTAGGGGGGGTTTGGGCTGAAAGACAAACGTTAAGAGATGCTTGAAGGTCAGGGCGATGTCTTGTCAGGGGACTTAACGCACGAGACCTTCGAAATGTCTGTTGAGATTAAAGTGCAATTTGAAAATATGTTCCCAGGAAGACGGGCATATTTTGTCACGCTGTCTTGAAGAATGCGACCCTTGGGATACGGTGACCCCGCCCTGTGATGTTTTCATTTTACAGCGTGGAATACGATGTCTCGAAATCATTCTACGCTATACCCCCTCCATACGGCGACCCGGGCTTAAGATATTTTACTTTCATCTCATTTTACAGTGTGGAATAAAATATTATTTTCGGCCCCTCTTTATAGAATTTTCCAAACTATACGTCATCAACAACAATTTTTTTCACATACCCAAAAATATATTGAATATTTAATTTTCATTGATAGCAACATAGTGAAACATTGTATGCAAATAAATTGGCCATGTCACTCCAGGGTAAATATGCCATCAAAAAAAAATAAAAAATAAAGACTATCAAGAAAAAAAAGGCAATCTATCATTTTAGGAAAAAAGAAAACATTTATGAGATGATATACAATAGTTTTACTTTATTTTATTTTTTCTCAGTGCAAAATAAAACAAAATAATGTCATGATTACTGATGTGAAACACCTGTTCCCGCTCATTTGGCGCCAACTGCCGCAGGTTCTGATTGGCTGCCTGTCAGTATTTGAACCGAGTCCTGTCAATCCCCTGTTGTCAGTCCGTCTGCAAATCTCCATCTATACAAGGCAAGTCTTTTACGACGCTGACCCCCGCCTGTCCCGTTTTTGCTCCCGTTTGTCTCCGGCTACAACCCGTTTTGATCCCGATCATGTCTGCTTTCCCGTCCCGGCGTACGACCCCTTTTTGTTCTTGACTACGTCTACTCTCCCGTTCTCGTTTATGACTCGTTTCCGACCCCTACCACGTCTTGCTCTCCCAGTCCCGGCTACCGACCAGCTTTCCGCCCCTGAGACCGCCATCGCTCGCTACGGAAGATCCACTTCTGTTGCGCTGTACCTTCTCCTGGTTAGCAACATGCTATTGTTGATGTCCCCTGTTTTGAAGAGCTATGTCAATAAAGCTCCCGTTTGCTCCGACATTTGTTACTCCGCCTCAGTCTCCCGTTCTTACACGCTACAAATCTAATTTTTTCCGTGTGAATATAAACGTGTGAATTCATGTTCAATCGAAACCGGATAAGTTATTGATGTATTTTCGACTAAACATCATTTTGACGTCAGGGGGTCTGCGAATACCAGACATCGGCTAATCCGATTATGCGGATAATTTTCCCGGTCCATTTAAATCTGGATTAACTGAGTATTACTGTTTAAAGAGAAAGGTAATCTGCTGCCATCTACTGATATGAATTAACATTACAGTTAATCAGCTGATCACTGGAAGAGAGCGAACATACTGAGTAATGAAATGCTTTTTTGCAAAGATAAAATTGCACAATTTCCTGCGGCACAAGGGCTAATGACACACTAGTGTGTCCTGGCACGCTGGTTGAAAAACACTGCAATAGATGACTATCATAAAAACAAGGAGCTGATTACAGCAATAACCTCTTCTAAAGGCTTAGCAAGTGGAAGGTTTAAAATCACTTTTATTTTTTAATCCGCCGTCCCTAGCCCTCCTCTGCCTCCACCTGCTACTCCACTTGACCAGCTGAAGTCACCTTACATCATATTTTATGTTTGTTATTTTACATGTATATTTAGAATGTTATTAAACTATTTACATGTATAATACACATAAGTTGCACGTTTGACATACTATTTGGATATTTTCACGTTTTAATGTCCGTGGCTTTGGAACGCATACGCTTATTAACATAAGTTTCTATCTCCTTCTATGCAGCTTTTCCAACACCCATCTCAGAACAGATTTATGTTGCATCCTGGGGTGTGGACTGTATAATTTTGTACATGAAAGTGACTTATACAAAATTGAAAAAAAAAACTTAGGTCAAAAACCGGATTAAAACAAACAAGCAAGCCCGCTGAAGACAGCTTGTCCTGCCGCATCCCAACATTTCACGGAGACAAACGGCCATTAAGGCTGACATTTGCACAAGCAGACACTTGACTTGGAAAATCAACACTATTACATTATATTGTATTTTTTTTTTTACCCTCTCAATCTGGCTGACAGTTCAATTTCCTGCGCAAAGCTTTTTCCGTCCATCTGGAGGCGGATCCAAGGTCAACAGGCATCCAAAAGGAAAAGTGATAGGGAGTAGAGAATAATATATATATATATAATATATTAAATGTAAACCAAGTGCTCTCTACGGCCAGTTTGTTCATGTGTAAAAAAGTATTCACTCAACTCTTAAAAAAACAACGTGAACAAATTTAATGCCAAACATGAAAATCTTTTCCCCCATAGTTTGTAAATTAATGTGTTGTTTTAAGAAAAGGTCCCTTGTCATCCATAATTATAATAGGAAAGGTAGGTTACTAATGCAGGCTGAATGATAAAGCATAATACTAAAAAACAAAGCTAAACATTTGGAAAATACATTATTTTACTGATCTGGCCCGCCTGAGAACTGAAAGTCTGGATCCTGCCCCAGAGCCAAACTGAGCTGGACATCCCTGCACTAATCCCTAAACCTAACTTCCTAACTTTAACCTTACCCCCTAATCTTAATTCCGACCACAACCCCTAAACCCCAACTCTAAATCCAAAACCTAACCCTAATCCCAACATAAGTACCAACTTTAACTCTAAAACCTAGCCCCTCACCCTCACCCTCAACCTTAAACCTAAAACCTAAAACCTAACCCCAAGTCTAAACCCCTATTCTAAAATCTATTCCTTAAACCCCTAAATGTGACATCAAAGCTCATACCATAACCAATAACACTAAAGGTCTTTCAGGTTTAATTCTCTAACCGGAAGTGAAACGCAAATGTCAACTATTGATTCAGATTACTCCAATCAGCGCCCAGAAATCAGAAGGCAGATCCCTGATTGGCTAGAGTGTACTGATGCTCTTAAATTGACACCGAAACATTGTGATGTACGCCAAAAAAAACGCTAAATAAATAAAGGAAAAAATATCTGCGATGCATCGAGGACACGAAAGTCGAACCGTGCTATGGCGACAGGAAAACTGTTTGATGAATAAGGTTGAATAAACACTGAAGAATTGTTTTCATTTTTCAGCATGGTTATCTATCACGGCGCACGTATTGATTGACAATTGCGCTTCAGGTAATAGCTTAAGGTCAATGGAGTGTTTTCTTGCTTCATTAAGGGAGAGGACAACTTTTCTCGTGTCGTCGTTTTGCGAGAGTTATTGACTGGCGAGTCGGCGATGACATTTCCCGACAGTGTGAGGCCACATTTCAGATCAACTGTTGTTCTGATTGCTTCCTGCCCTTTCGCGTCTTCCTGTAGCTTTGCCGCTTATTATGCGCTAGCACACGCTCACTTATTATTCCATTTTAATAGGTTTGACCATAAATATAGCTCAGATGTTAAGAATGATTTCCAACTCTGTTTGGAAATTGCGGGCACTGTGTGTCGCAGGTGAAAAGGGGTTGGCGTCAAGAGGTGGTTGAAAACTATCGTCAGGGGCAGAAAGGAATTGGTGGTACAAAGGGTGCGAGAAGTAGCTGAAGAAGCTTGTCGAATAAAGCAGCAGGGTTAAGCTCCCAGGAACGCTGGATGCAGTGGAAGGGGGCACTCGAGAGACCATTGTCTTGGAAGGAGCTCTGGGATATCGACCAAGGAAAACTAAACTTCCTTTTGCGTGTTGTGGCTGATTTCCTACCCACACCAAGCAGTTTGAAGATCTGGGGCGAGGAACAAAAGACATCCTTTAGTCAGTGTGGGACCAGCCTCCTCACACTGAACCACAAAGACACGACGAAGTCCTAAGCAAGGTGGCCAACAGGGTTGGGTAGGGTTACTTTAACTTGATTACTTTCAATTACTTTTCGATTACTCCAATACCAAATATGCTAA
This sequence comes from Urocampus carinirostris, assembly GCF_059441175.1. Classification (NCBI taxonomy): domain Eukaryota; kingdom Metazoa; phylum Chordata; class Actinopteri; order Syngnathiformes; family Syngnathidae; genus Urocampus; species Urocampus carinirostris. The sequence goes on along the minus strand of NC_142359.1, from coordinate 28,179,236 downwards.
TAAAAGACAAAAAGAACTAAATATGAATGAAATTACTAAATTTTGTGCAGGCTTGGGGAGTAACGGAATACATGGAACAGCAAAAATGATGTTGGCAAGCTGATTGGATTTATTTTCATTTTGTTTCTGTTGCATTTTATGTTAGTTTTGCCAGAGATCAAAGAGATCAAAGCCAGAAGAGAAAGCTTACCACGTGTTGAGAGTCATAATTTTTTTCATCTTTAGTTTCTTTTGTCTTTTATTAGCATATTTGGTATTGAAGTAATCCAAAAGTAATTGAAAGTAATCCAGTTAAAGTAACCCTACCCAACCCTGGTAGCCAAGTGGGTCGAACGACAGAGAGGCTACGCCAACAAGTAGCCACTAGTACCACGAGGCTCACGAGATCCCCACCAGCGGACAGTAAAGTCCCTAAGGGAAAACGGTCCGACCACCTACCATCAATACTCCACCACGCATTAGAATCGTAGCCGCGGGGATATCTCAAGAAGAAGCTGGTATTCCTTCAGGAGGTAGTGGCAACTAACCTTCGACCGGATATGATTTTGCTTCTTTTGAGCTCAAAGTCCATCATTTTAGCTGAACTCACTGTTCCCTGGGAAGACAGGCTAGCCATATCTCATCAGGCAAAGAGGGCTAAGTACCAGGACATTGTGGATGAGGCAACCATTGCAAGGTGGCATGCCACCCTCCACCCAATTAAAGTTAGCGCTCAGGGTTTCCCCGCCACATCAATGCACAGTTTCCTGCAGAAGATCAGACTTGATCCCAAACAAGTGTAGAAGGCTATCAGGTAGATAACCACACTAGCCGAAAGCAGTTCCAGGTGGCTGTGGCTGTAAAGAGGTTGTAGCTGTACTCCTTCTGCAGGTGAAGGCAAACTCCGCCCTTGATGCCCCACTCAGGAGAGTTTCACAGGTTAATGGTCGAAACACCTGTTACCCTGAGATACCTGCTAGTCTTTTATTACGTGTTCATTCTGCAGCGCTACGTCTAATTGTGTTGTAAACATTATTCACGTTCAATGACCATGAGGACAATTCTAATTAGAAAGAATATGTTACTGTAATTCCCTGCTCACGGATTCCCCCAAAACCAATAAAATACATTTTTCTTGCCTTTGTTTAGGAAAGTATAAATTTATATTTTGTTTCTTGACTTTTATTTTGAAAAACAAGTTGCTTGTAAAGTGATATTTTATCCGTTGAGACCAAATCGTACTTTCAACTTAGGCATTGCTGGCAAAAAAATTGTTTTTTTTGGCTATCATCCCGTATTCCAAAATGTATGGCATTTTCAAAGAATGCATATTGTGCCTGTGACATTTAAACGCGAGCGCTGGTTTTCCAAAGCGTCGTTTCCTGGCTTCAGTTCATGTAATTGTCATCAAATTCCGTCGTCGATTTATCACGCTCTAAAAATATGAAGTCTGCGGCGAGAACGCCATAACTCATTGCCCGATGCCGACGAGATTCCGCCGTCGCCTCGCTGCGTCCCTGCTCGTATTTCTTCTTGGCTGAGCCTAATCATTTTTACTGCTGTGTTTTTTGACGTGCCTGAACTAATCACGATAGGTGAGTAACAAGCTTTTTGTATATATATATATATATATATATATATATATATATATATATATATATATATATATATATATATATATATATATATATATATATATATATATATATATATACATACATACATATATATGTAGTGAACCAGTTTGCAGCAATATTAAACGTGGCACTCCATGATAAACCTGAAATAAAACACATTCAAGACAAAAAACTAAGAAATAAATAAATACATAGGCAACCTCTACACTAGGTAGTGCATGTACACTGGCCAACATGGTCCGTGCATGTAAGAATAGAGCAATAAAAAAAATTGTAATGACATTAGCTGCAAAATCTTTCAAAAATAATAGTCAATAAACAAAAGATGAATACTCATTCTCTTTACATAAACAAGATTTTTTCAGTCTTGTATTCTTATTTAGGGTGGTGAGGGCTCTGGGAAAGAAAATATATCTGAGCCTATCACTCTGTTGGATCAACAATTATGGAAAAGTACAAATAATACTCATTAAATATTGAAAATTACAAAGCACTGAAAGTATGAGAAAGTACTAAAGTGTATTAAAAAGTTCTGAAAAAGTACCAAAAAGTAATGGAAAGTAGTGAAAACGATGAAAAATTACTGAAAGTTGTGCAGAAAAATTGAAAAGTACAACAACTAATGAAAAAAAAGAAAAGTATGCAAACGTACTGAAAATTGTAAAGATATTAAAGGAGTAACATGTGTACAAAAAGTACTGAAAAGTTAGAAAAGTACAGCAAAGTAAGAGAATTACTGAAACATACTGTAAAGAACTGAAAAGTATGAAAAAAAGTAGGAAGAATACTGAAACATGCTGTTCAGTACTGAAACATATTGTACAATACTGAAAATTTCAGAAAAGCACAGAAAAGTATCCAAACCTATTGAAAACTAAGCAAAGTACAGAAACGTGCTGTGACAGTATGTATTGAAAGTATAAAAATCTACTGAGAAGAATAAAACTGTAAAGAAGAGTAGAAAACGCCCCGATGAGTACGCAAAAGTACTGAAAAGCAAAGGAAAGTCGCAAAAAGTGTAAATATGTACAGTACTGAAAAGTATAAATGATATACTGAAAAGTACTCAAACATAAGTACTAGAATGTATGAAAGAGGTACTGAAAAGTACAAAATGTCCTGAAGAGTACAAACAAGTAATGAAATGTACTGAAAAGTGGAAAAAATCTACAGAAAATTGTGTACTAAAACATGCTAGAAAGTAGAAAAGTACTGAAACTTACTCTTATCTGCTGAAAAGTATTGAAAAGTAATGAGAAGTATGAACATGTACTGGACATTATTACATGTCCCGGAGAGTACAAAACATACTGAAACATGCAAGATATAAAGAGTACTGAAAAGTATAAAAAAGTACAGAAAAGTACTGAACACCATAAAAAGTATTGATAAGTGTAAAACTGTACAGCAACTATATGATCAGTAATAAAGAGTACATAAGAAGAACTGAAAAGTACTAACAATTATAAAAAAGTTACTAGAAAGTACTAAAAGTAAGAGGGTGAGTAAAAAAACGTCTGAAACTATAGGAACTGGCATAAAGAGAACAGAAAAGTAGTAAAACATAATAACAAAAGACTAAAAAGTACAAGAGTAATGAAAAGGAGTAAAGTGTGTGAAAATATCAGCGTACTGAAAAGTACAAAACTGAAATTTCAGCATTCGAACAGCCTGTGTCCAATCGAAAGTGTGTTTGACCTTTAAAAAAAGTGGTCCAGAACGAATTAATGGTTTTACCATTATTTCTTGTGGGGAAAATAATTCAGATCTTGTCTGAAACAGTCAAGTATGAAAGCATATGAATAATGAAAGAGAGCAGACTGTAAAGAGGCAAGGTCAAGGGATGAAAAGCTCATCTGTGACCCATCAAAATAAAAGAAGGGCAGCTTACATTGTCCGCAAAGTATACGTTCGTTTTAACATTCTGCCAGTCCTGCTGCTACGCTATCGCCGCTTCCATCTGCAATATGCTGATTCTATCATAATAAAGAAAATTGGCTAGATCCCAGAGGAGAGGGGCCCTAATAGAAAATAATTCTGCCCTTGAAACAGTCCGGGGGCCGTGCGGGGGGTTGGCTCGCTTCAATGCGAGGGAAAAAGGTGGGGGGGTGGGGTTCCCGTGTCTTTGATGAGATGATGCTATCTTTATTTAGACGCCGGCATCTGGGGCCATGGCCGTGTGTTCTTATATTTAATTAAAATAACATCGCCTTTGTGGACAAAAAGGTTGCTTATCACGTCAAAAGTGTTTGCCTTGCCTTTGTTGCCTTTCCTTTTAATTCAAAAGATTATCTTTGTTGATTGGCTGCCGACGGGGACTCCAGAGACTCGTCAGACTGCAGGTCGGATGTCCGTTTTGCGAAAGTGTGACGGTCACAATGGGTAAAAGAACAAACGGACGAACACATCATGCGAGATAAACATTGCATTAAAAACACGAAGGTGAAAATGCCACACGAAATGCCAAGACCCAATTCTGTGCTTGATTTAAAAAGGTACTCAAACAATCAAATTCGAATGAACCAGTATTCAACAAAAAAAAACTATAGTTTTTGTTTCAGTATTTAAATGAAAAATGTGTTGCCGAGTGAGATGACTCACCTCTCCCGGTTGGTTAGCATGATCTAAGTGATTATAATCATGGTTATTATTATAAGGGGTGAACAGTGTTTATCGGAGTCATACACAGTACTCGAAAGACTCAACAGTTCAGGGGTTCCTGAGTACATATAGCTCAAAAATAAAAGAGAACTCGCACCATATTTTAATAGATTTTTGTATATGGTACAGATTATCACATGTGCGAAGCAGATCTAAACTTAAAGGGTTAGGTCTAAGGTATAAAGGACACAATTTTAGATACAGTTTACAGTCAAGGTGTCATTTGTAACTTGCTAAAACATTTTCTATATGGAATCTAATTACCGTAAATTCCGGACTATATGCTGCTACTTTTTTCCCAAATTTTCAGCCCTTCAGTGCAGCGGCTAATTTAACTTCAATGAAGCGGCTAATTTATGGAATTTTTCTAACGGCCACCAGCAGCGGAGGAATTTAAAAGGTAAAATTAAGACCAGTTGAATATGTGCGCCAAGAAAGACTGCAATCTCTAAGTTTTAGCATATAATTTCTGTAAAAATAAGGTACATTCCGATGCTGAGGATGATGCCCTCGATGACGATAGTTGTAAGAAGGAAGTTCAGGACAATTTGCCGTGGATTACACATTTACGGGGTGCCTTTATTTCACAGGAGTGTTTGATACTTGCGAGCGTGATCCTACTAGCGTGTTGGTACCTTTCAAAGGCACGGTTTGGGATGAAAGTTATATTATTATTATTATTAAAGCTTTGAAAACTCTCTCGGTGTACCGTCTTTCTTCGTAAATATGTGTAACCATGTATAATATGTATTTGCAACTGTATAGTTTTGTAATGTATTTATTTTAGAGATTTATTCTTTTATCTGTTCTACGGTCGAACAAACATAAGGGGCGAAGAAAACGCGGCCTGATGGGAAATGTGGTAAAGCTGAGTTACCGGTAGATCTGTCTGTTGTTGCAGCGGACAATAGTGGATATATATTTTTCCCACCCTTAACTTTGGAAATATACATTTTGTTTCCTTGAATTACTTTTAACGGGACCCCGACTTTAGAAGTCTGCATCATACCTTAATTACGGGTATCATTTATTATTTGTGATGTCAAATGTTTTTCTGAATTTGTATACCATCTATGAAGTTACAATTGTGGAATTTACAGCGTGGCCCAGCTTAAAATTATGACTGTGTCGCAAGTTTACAACGGGCGCCCGCGGCCTGTACATGGGTGCGGCTTGTATAAGTACAAAAGCGCCAAATCACGCTAAAAGTGGTGGGTGCGGCTTATAGTCAGGTGTGCTCTATAGTCCGGAACTTATGGTAAACCATGTTAGTTGTGGTGACACTTTATGATGAAAAGCCACAGAAGGCATTTCAAACACCTAGGAGCTCTACCAAAGCACATAGAGCAACATGTTCGTGTGAGCAGTAAGAATGGGGAGAGCTATACACATGGCACGCACACGCCTTCTCGCCCATCGCCGTCTGCACTGAGGGTAAATCTGTTGCTATCCACGTTTGCAGTATTTTGTGACCTTTTTGCAAAATAACTCTCACCTTGTTTTAAAAACATTATTTAGGACAAAAATAAAGGTAGAAATGAGCCTCAACCCCCTCAAGTAACTGCAGGAAGAAGACATTTTTTAGGTGGTTTATTCACATTCATAGATTTTATCAAACATCACAATGTGAAATAAAATGCGCTGAAGAATTAGCTTTTGTCTGGAAAGCGGGTTTGGTGCTTTTGTTGTATTTTGTCTTAAAATATATGATGTGGCTCTAAATATTAAAGAATAATACATAATAAATAAGAAATACATGTTTTGCTTTAATGTCTCTTTGGGTGAAAACGGTTCCCGGTCCCTGCTATAGTCGAACAAATCTGTTTTTGACCGAAAACATACAATAATTTTTGCTGTAGTGTTTGAACAAAAAAGACTTAAATACAGCACAAAGCACAGTGGATTTAGATAAGCGGCCATCTTTGTGAGTCTTTCCAGCTCGTGTAGTATAAATTCAAGAGATTTGGGTCTTTGGCGCCTCCTAGTGGCTTCCTAGAGCTCTTTCAAAAATCTTTGTTATGGAAAATGATATGGAAGACGATAATCAGACAAACATTATAATGTTTTCTAATATATATAGATATATAAACATAAATATTATATTATACATTGTGTAGTATGTGTTGCCTTCTTTATAAGGCTCATATAAAGCTTTTAAGGTTTTGCATCTCAAACTTTTTTTTTTTGCTTTAGGGTAAATTAAATTATTTCAAATGTTTCTATATTTTTATTTTTATGATGTTTCATCTTTATTATATTCACATTGAATTAATTATTTTTGTTTAAAGTCATGTTTAATCATTTTTTTCAGATTTTAGTTTAAATGTACGGTATTTTATGTTGCGTAGGAACATTAATACTGAAATAAAAACAGTATAATGGCCTAGTATGGCAAAAAAATTGTTTCAGTACACAGTATAATCCGGCGTCTGAACAACGTTCACGAACAATTATGGTTATCAGTGCATTTATATTTTAGAAATGCTTCAGTGTATTGCAAATAATCTTCAAATGTTTAATAATAACAGATCACTTGTCAACAAGATTTCAATTTTAAAAACTCTGAACATTCCGATTCCAGTCATCGTCAAATACCCTTTCGAATCGACATTTTCGTAACCCGATTTTCTTTCCCCCGTGTGCGTCCAGCAATCCCCATGTTTCGTATTGTTTTCCTTGACCTTGCAGGAAAACATCGCTAACTCCAAATCAATGTTATCCTGCCCGTGCCGCCCTTAAAAAAAAAGAAAAGAAACAAAAACGTATTTAATGTTGTTTTCCAGGTTGTCACAATTCACATAGGGCAAGATGACATTGATTCACCTTTGCTTTGGAATTCTGCCAGACATTCTCGGGGATCGATCCCTCTCCCACTAACCGTCGGCCCCCCACTACCCCCTTTTCCACCGCGGACAATATGACATATGTCATTTAATTTTTTGCTACAGTGTGGCCTCGCAACAAGCAGGTGTTGCTGGAGATAACGGCTCCAATCGAAACCAAGATAATGGTTGTTGCAGAGTTATTATTTTTTCACATCATATTAACAAATGAAATGAAATGGTGAATATTTTTACCATCGGGCCGTGTCCAAATGTAAGACGTAACTTTTTGCGATCAAGGTGTCACGTGTACATTCTGGCTAAAAGAAGGCCTTTGTTAGTGCTCTCATATCATATTTTAGTATTTACTAATTAAAAACAGAACATGTAATAAATAGTATACAGACATCTCATGTCCATTTCATATACAGTCCAGTATTTCAGTGGTCAGGAACCAATGGCTCGCGAGCATCTGGCTCTTAGTCATAATTCAACTTATGCAAATCGTCCCTCCATTGTTATAATTTAAAAACATGGAATCCAAAGTATTGGCAGCACGGCGGGGCAGTGGTTAGTGCGTGTGTGGCATAGTTCTGAGGTCATGAGATCACACCTTCCTGTGTGGAGTTAGCATGTTCTCCCCGTGCTTGCGTGGGTTTCCTCCCACATTTCAAAAACATGCATGTAAGGTTAATTGGCTGGTCCAAATTGTCCCTAGGTGTGAATGGGCAAGTGAGATGTCTGTTTCCGTGTGCCCTGCAAATGGCTGGCAACCAGTTCGGGGTGTCTCCTGCCCACTGCCCGAAGATAGCTGGGAGAGGCTTCAGTACCCCCGCGAACCTACTGAGGATAAGTGGTGCAGATAACGGATGGATACAAAGTATTGCATAGGCGCAGCTAAAGCAATGTTTGGTTAAGAGGTTCGGCTCACAATGTACAGAGCAGATTATCAACTACAATTGATAATCAGGATCTCACATCAGCAGATCCCATTTTGGCTGCACATCGCTAAGAATCTTCTGTATGGAAGCTCATTAAACAATGTGTGTTCACTAGTAAGACAGTTTATGACGAAAACCAACAGAACAAACTGTAAACACCATAAAATGCCAGGGCAGAGCAATGAACACAGAATGGTAACTTCCTTTTCTCTGCACTAAATGTAAATATGTAAGTATCCTTCTTGTTTGCAGTATTTTGTGACATTTACGTTATTTACGCCAGAAATGACAGTCAGATGAGTGTTAAGTAACTCCATGAGGGAGACATATTTTAAATGGTGTATTTGTTTATCGATACGGGACACAGGCTTTAGCATTATTATTATTTCATAAATTTCATATAACCATCAAACGTCACACAGTTAAATAAAATGCGCTGAAAGTTAAGCTTTTTTCTCAAGTGCGGGTTTGGCTGTTTTGTTAATTTTTGTGTTAACATATATAGTGTGTCTCTCTTAAAAAATAACAAATCAAAATATTTTGCTTTGTATCAAAAAGGATCCCAGCCACTGCTGTAATCCCTTGTTTATCATGGTGATTAGGAATCAGAACCCCACCACACACCGATTCTCGCGCTTGCATTAATAATCGACCAGAGAAAATGGGTGCAGTTCATTCTAGGCGAGAACAAAAAAAAAACTCTTTAGGCAAACACCATCTGCAATAGTTGACAGGGGATGATGGATCGGGGTTGTAACCATGCATTTAATTTTTAAGCCAGAACGGTACGCCAACTGAAAAAAAATCTGCTAGTACCCACTCGCAGCAAAATACAATTGGGGATAACAGATCGCAGCCACAACAGTGCATTTCATTTTACGCAGGCTAGAAGGGTACCCCAGTAATATGGGATTTTGGATAATGGATCGCAGCTGCATTAGTGTATTACATTCTAGGCAAGGCTGCAAAGTAGTGAGGGGGGAATTATAGAAAAATCTACATTTCGATATTCTCCATCGGGTGCAAAAAGATCTCCGTAAAGATCATTGGAGGAGAATTGGAGGTGAAGGAGAAAGAAGAAAAGGATGTCTACAAGACACACCACAGAAATGGTGCCCCTACGATCCAAACACCCACCCATCCACTACAACAACAAAAAAGGTAACGATCGTCCGACTCTAATATTTCTCCTGTGAGCTCATTTGATTTAGTGATGAAGATTGCTGAGCTGGTGGCCATTGCTCTTGTCTGCACGACCTTTGGATCAATGGGGCCATAAATCCACATTGTTCTGTACAGAAAACTACGAAAGAGAACTTGATTCTTTTCACTGACAGATGTTGCTTCAAAGGTAACGATAGCTAACAGTCTTTGCAGTGACCCGACCCACAGAAACAAGGTTTGAAAAGACCCATGCAGAAAGGATTTTGGGCCTAGGTGGATGGGTCCTTTATTGGTCACGGCTGTGCAAATGACGAGATGAAGGAGGGACGTGGTTTCACTTATTGTCCACACGGCCTGCAAAACCGCCTCTGGCTTTGCACTTCCACTGCGCTTTCGTCGACGGACTGAAAAAAGGTATCTCTGGATCAAGCCTCATCTGCTGCTTGTCTAGGACATCATTCAACAGAGGTTGATTCCACAAGTCAACCTGGGACCAGCAGACTTTTTTGGCCTCTCATCGCATCTAGAATCGATTCATCCATGACCCTGCTCTCGTGAACATCTGAAGTCCCGTGTACAAAACGTAACCATTATTAAAGTACTTTGCAAACGTAAAATTCCACAGCAGAGCCATATTATGAAAATAATTGTGATGAATCATTTAATGCTACATGAGCAACACATAACATCATTTAGTAATAATCAGATATTTTACATCTGTCGAAGTTTTTTAGTCTATCAGTAGTTCTATTGTTTCTATTCCATTTTGATAATGTCTGTGTGTTACGTGGATTACCTCATGTGCGATCGCTTCTCATGGTTTCTTCATTTTCCTCATGCTGAGGTTTTGAAGTTTTTCCTTGCCTTCATGGAGTTTGAAGATTAGTGAATGGATGGATGGTGCAATAGTGGTCTGTGTAGCCCTAATGTTTGTATTATACCTTGTTAAATTGGTAGGATGATAATGTAGGATTTCCTTTTAAATTTTATTGGTTCAGAGTGATATCCCTAATATAATGTTCAGATTTAATTGCGGTTCTTTAAATTCAACTCTTGAAGACAGGGAAATACATTTTTTCCAAAGTTTTCGTTTGAAGATATTAAGCATGCGCAGTTTATATTTTGAAAAGTCGAGCTCTTTGAAGAGCCCGAGAGAGGGAATTAAGATTATTAAAATAGACCACTGAGTATGTTGTCACCATAACATGAGTTGTCCAGCTATATTTGGTTTGTTATTTATTCATAGCAGCATTGCTTCAATAATATCATTACTCCTGTAGTAATTATAAATACAATTATGTTCATCCACGTATTTGAACGAAGTATTTACTTGCTGTATCCTTTCATGTCAGTACTTTCCCAGCAATGGCCTCTGCCCTTAACTTATCATACAACCTTCAAAATACAGCTGCGACCATTTTTAACAAAGGGCTCTTGAATAAGATGTGAGTTTTTTTCTTTGCCTGTTGAAGTTTCATTTTCTATTTTGCAAACCTACACCCCTTTTTTCCAATAAAAACTGTAGTTAACAGTTTCCGATACCTTTTTTTGACGGTTGGAACTGTCTCCTGATCAGACAGGCCCAGAGTACTGTGTTTTATCCTTATTCTGAAACGTTGCAATAAATGTCCTCAACAAAGATGCTTCTCTCCAGCTCTTTTTTTTAAAGTGTGAATACTCGGTCTGGTCCCGCAAAAGAACTCGTGGCGAGACATCAGAATGTCGTTTGCCTTCATTTGTGATAACAAGGTTCCTACAGCTTAAGGCAGGTTCAATATAAGAGTTTTAAAGACTTTTTAATGCCTTTTGAAATCAAGTTTAAGGCCAAGTAGACAAAAACACCACGATTAAAAAAAAACTAACCCCAAAACAATCACAAACATTACTTGCACACAATACATCGTGCCTCGGACACATTACCTGGCACAGCTTTCTGCTATCTCTTGATCCCAAGACGATCGCTCTACCTCCTGAGCTCATGCCGCGAAAAAACAACAACAACAACAACAATAAAACTCACCTACAAAATGAGGTCAGCCTCTGACCATTGAGTGATTTTCATAAAGCCTCCAGGGTGGAGTTGTTGCTTTTACACCAACCAAATCCATGACGATAAAGGAAAAGAAGTAAAAAATTCAGTAGCAGTTCCATGTGGCTAAAGCTAGCGGCTAATACTACGCTAATGATTCAATCAAAAACAGTGACTCTTCGGTATCAATATCTAACGATCAAACTGACTAAAATATTTAATAATCACTATTTCATTAGATATTTCCCATCATGAATATTTTTTTGTCGAGAGCAGCTAGTGCTATGCTAATGTTTCAATTGAAAACCTTATGGAATCAATTTTAAATGACTAGTCTTACACAATATACAATATATTCCTTGATAATACCTATTCAATAATATAATACACATTCTACGCAATTATTTTAGTCATTAGCTGTGCAATGTGGAAGAATATCAGGTAATAGGAAGCTAACGTTGCAATGGCAATATGAAATTATGGGATCAATCCAACGTTCTACAATAAAACACTCCATATAATATTCACTTATCAAGACTGCAAGTATAATCAATACTCACACAATTTCTTGACGTCTCTGTAGGTTCTTCAAATAGCCTTTAGGCTAGCAGCCATAGCAGCCTTTAAAACTGAAGAATAGGAAAATCAAATAATGACGCACATCAAGCACAGTTTGGTGCAGTTAAACAACAGAAAAGATGGAAAAAATTATTTAAGCTCTAAAACCCCAAATCCACATACACACCAGGAATAAATTCCAGCAGGTTTTACCAGTATTGTTGACTACTCAAAAATATTGACTTTTTTCTTAATATTCAGACTATCACCCATTTATACTTCCAAGAAAGGAATTAAACCTTTTATGTTATTTCCACAAATAAAAAACAATTTAAAAAATGTTGGAACTGAACTTTAATCGAGCATCAGATATTTTCTTGGTTTCGTTCAAATTAAAATTATGATCAGAAATATATTAATATTTTAGTAGTGGGAGATTCTCTGTTTGGAGCAACATTTCATGTCCGCATCGTTCTCTCACCCTAGTTATTCTCTAAAATCTGCAAAATCTTTATGAAAAGTACTTTAATTGTTCTTTTTAAGTGTTTGCAACAATTTAACCCTAAATACAACGCATTTCAAATATGATTTTGTATTTTAGAACGTCTTGGTGACACATTATTTCATTGTGTCGGCAGTCAACTTTGTAGGCCATACAATTATGAAATATTTTCTTCTTTTAATAATTTGATAAAGTAAAAAAAAAATGTTATAAATTTGTATTTATATTTGCTATTTTGTTTGAATTCTACATGTCCCAGGAGTAATTATCCACCCTGTTAGAATGTGGTAAATTTCCCAACGAAAAGACTACAATTCCATAAGAGCCATTTGCAGGAAGTGACATCATCTGATTTTGGTGGGCGTTCAACCATGGGAAAAGATGTAAGCTTCAACTTTTACTATCCTTATTTCATTCTAGTGTTATGTCTATTTTTTAAATATTAGATTTGGTTATTCAAGTTTTTGTTAATTAGTTCAAAGTTAGGTAGCTAAAAGTGGACCAGCTAAAGAGCTACATTAGCTAAAAAAGTCCCACCCTGTTAGGTCTACGATGAGTTGGGACATAAGAGGAGGGAATTTATTTTTAAAGAATACACATTTTCAGTAAAATGTTTGTAAGGAAATGGAAGGTTGATAAACATTCAGATACACTGTTTAGGGAAAAAACCTCTGATTATAAATGTATCCATCCCTGAGCTTAACCAGTGGTATCTCCTAGTTTTAAACATATTAGTGATGCAATAAAAATCATCAAAAATAAAACTTTGGATTTTTTTAAATGTTATGACACACAATGTTGCAACAAAAACAAAACCACCAGAGTATAAAAATAAATACTATAAAAGTGATACTTCGATACTTTCTTTTCTATAGCGTATGAATAACAATATCTATGTATTATTTATTATTGCAACATCCATTGCAGCCTGGTCATCCCGGAAGGGGATTACTTCATGTGTGGTCCCTACTCAAAGTTTCCTTTTTTTACGGATGCTCATGTTGAGGTTTTTGAGTTTATCCTTGCTCTCATGTAGGTTTCCGATCAGGGGATGGTGTAATAATAGTCTGTGGTTTACAATAATCTGTGGTCTGTGCAGCCCTTTGAGACAATTGTGATTAAGGGGTATACAAATAAACATGACTTGAGTTGACTATGATTGCACACTGTTCAATTCACAATACATTTTTAACAGCCATTTGGAATGACAATCTTCCTCAGAATTGTGCTTACCAACTAGGCTCGAGTAGCCTCACTCATCTCAATCAGCCAAGGTTTGGCTGTATTTTGGTTGGTTCACATTCTGATTTTTTTTTAAAATATCGAAGCAAGAATGACTAAAATGTTTAGGTCTAATACCAATTTGTTCGAATACAGAGTGGTTTGAATACCACTGAATTTTGTATGGAAAAAAATGTTTCGGTCCTCGGACAAAGTGGTGGTTGAACACCAATCCTGAACAGATTATGTTTGAGTACAGAGCTATTGTTTGATATATTCTTTTTTAAAATTCTTCATTACTCAAAAAAAATAGTGAACACCAATCCTATATAAATTATCGAGGTATTACTTCATTCATTCGAAAAAATGTTTAGGTATTAAACAAATGGTGATCAGACCTGAACGGATTATGGTCGAGTACCAGGCATCACAGTATAAGACGTATGTACTGTACACGAATCCCACTGACTATCTAAACTAGAACGATTTAATGGTCTCGATGAGGAAAGCAGTCATATCAAGTTTACGCCAACTTTATTCGTAAACAAAGAGAAGAGATAAAAGAAAACATCTTTTTGTATCACTCCAAAAGCTTTTTCTTTAATCAGTACAACAGATACTATTGTACAACAAGTGCCAAGTGCTCATCAGTGCTCAATTGTTGATTTTTTTTTACTCCCAGCACCGTGAACCTTTTTCGAGGGACACCTTCATGACAACCACTGGGACAGATTTCGTATCTACACCGAGAAGGAGCAAACAAACCAAAACCGGACCTGAAAACAGAGATTTCACAAATAACGATATGGTTTTTTTTTTTGTTTATGAGAACAGGGGAATGAAAATTGCTCACAGATACAGAGACATGGGCTCGGTCGTCCCAAATAAAAGATATTAGACTTATTTGTACATTTACAATATGAGTTTCTTATCGTCCCTTCTAAGAATCGACCGAAAAAAGGGCAGCAATACGTTGGTGTTTTTAGTCTTCTTCAGCCCCCCAAAAAAAAAAAAAAAAAATTGTGCCACATAAATCCTTGGAAAGAAAAAGTCAAGGTTTATAATAAAATAGTTCTTGCTTATAGTTTGGATTTGTTTGGGTCCGACTACGTTTTTGCACAGGTGGTACGCCGTGGGTGTGTGGGGGGATGACATTTTTAGCATGGGCCTCCTGGTTTGAACGTCTTTAGCTGGGCTTCCCCTGGTCCAGTGTCTTTAGCAAGGGACACCCTGGTTTGAACATCATTAGCAAGGACCTCCCTTGGTTATAATGTCTTAAGGGGCCTCCCGGGTTCAATCGTCTTTTGGTGGGGCCTCCCCTGGTCAAAGGTCTTCAGATAGTCTCTCTCCGGTTGCAATTTTTCCTCGGCATCAAATGAAGAAAAAAAATCGGTTAGGCTCAACCCACTATAGGCTGGTCACAAGGTGCGATGGATCCGGAAGGGGTTCCTCCTGGGAGAGAGTGTCTTTGTTGGGGGGTACAATGAAGCCGTCGCTGCTCCCTCGTCCCAGCTGGTAGTACGATTGGAGCTGGTGGAGGTGGTTCCCAGAGCCCAGGTTGGGCATGCTCTTGTAGTAAACGTCGTCCGAGCTGGCCCCAGGACTCTTGGCCTCGCCCCCTTCCCTGGGGGTGGCAGGTAGCCCCGGCAGCATCGGCATGCTGGTGTAAAGCGAGTCCCTTTTGCGTTGAACGGAGGGCAACGGTGGCGGGGAAGGCGAACCCTCGTCCTCCTGGGTGTGGTCATCATCCAGAAGCGGAAAGAAGCTTTCGCTGTTCTCCTGTGGGATTCTCCGCCGGCAGGACGAGGGTGGTGCAGCGGAATAGGGGCGGTGGGGCAACGGGAGAGGCGGGCGATCTGAAGGGGGAAGTGCTCTCTGGGGTAAGAGCGGCACGCTGGACTCCAGGGCCAGGACCTCGTCCGGGTCGCCAAAGTCCGATCTTAAACCAAAAGCGTAGCCGCTCTCCTTGGAACCGTTGCTGACGTTGTTGACCAACTTGTTTACCAGGTTTCGGTTGTGCTCCGCTGAATTGTTGAGGTAGGATGGGATGTAATTGGAGGCCAACTCTTTGAGGATCTTCTTCTCCAGGGTGGTCTCCTTGTGGTTGTAGCCCCGTTGGAGGATCTGGACGCAATCGCTCATGTAGTCGGCGCTGGCGATGCTGTAGCCGTGGTTACCATTCAGTGGTAGTGTATCCATGACACTTGTATCCCGGGCATTGTTCAGGATTCCCTCTGGAATGACAGACGGGGAGGGGGATTTGTGGGGGGCAAAGTGAGCATATTAAAAGCTGATAGAACGTAATTGGCGGGCAAAAAGCAGCCATCAAATTCCCCCGAGCTTTTAGTCTGAAATCTGTCCTGAACGAAAGAGCTTTTTGTCTGCAATTGGATGGAGTGCACTTTTGCAAAACAACGAGTCTACCAACATGCAAGTGACATCCTGAAAAAAAGGAAAGAAAAAAAAGACAGTTTTGATGCCCAATTCTATACAGTGGAACCTTTGATATTTGCCAATTGACCAAATAGAGCACCCAAAATACCCAGTGAGAGGGATGGATACATAAATACATACTGGACTGTCTCAGAAAATTAGAATATTGTGATAAAGTTCTTTATTTTCTGTAATGCAATTAAAAAAACAAAAATGTCATACATTCTGGATTCATTACACATCAACTGAACTATTTCAAGCCTTTTATTATTTTAATATTGCTGAATTTGGCTTACAGCTTAAGAAAACTCAAAAATCCCATCTCAAAATATTAGAATATCATGAAAAAGTATACAAGTAGGCTATTCAACTAATCACCTGAATCATCTAATTAACTCGAAACACCTTGCGAGGGTTTCCTGATCCTTAAAAACACTCAGCTTGGTTCAGTAAACTAAATCACAAGTATGGGGAAGACTGCTGATCTTACTGCTGTCCAGAGGACCATCATTGATACCCTCCATCAGGAGGGTAAGACACAAAAAGAAATTTCTCAAAGAGCAGGCTGTTCACAGAGTGTAGTTTCAAAGCATATCCACAAAAAGTCTGTTGGAAGGGAAAAATCTGGCCGGAAACGCTGCACAACCAAGAGAGATGACCGCAGCCTTAACAAAATTGTGAAGAAGAGCCGCTTCCAGAATTTGGGGGAGCTTCAAAGACAGTGGGCTGAAGCTGGAGTCCAGGTATCAAAAGCCACAGTTCACAGACGTGTCCGGGAAATGGGCTACAATAGCCGTATTCCCATGGTCAAGCCACTTCTGAACTCAAGACAACGGAAGAAGCGTCTGACTTGGGCTATGGAGAAGAAGCACTGGACAGTTGCAGAGTGGTCCAAAGTCCTCTTTTCAGACGAAAGCAAGTTTTGCATTTCATTTGGAAGTCAAGGCGCCAGAGTCTGGAGAGAGGCTGGAGAGGAGCAAAATCCAAGTTGCTTGAAATCCAGTGTGAAGTTCCCACAGTCAGCAATGGTTTGGGGAGCCATGTTAGCTGCTGGTGTTGGTCCACTGTGTTTCATCAAGTCCAGAGTAAATGCAACTGTGTACCAAGAGATTTTAGAGCACTACATGCTTCCATCTGCTGAAAATCTCTATGGAGATGAGGATTTCATTTTCCAGCATGATCTGGCACCTGCCCACAGTGCCAAAACCACCAGTAACTGGTGCACTGACCATGGCATCACTGTCCTTGATTGGCCTGCTAATTCCCCTGACCTAAACCCCATTGAGAATTTGTGGGGTATAGTTAAGAAGAAGATGAAAGACACCAGACCTACAAATGCAAATGAGCTGAAGGCCGCTATCGAAGCATCCTGGGCATCAATAACATCTCAGCAATGCCACAGGCTGATTGCCTCCATGCCACGCCGGATTGATGCAGTGATCCGTGCAAAAGGATTCCCAACCAAGTACTGAGTGCATCAATGGACATTTTCAAATGTTTGATTTAGTTTTGCTGTTTTAAAATTATTTTTTTACTTGGTCTGTGGAGGTATTCTAATATTTTGAGATAGGATTTTTGAGTTTTTTTCAGCTGTAAGCCAAAATCAGCAATATTCAAATAATAAAAGGCTTGAAATAGTTCAGTTGATGTGTAATGAATCCAGAATGTATGACATTTTTGTTTTTTTAATTGCATTACAGAAAATAAAGAACTTTATCACAATATTCTAATTTTCTGAGAAAGTCCAGTATATATATATACATCTCCATCCATCCATTATCTTCACCGCTTATCGTCAGTAGAGTTGCGGGGGTGCTGGAGCCCATCTCAGCTGTCTTCGAGCAGGGGGGAGAATTGGTTGCAGCCATTTGCAGGGCACACAGAGACAGACGACTGACTCGCTCATTCACACCTAAGGACAATTTCAAAATGCTAACTACAGCAGTTCCACTGTATTCCATATGGTTGTGATCATGTTTGTATGAATGGGAACAAAGAAACACAAAGCACAGCACAACAGCACAAACACACCACAAAAATAAAAATCAATCTAAACCCAGCCATATTGTCCCATACAAGCATTTAAACAACATTGTTCACCCAAAGTGCACCAACAAAGGCAGTGTGTTCAATATCCAGTGTCCAAAAACGTAAATCGACTCATATTGACATTTTTTGTGTTTTTTTGAAGATGTGTCAAAATAGCAACTGCTATTTTGAACGTGCAGAC
The DNA here is from genome assembly GCF_059441175.1 of Urocampus carinirostris. Taxonomy (NCBI): domain Eukaryota; kingdom Metazoa; phylum Chordata; class Actinopteri; order Syngnathiformes; family Syngnathidae; genus Urocampus; species Urocampus carinirostris. Next base: position 28,161,059 of record NC_142359.1, on the reverse strand, counting down.
GGGCATAACACGATTGCTTTGAAGAACTGCCTTTGTTGTGTGACTTTGTCGGTGGTGCGTGAAAAGTAAGTATAAGCCAAAGTCAATTACATTTGATAAGCAATGTTTAGTTTGACTCCCATACTTGTCTCTCTGTAGGGCTCTTAAAGGGACAGCATGAGGGGAAGAAGAGAACACAATAAGCAACACGGTTCAATACAAATGCACAAAGCCAGAAAAAGAAAAAGAAAACACTAACACTGCATGGATAGTGCGCCTAATTCAGGGGTCACCAAACTTTTAGAAGCTAGGTACTACTTTTTGTTCCTAATTAGTGTGAAGGACTACTGCAATCCCTTGTTTATCGCGGTTAATCGGGACCAGAACACGCCCGCGGTGTGCAAAAATCCGCAAAATAGCCCTGAACCCCTATTATTAATAAGTCCCGCCAGCCCCTGCTCAAAGTAAATATTTGATCGGGGATAATGGATTGCAGCCGGTTAGGTTCTGTTTATTTCAGGTGGCAAAAATGCAAAAGAAGGGCCGCATCACATGAAACTAATTTGCTCTCCTAGGCCCCTCTCTCAGCAATAGTCGACTGGGGATAATACATCACAGCCAAGACTGGGCGGCTCATTTCAGACATAAAATGTAGCAAAAAACGACCCAGCAAGTCCAACATAACGGCATTATGCAGGTACCCGATTCAGTAAGAGTCGAACAGGGAAAATGGTTCGCTGCTGCACTGGTCAAGTTTATTCAGGCAGAAAGGAAGGGACAAAGAGTCGCGATGCAGCGCAAGATTTGCTCTTTCAATCTACGCTCTCAGCAAAAGTTGACTGGGGACATAAGAATGGCGGCCAAAACAGTGCAGTTCATCTTAGGCAGGCCACAATGGGTAAATTCAGCGGCCTGGAAAAAAAGCGCTCTGCACTCAGCAATGGTCGAGGAGGAATAACGAATTGGGCCAGAACCGTGAATTTAATTTTAGGTTAACCAGAAAGGCACACCTCACAAAAATAAAGGGGTTGTGAATAATAGATCCCGGCCGCACCAGTGCAATTTATTGTATGCAGAAATAAGGCAATGGCAAAAGAGCCAAGACCCAACAAAAATACACTCAGCTTATCCCAGCTTGCATTACTATGCGATTTGGGAAAATGGATCACATAAAATGTTTCAACCCGCGATGCAGTGATGCAGCAAAGTACAAAGTGCAAATTAGCAAGGGATTACAGGTTTATCTTATTACCAGGTTATAATAATAAAGGAGGGTTTAAGTAGTTGGTGACCTCTGGCATTGTAAATGGATGCTAAGCTAGCGCTAACACGACATCAGAGGTGTCCTGGTTGATATGCACTCACAATTACACTATTTTTTTTGTAATATGATAAATTGCAGAAACGTTCTTGTTGGACACCAGTGCTGGAGCTAGCGCCAAAGCATCCTTTTTTGTGTTTAAAAACATGCTAAGCTAGCGCTAGCACATCACCAGAGGTGTCCTGATTGCGATACACTCAAAATGACACTTTTGTTTGTATGTAATACGATGCATCGTAACCATTGAGAAATTCTTGTTCTTCTTGTTGGACACTGATGCTAAGCTCGCGCTGATGAATGAAATCTGCTTCTATGACCATTCTAAGCTAGTGCTAACACTACACCTGAGGAGTCATAGTAGCCATGCAATAAAAAACTCATTTTTTGATTGTATAAAATAAAATACATTTCAACGAATTGGAGAAATTTGCTCTTGTTGGACACCGGTGCTAGGCTAGCGCTAATCATGATTTGATTTGATTTTAAAAACGTGCTAAGCTACTGCCAACACAACACCAGATGTGTCCTGGTCACTAACCAGTCAAAATAACAATACTTTCTTGGTTTTCAATACAATAAATTGTAAATATTTGGAGAATCTTGATATTGCTGTACACTGGTCCTAAAATAGCGCTAACACATCACATTTATGTTTAAATAAATGCTAATGTAGTGCTTCCACATCACATTTCCTTTCGAGAACAATTAGACATGAAATACATTGATTGTCTCTAGCATTTCAATTTCAAGGCAGAATAAAAAAATGGAATTATATGAAAAGGTATTTTCATTGCATTTCTTCAACTGAAAGAAACAAAAATAAAAGCAAGCACACCTTGTGTGTTGTACATGCCCAGCGGGTTGTTATAGACTGCCGACTCCCCGAGCAATGTATTATACGGATTGTTAGTGCCATGAGGACGTAGAAGTGCATTAGGTATAAGATGGTTAGCCATAGCCCCTGCAGCAGCAACACAAGACAAGGGAGAAAGGAAGGGGTGGGGGCAGGAACAGGTACGGGTGGGTGGATAGATTAAGACAGAAGAGGAAAAAGAAAGAAAACACATATCAGTTGGGCAGATGTAACCGAGAGCCATTAACATCGTAACGATCACCAGATCATTAATGTCGAGGGAACATGGGGAGAGAGGGGGTAGAGGAGAAGGGGTAGGGGGCGGTTGGGGCGTCAAGAACTGGCCTGACAAAAGCTAATTCGACTGATGATACCCAGGCGCTAATGTTGCCCATTAGCGCGTCTGTGCAGCGGAAAAAAAGCAACAGCGCGGTTAGGGTATGCGCTAATCTAATGTAGCGTTTTAAAATACAAAATAACGAAAGAAATAGCATTTTTAGTTTTTCTTAAAAAATACATGCTTCAGTGGCCTTCGTTTTAGCCTTCGTTTCTTTGATAGCCTGTAGGAGGAGGCTACTCTTGTTGAAGTCCTCAGAACCAACTGTCTTTAAACCATGGGTACACAATATATCATCTCATCTCATCTCATTAGCTACACCGCTTATCCTCAGTAGGGTCGCGGGGTGCAGAAGCCAATCCCAGCTATCTTCAGGCAGTGGGCAGGGGACACCCTGAACCGGTTGCCAGCCAGTCGCAGGGCACACAGGGACAGACAATTCGCTCGCTCATTCACACCTAGGGACAATTTGAACCGGCCAATTAACCTAACATGCATGTTTTTGGAATGTGGGAGGAAACCGGAGTGCACGGGGGAAACCCACACAAGCACGGGAAGAACATTCAAACTCCACACAGGAAGGTTCGATCTCATGACCTCAGTTTATATTATATAACCCCTTATGCTGCTTTATGTTATGTTGAATGCTTTGGTCTATCAACAAAAAAAATACAAAAGCAAACAAAAAAATAAAAAATAAAACTGCCAGGCATGACACAAATTTGTTCTTTTGTCCCCCGCTTTCAGTGATAGTCGACTGGGGATAATACATCGCAAATAAAACACTGCTGTTCATTTAAGGAGGGCCAGAATGGCACACGTTTGCTGCCGGACCCAAAACAAAAAGTGCTTTGCCGTCCTCAGCTCTCAGCAATAGTGGACAAGGGATAATAGATCACAGCCATGACAGTGCAGTTTAGATGGGATGGAATGGCTCCCCACAAAAATGGCTTATGCTGGTCTGCGGTATATGAGATTGGTGATATTGACACAGGGTTATGTGAGTGTAGTTCATTTTGATAGTTAACAGGCCTTGGAAAAACTGCATTCTGCTGGACCCCGCTTGTAGCAAAATGCAGTTGGCGATAATGGATTGAGGAAACACAGGTTCAGTTTACATTTTGGTGGACGAATAGGCAAAAAGCAGAGAAGTGGTCTGACAATAGCTAATTCGACTGATGAAACTCAATGTTGCCCATTAGCGTGACCGTCTAGCGGAAAAAAGCAGCGACACGATTAGAGCATATGCTAAAGTAGCATTTTAAATTGCAAAATGACACAAAAGAAAAAATGAAAACCATAAACTTCAAATTAAGATTTGCAACTACAGATTTTGTCTCCTCCAGATAGCGCGGGGTCAAATTGGTGTACTCTAAGCACCTCAAAACTCCCTTAGCAACAACATTACAAAAGGGCTCCATTTCTAAAATCGGGCAAATTTTCATTTAAAAGGTTAATGCGTATCATTTAGTACCTACTTGTGGTAAAAAATTAAAAAAAAACTTTATTCATTTAAAAAAATATTGATTTAAATATATATTTTTAAAAAACACTTGCAGGTTGAGAAATTATCATTTACAATTCGCCTTCTAGTGGTAAAAAATGTGCAAAACTACATGACCTATCAATACAAATGTATTTTTTTAAAAGTCAATGGAGGAATTAGCATTTTAACATGAGCCTCAACTAGAGGGAAGTGACATGATTGACGGCCATCTTGCTGCTACGGATAGCCATAAGACCAAAATCCAGTCTTTTTCTTCTTCTTTTATATCTTTTATTTAATGTTCTTTTGTTTTTCTTTTTACCTTTTTCCTTTTTTCTTTTTCCTGTATTTCTTTTTCTTTTTTAATTTATCCCTGCCCTTCTTTTTTTCTCGTTTTTCTTTTTTCTTTCTTTCTTTGCCAAAGACTGGACCAAAAATAAGAAGAATAATGGTACACTTTGAGTTTCCGGGGTTTGTATTCTTCCTCAGGTTCTTTAGCGCTCGTTGTACTTTAAAGTCAAAATTAATGTAAAAAATATATTACTATTATAGACAGATTTAAAAGGACAGTCTATATTTTTAGCGCCTCCTAGTGGTCAAAAAATCAAAGAAAAACAATTGACTTATAAGCAAAAATGCATGAAGGATCACATAAACATTCATATTTTAAAATACACATTAGAGAAATTAGAATTAAATCAACAAAACATAAGCCTCATCTAGATGGAGCTGACGTAATTGTCGGCCATCTGCTACGGGTAACCAAAAACCTCAAAAAATGAGATGTAAAATGGTGCATTTTAGTCACTTTGGGTCTCCATAGTTTGTATTCTTTCTTGTGCTTTGTTTGCACTATAACATAAAGTGACATCTAGTGTTCAAAAAATACAGACTGTCACTTTGAAAAACTGCAGTTTATAAAAACAACAGCTAAGTCACACTGGAGCAAAAGTCTTTGGGTAGGAACCGTTTATTTTTAGACTCGAGGAAGATGTTTCTTGTTTTCAGAGTAAACAAAAAGACGCTTGTTCGCCTATTAGAAGACGGAGAAGCTAGCTGCCAGCATAGAAGAGGAGACAAGTTATTTTTGTTAAAATTTATTTTTTGCTCGCAAAGTTTGACGTAATACAAAAAGTGTTTCAACACTAGCAAAAAAGATGCCAGAGTAAAAGAACAACAAACTTGTTTTAAGCATAAACAAAGACAATATTTGCTTCTGCAGAAGTAGTTTGTATTGAGACTAAGAGAGGAAGACGCTGGCTGTTTGTGATGCTAACTTTTGACGTAAAAGAAGAATATATTTGTTTTTAACATCAAAGAAGATAAGGCTTGTTTAAAGTTTAAAATAAAACACTATCTACTGCACAAGAAGCACATGCTTCTTGTTTTGAGATGCTCTCGTAGATGTGGCTAATTTTGACGTAGATGAAGAAGGTAGTTAATTTAGTCAAGAAGATTATACTTTTTAAACATAGAAGAAGACGTCATTTACCGCTGTAGAAGAAAACGTTGTTTGTTTTGAGACTACACAAGTAAGATGCTGTTGTAGATGTGGCTAATTTTGACGTAGAAGAAGAAGGTACGTGATTTAGTCAAGAAGATTATACTTTTTAAACATATAAGAAGACGTCATTTACCGCTGTAGAAGAAAATGTTTGTTTTGAGACTACATGAGGGAGCGAGAGATGCTGTCATAGAATATGCTAACTTTTAATGGAAAGAAAATACAAATTTTTAGCATTAAATCATATGATTTTAGCATATTAGAAGACGCTATTTGCTGCTGTAGAAGAACACGTTGCTTGTTTTGAGACTAGACAAGAAAAAAGCTACATTCTGGTGTAGAAGATGTTTAATTAAGCATAGAACAAGATTTAATTTGTTTTTAGTGCATACGAAAATAATTTTTTTGACTGAGAAGAAGAAAATATTTGTCTTTAGCATGAAGAAGATTATATTTGTTTTTGGAGTAGAAGAAACTTTTTTATCAAAGTCAAAGGAGTTGCTTGCTTTGAAACTACAAGAGGAAAATACTAGCTGGTTGTTGAAGTGTGGCATTAACGTGCCTAAAATGAACAGCACTCTTTTGACCATGTTCCTCTATCCGCACTCGATTATAGCTGGGCCCCTAAGGGAGAACATTTGTGTCACGCTCTTTTTTCAGTTCTTTTGGCCTAAAAATGACAAGACAGGGGCCGATATAGAAAATTAGTGTCACTCTCTTTTTTGTTGTTTTTCCTCTTAAAATTAACAATTTCTGTGCAACCATGATCCATTATCCCCAATTTACTTTTGCTAAGAGCGGGGCCAGGAACAAATTTGTGTCATTCATCCCCCGTTCTTTCTGCCTCATTCCATATTCCAGGTCAAATATTGCTGCAAGTGGGATCCGAGGGAGCATATTTGTGACATTACTTTTTTTTACATTGTTTCGACCTAAAGTGAACAGTACCCCTTGAAGCCGCAATCTATTATCCCTGGTTGTCAATTGCTGAGAGCAGGGGCCGACAGAGTAAATTTGTTTCATGATCTTTATTTCTGTTCTTTCTGCCAAAGACGAACAGCACCCGTGGGGCCACATCCCATTATACCCAGGGAAATATTGCTGCGAGCGGGGGCCGAGGGAGCAAATTTGTGTCATGCTCTTTATTTACATTATTTCTGCCTAAAGTGAATGGTACCCGAGCAGCCGCAATCCATTGTTCCAGGTTGACAATTGCTGAGAGAAGGGAAAGAGAGAGCAAATTTGTGTCTTGCTTTTTTTTCACTTTTTTCACCTAAAATGAACACCAGTGCGCCTGAGCTCCATTATCCTCCGACTATTGCTGTGAGCAAATTAATGTCATGGTCTTTTTTTCAGTTCTTTGCGCCTAAATTAAAGAGCACCTGTGTGGCCATGATTCATTATCCCCTGCCGACCATTGCTGAGAGTGGAGGCCGAGTGAGCAAATCCGTGTCATTCTCTTTTTTTCCACCTAAATTGAACAGCACCAATGCCCATTAGCCCCAGTCGAATATTAAAAATTTTCCACTTGCCTAACGAATCTTGATGTCAGATTTTCCACAATGTTTGTTGCACTCCATTCAGGAAGGCCGACTAATGCACGCTTCCGACCATGGCCAAAACACAAGAAAAACGTGTCTGGATTTCAGCAATTAGCTGCTCTGGTCGTCGCTGTCAGCAACAGCTTTTAACTAGTCAACACGGATCCACCATAAAGATAAAAGCCACGCCTAAATTATTCACCGAATTTCTGACGAGGAGGCGGCGGCGGATTTCAAACCTGTCACCACATTGGCGTTTGCCCAGTTAAGGAGACGGGATAAATGCAGCACGCGTCAGATCGGAGGTGTTGTGTACTGTTTGTTGAACGTGTTGGAATTTTGGGTGGTGTTAAATTGTGAATACTTTAAGTATTAGAAAAATAGAATTAAAATAATAAGGCCGATAAAGCATACAATTATATATTAGCTAGCATTTTTTTTTTCCTGCAATTCCGGCTGACTTATCCCGTCATCCAACACAAACAAATCATTTGTGATCCGATAATGTGACTTTTTATGGCATTACAGCCAATACCGTGCTGAGTAAAATAGCACCCACAAAATCGCCATCTGATGGTCCCCGCTCGTTGGATATAATGGATTACTCAAGTGCAGTTTATTTTAGGTGGAAAGATCGAATAAAAAAGCTGCCACAACTGACACTAATTTGCTCACTTGGGCCCTGCTCTGAGTAATAGTCGACTGGGGATAATAGATCGCGGCCAAACAAGTGCAGTTCTTTTTAGGCCAAACACAATGGCATGCTTCCGTAGTATGAACCAAGAAAAAAATTGCCCTGCCAACCCCTGCTCTCAGCAAAAATTCACCGGGAATAAGGAATTATGGACACTACCGTGCATTTCATTACAGATTGGCTCCCCACAAAAATGCCTTTTGTTGATCTTTAATGAACACTGAAAGTGAACTCTTCTGGTCCCTGCCGCAGAAATATGCAATCAGGGATAATGGATCGGGACCGCACAAATGCTGTCCACCTTTTGGTGGACAGAACGGTAAAGGCTATTAAGCAGGCCAGACAAAAAGGCCTACTGCCTCTCCTCACTTGCAGTTATATGCGATGGGGGATAATGGATCGTGGACAATTTTAACTTATGATACCTATAAGCTAATTAGCATCGGTTTCTATCACCGGCAATTTCACTTTGCAATCCCTGCCAAAGAACAGCCTAGTGTCGTATCCTGGGCATATACTGTACACCTCTTTGAATTAGTACTTTCAAATAATAATTATTTACAAAAGCAAAACTGACCTAAATGCATTTTTATTTATTTTTTAATGAATTAACATCTTTTTAAGCAGGATTTTGCCATTGTTGTTTTTCTAAGTTTGACAACCACGACTCGGCCAATCATGATGGGGCAAAATATAAAGAGCTTGTTTCATCATAAATTGAGCTACACTATCATATATATATATATTACAAGACATCTCTTTAATTTGTCATTTCATCATTTTGGGTACTTAAATGGACTCGTAGTGACTAATACTTGATCAAAGCAGTCAAAATATTTAAAGACCTTTTATTGTTATGATAAAAAAAATCCGTTAGAAATGTGGTTACAAGCATTAATTTGGATTTTTTTTAAGATAAAAAAACAAAACTGTCAACAAAAATGTGTTAATCGTATCAGATTCACCCAAATTATTTTTTACAAATCCCAAAAAGTAGAAACACACTTGAATGAGAAATTTTTAATTTTATTTTTCCGCAACACAATTGACAAATTTACGGAGCGTTAGAGTAATCGATTGTTGAGGGACTGATAAGAAAATGGTTTAATGTTTGCTTTGGATCTGTGGAAGTGTATTTCTTTAATTGTGCTTGTAATGAAGAATGGTTATAATGCCAGGGAGGGTTGGTTTATTTCTTTGTTCATGTGAAATACAAACCGGGATACGATAAGAAAATATTTTGATGTTTGTTATATCTCATCTCATCTCATTAGCTGCACCGCTTATCCTCAGTAGGGTCGCGGGGGTGCTGGAGCCCATCCCAGCAATCATCGGGCAGTGGGCATGGGACACCCTGAACTGGTTGCCAGCCAATCGCAGGGCACACAGGCACAGATAATTCGCTCGCTCATTCACACCTAGGGACAATTTTGGACCGGCTAATCCACCTGAAATGCATGTCTTTGGAATGTGGGAGGAAACCGGAGTGCCCGGAGGAAACCCACGCAAGCACAGGGAGAACATACAAACTCCGCACAGTAAGTCCGGTAGCTGGATTTGAACCCACACAGGAGGTTCCCGAGACCTTAGAACTGTGCCGCACACGCGCTAACCACTGTGCTGCCGTGCTGCCCTGTTTGTTATATATTTGTCAAAATTAGTTTGACAGTATTTTTTATTCTGCTTGCAAAGAAGAATGCTTATAATACCTGGGTAGTTCTATTTTGACGATTAAAAGCTTGCCCAGTAGAATGCTTAAAAATGCCAGGGTTGGTCTATTTATTTGTTTCTGTTAAATAAAAGGGTGGGTATGATAAAAAAAATAATTCAATGTTTATTATACACTTATCATTTGTATTGTATTACTTGAGCTGATTTTCACTTTTATTAGGTATTAATTCAATATTATATTAAGTTAGAACTGTTATTGTGCATTTGCATTATATTGTCGTCAATGTCTGCGCATGGGAGAGTGTGAAACACAACTTCGATTCGTTTGTATGTGAAGCACATCTGAAAAATTTGACAAAGAAAATTAACTTTGATAATTCGTGGGTTAGTTTATTTGTTCAGTCTGTGAAATAAAAAGAAGGGATATGATAAGATAATCATTTAATATTTATTATACATTCTTTAAATTAGTGGTAAATTTGTTTTTAATTCGGCTTGCAATGAAGGATGCTTGTAATTGCGAAGTAGGCCTGTTTTGACTTTGAAACGCTTGCAAAAAAGAATGGTTATATGGGATATGATAAGACAATAATTTAATTACATATTTATCAGAATCATTGTGAAATACTTTTTTGTTCTGCTTGCAATGAAAAATGCTGATAATGCCAGGGTAAATCTGTTAACAGGAATAATAGTCAAATTTCAATCGTATTACTATGTTGCCTTATTTTTAGAATAATGAATTCAATGCTTTTTAAGACTTCTCAAAGATCCGCGGGAATTCTGATTAAACACTTGAAATGAAGAATGCTTATAATACCAGGGTTCTTCAATTGTTTTACTATTGAGCACTTGCTAAGAAGATTGCTTATAAAAGGGTTCTTTATTTTGACTATTAATGAGTGCTTAATTACTGTTGCTCTTTATTCTGACTGTTGAACACTTGCTAAGAAGATTGCTTATACCGACATTCTTAATTTGAGTATCATTGTCATTGATTAACCAACTAATAACTCTTATTGAGGGTTTGCGCACTGTTTGCATTTATTTTATTGAATAGAAAGGAAGATTTTAGTTTTTCATTAGAAGCACAACTGCAGGGCTGGCGGAGTAAAGAAAAAAATAATCAGTGGCATGTAAAAAAATAAACATAATAAATACCTCTGTTAAGCGAAGCCGAGCTGTTGATGTCACCGGTCATGAAAGACGACTCCGACTGTTTCCTGACGGTGTCGTTCCACATCCGGCGGATGCGACTCTGCAGGGACGACAGACGCTCGCGTTAAAATAGCCGCTCCATAATAAAGTCATCCGTCAGGCGATCCGCGTCCAAGACGGTTCGAGTTAATTACACCCAATTCCCGTGAGCTGTTGCGCTAGCTAAGGGTCTTTGCTCTCTGACAACAACGGAATCTGTGCCGCAGGCGCTTGGGATTAGACATGTATCAGTGTTGATGAGCTTGCAGGCAAATTCTACACTTTGGATACTCCGGATGTGCTGGAGCCGCCTTGAGAATTTAATTCAAGTGATCTTTAGTGAAAAATCAATGGTGTGAGTAGGACTAAAAGAAAAAAAAACAACTTGTGTGTTTTGTTATTGTGCAGAAAAATGTTATTTTTCTTTGACCTAATTTTATAGCCTTACATCTTTTCTTATCTTTTTTTTCTCTTTAAAGTCTTAAAACAGGACATGTGTATTTTGGAGTGCCGTGTCTAATTTTGTTGTTATGAATGTTCACCACGTTGTGGGGAATGACAATAAACACAATTCTAATTCATACTCAGTCATTGTGTTAGGAGTAGAGGTAAAACTGGGCCTACAAAATCTAGTCCAACCAGACCCAGTCCGCAGGCATTAAGGCCGACCCAGCCCATATACTCCAAATTAACTTAATTCAGGAACTTGCCCGAAGCAAACCCGAATTTTCACAATTTATTTGTGAGGACTATATGTTGTTGTGGCCGAGTGGTTAAGGCTATGGCCTAGAAATCCATTGGGGTTTGCCACTCCCAGGTTCAAATCCTGCCAATAGTGTAGGTCTCCTCTTATTTTAAATTCTTGGTAGTACTTTGGGGAACATCAGACTCTGTTTTGAGAAGGAAATTAAATGTTTTTGAGATGAAGTGTTTGAGGAGTATGTTAGGAGTGACAAGATTGGATAGATTGAGAAATTAAATTGTGAGAGACAGAACTGGAGTAGTAGTGGAACTGAGCAAGCGTGTGGATAAGAGCGTACTAGGTACTTCGTTTGGACATATGAAGATGATGGATGAGGAACTAATGTTGAAAAGGATCTACAGAGCAGAAGTAAATGGAAGGACACCAAGAGGAAGGCCGCGATTGACGTGGATGGATGGTGTTATGAGAGCACTGCAGGAAAGAGGGCTAAATATAGTGGAAGCTAGAGCTCTTGTTGGTGATAGGAATGAGTGGAGAGGTGCTATAAAAGGATAGTGGGATGTTTTGACGTGTTCTAACGGATTGGCAAGGTACCTGTATGATGCGGCAGGGGTAAACCAGTGAAAGCTGTCGGGCCCTGTTGTTGAACAGAAGAGTGTGTTGTGTCACCCTGACCCGAGTGACATGGCCGCTTTCTTGTGTCCTGTTTCATATGGAGGGACGAAAGCATAACCCACTTGGGTGCTTTACTTGTTTGGGTGTTTTGGGTGGCCATTGTCCCAAAATTTTTGTGTTTTTTTGCTTTTCCCTTTTTTATTTTCTTTGTTTTTGTATGTGTGTGTCTTGCTGTCAGTCACCCCTCTTGAGGGATATGACCAAGGTAGATAGATAGATAGATAGATAGATAGATAGATAGATAGATAGATAGATAGATAGATAGATAGATAGATAGATAGATAGATAGATAGATAGATAGATAGATAGATTTGTGAGGACTCGGGAGGAGAAGGGGTGCTCCCCCAAGCACGCAGACACGAAGTGCCTTACATGAGAAGGGGACGGAATCAATTTCACACAATGACAGGTGGATATTCTTTGTTTAAAAAGTCAGCGAGAGAGGCTGAGTGATTATTGCGTATGTGGTACAGTTCTGAGGACATGGGATCAAATCCAGTTACCAGCCTTCCTGTGTGGAGTTTGTATGTTCTCCCTGTGCTTGCATGGGTTTGCTCCCATACTCCAAAAACATGCATATAAGGTTAATTGACCGTTCCAAATTGTCCCTTGGTGTGAATGAGCGAGTGAGTTGTCTTTCTCTGTGTGCCCTGCGACTGGCTGGCAACCAGTTCAAGATGTCCCCTGCCCACTGCCCAAAGATAGCTGGGATGGGCTCCAGCACCCACGCCACCCTTCTGAGGATAAGAGGTGCATTTGAGGTTCTTTAAAATCTGCACATTAAAAACTTACTTTTCTTTTGGTACATGTTTTATAAATAGTTTGTGTATTTTTCATTGTTTAGGTCCATGTTCCGTTAATATTTTGGATATTTTGGAATGCGTAAGAATGTCTGAAAATTGCTTATGGAACACGTAGAATAGTACAAATAAAAATACCATTACTTAGTATGGCGAAAATGTCATAACTTGGAAATATCCATGTTCAAACACTGATCCAAAAAGGATTATGATCAAGTACCAAAATATCAGTTCAATTTAAATGACTTCTTTAAAATCAACACATTTAAATAATTACTGTTGTTTAGTGCCACATTTGGTCGATATTTACGGAGTAAGAAGGTATCACTGTGATTATGGTTAATTCTTTAAAATTGACACATTAAATTATAGTTATCCTTCTTTAGGTAGACATTTTGGAAAGGAATTGAGAGGTAGGAAAATCTGTTTGGGAAAAAATGTTTCATCACTTGAAAAGTTTTGTGTTCGAAAACTAAATAAGAGCAAGTTATGGTTGAATAGCAAGGCATCATTCAATGGAGTTCTTAAAATTCTACTGATTTAAATTACCACGAGTCCATGTTTTATAAAATGCGTAGGAACGTATACAGATAAATACCATTACTCTGAACAGGAAAAAATGTTTTGGTACTTGAAAAATTCGGTGTTCGAACACCTATCCCGAACGGATGATATTTTCGAGTACAAAATGTATTCCCTTTGTTTGGCCTTTTCTACTACTGAATCACAAAACCAGCCTCCAACTTTGACACATTGATGATGTCGTACTCACATAACTAATGACAAAAACTGAAATAACCAAACTAGGAAATAGCGAGGGAGCGTTGCATATTTAGAGAGAAGCTAATAACGTGCCAGGGACACCATGGCATCGCCGGAGAAGATTTAAAATGCCAATCGTGTTTCCTCGGGATTACAACGCGGCAACATGACAAGCGCAATACGATTCGCCTCTTCGTTCATAAGGTGAGATCGGCGTCTCCGCCAATGTTTTCTGTCCCGCTCGGATGAAAACGCTGCGTGTATAATTAAAGGCGCTGATCTGCATGCCGAATCCGACGGTTGGCCGCCACGCGCCACTCCGAGGACGATTTATAATTGAACGCCTTCCCGTTTTCGGGAAACGGACACGGTGTTCAATTACGGCGATTCATCTGACGTGTCGACGTGGGAGGAATGCGGGAACAATGTGGAAGACGGGGGAAATAAAGGCATCAACTATCTCGGATTGCCGTTCTTTAAAATGCTTCCTCTGCATTTTTAAAACTTAATTATTATAATTATTGATTGCGTCTTCCACTTGAGCCGGATGAGTTATTGGAAAGTATCGGCTGCGATTTTCTCTGGCTGGTAATGATCTTCTTTTAATAAACAGACGACAGCAGGGCGGGAATGTAATTAGCAGTGAGGAAAAATATACTTTGAGAAAATCAATAGGCATTTTTATCAATTAATTAAAAGTTAGTTAAAGATGTTGGGATTCGCTCGAGAGGGAGATGCATTTAATTGGACGATCAATTGAGCTGAATTACAAATGCTTGACTGAGCATAAAAATAAAAAAAAACAAGACAGAAATATTTCTACTTAATAGTTACGCCAATATAATTTTGTCACTCACTTAAAATATGTATTTATGATCTGGCTAGAAAGTGAATTATTTATAACCGAGGATAGCTCGATACCACATTTTCCGAACTAATACCAAAACTGTGATGGTGTGATATCCTCTTCTTTGCTGATAGAGATAACAATATTGTGGCCGTGTCAGTGAGTTGATCCCAAGCCATTGACTTCATCCGATTCTTTTGATAAACTGTGGATGCAATATCCTTCTTTTTATTTCTTAAATGTGTTATATACAGGGATCCTTCGGTTTTAGCAGGTAATAGGGAACAGAACAACTCGCGAAAAGTGAAGTGTCAAACATTTTTTGGGGCCACCTTTCTTAGAGCGGACTTGTCGACTTACCGACTGATAATGAAACGAGAAAGAGAACAAAATGAAACCCAGTACTATTCCTGTTGACTGGAGGGAGGGAGAGAGAACATAATGAAACCAGTAGATATTTTAAATAAGTTGCTGATTTTGGGGTGGGCGCGATTTGATCAAAAACCTGCTGGTAGTGAGAGAGAGAGACAGAGACAGAGAGAGAGAGAGAGAGAGAGAGAGAGAGAGAGAGAGAGAGAGAGAGAGAGAGAGAGAGAGAGAGAGAGAGAGAGAGAGAGAGAGAGAGAGAGAGAGAGAGAGGGACGGAGAGACGGAATGATGGAATGATAAGGGCGCGGTACACAAACTCTTATCAGTGAGATGCAGAAAACTGCAGAGTGGGTGTCCGGTTAAAATACAGTATGCAAGATGCTTTTAAATGAATTGGCCAATCAGAATCGGATATCTCAAGTCAAAGGGTGCTGGCCGATCACTGTAAAGATTGGCTGCCCTTTCCTCCACTATTGCTGTCTTCCGCAATGATCAGGAAAGCAGACTCCGCACCAGCGAGAGTAATTTCATGAGAGAAGTGCCGTCAAAGTGGGAAGCATTTGTTTTTTGCTTTTTTAATTGAATGGCCGATTGCCTTGAATCTTGGTTTCCTGAAACATTCCTCAAAGGTCCAAGAGTCATGTTGTTGTTCTTTTTTTTCCCTGATCCTTTATTTTTCAATATTTATTTTTTTCCCTTGCAATGTTGACAACCAGCAATAAGTGAAGCCTGAGGTAGCGAGGGGGCTTATGTTTAGAAAGTGAACTGCACTTGTGCGGCCAAGATCAAGTATTCCTGATCGCGTTTTACTGCAAACATGTTTGTTGGGCCTGTTGGCTCCCTTTATTTTTGCTTTATTATTATAGTTCAGGTACATGTTTTATTAATATTTTGGTTATTTTGGAATGTGTAGAAATGCAATGAATACCATTTTTTCTGAATGGGGAACAAATGTTTCTGTACTGGAACTAATTGTATGTTAAACACTAAAACCTGAACGAATCATGTTTGGTTACCGAGGTATCAGTGTAAAATTAAGGTTTAACAATCAAAGGGTAAACCCTTTTCTTAGGAGGTGGGAAAATACATTTGCTAATAAAGCAAGAACACAACCTGTGAGCCAGCAGAATAGCGTCCAGGAGCACGGGATGCGTTCCCCTTCGAACCGATGGAGCTTTCCATGCTTTTACTGCTGCAGCAATGCGCACGAAGGCACTTGCCAAACTCTTTGCGCACCTATACAATACAAAAAAAGGAAAACATGAGGGTGCATGTTGTAGGAACGTGACGCTCGGCCGCCTTACCTTTTTCTGCAGCACACAGTGGAAGATGAAGATAAACATCCCCTGCAGTGAGTTGAAGATGGTGAAGAGGTAGGCCATGACCACCGTGCTCTCGTTGACATACATCAGCCCGAAGGCCCACGTCAGGCCCAGCAGGCACAGCAGGGCAATGGCCCCGATCACCCACGATCTAAGCGAAAACACAACAAATACTTTGTTGACTACAACTTGGGATTCTAACATGCAAGATAGGCTTTTTCTGGAGAATTACAAGGTTCCCAGAAATAATTGAGCATGGGATTTTATAAAACTTCTCAAATTGACTAAATGTAAATTATCTGGATTCTCACAGTAAACCTACACTTGTATCGTTATTTTAAGATAAAAGACTGATTATATTTAATTCAAAAATAGGCAAACGTTAGATTTGACTCATTTGTATCCCCCTCAGCATTAGCATTTATATAGTTGTATTTGTACATTATAGTGACTCATACAGGCTGAGAAGCATTGAAAATCATAATTCATAATGGATAGAGAATGATTGGTTTGCATCACGGCAACGTGAAAATTCTGAAATGCGACTGCCTCAACTCCTTCCCACGATTTCTTTCTCACTCTTCATTCGGTTAATAATCTTGTATTTCCCAAATACTATGCGTGTCTGAGATACAATACTGTAATTTTTATATTGCATCTAATCGCAATAGGTCCCAAATCTTTGTGATACTAATTGTAAAACCAAAAACAAGATAACCATGGAGAGGTGCTCGTGATTATCCAGTAATAAGAAGAGGGCACACGAATCGCTACCCTTGCTAAGTTGCTAGGTCAGAAATAATAGAGCATTGGGACTATTATTCATAGCAATTATATCTTCTAGGGTGGGTCAGCTACCCCAGATTTTGGAAAGTTTTGTATATGTGTGTGTGTGCGTGCATACAATTTCTAAATAAAAAAAGGGGTTTCAAACATAAAATTAGTTGTTTAATGTTAAATAGCCGCAGGTTGCAGACGCCCATTCTGAGGGCATGGCAATTCAGATTCAGATTCAGATTCAGATTCAGATCTACTTTATTGTCATTCTAGTACACGTGTATACAGAACGAAATGTCGATGGATCTGTCTCCCACAGTTTCCCTCAGTGTCCTTTAGTGTACAGATATAAATAAAGCTGTATTGTGTTATTTACCATAGTGCCGATAGTGCAAGAAGAGACATGTAGAAGATTTACTATACAGTAATCCCTCAGTTGTCGCGGTTAATGGGGACCAAAACCACCTGCGAAAAGTGAAAATCCGCGAAGTAGCGACGCCCCTTCAAAAATGCTTAAAGAAAATAAAAAATAAAAAATAAAAATAAATTTTATATATATATATATATATATATATATATTTTTTTACATTTTTTAATTTTTATTATTATTATTATTATTTTTGGGACCTGCGAAGCTCTGAACCCGCGAACGTGGAACCACGAAGTAGCGACAACCCTTCAAAAATGCTTAAAAATAAATAAATGAATAAATAAATTATTTTATTTTATTATTATTATTTTGTAGGCCCGCGAAGCTCTGAACCCGTGAACGTTGAACCGTGAAGTAGCGAGGTCCCACTGTAATTTTATTTTTCAATGTGTCGTAGCAGGCTCATACCCCTGCATCCACCTGCCACTCCACTCCACCAGCTCAAGTCAACGTCACTAAAAGTAAATGCAATTTCATTTTTCCTTTAGATGTAAATGTTCTCATAATGTAAATATATGCATGAACATTACCCACAAGTAGTACTTAGTATGTACTATTTTGGTATTTCAATGTTTTTTATCTGTGGTACCGTCCTCTCCTCCTTTTGCATCCACCCAATAACTCGGATGTACCAGCTCAAGTTACGGCACAACAAAGGTGAATCAAATTTCATTTTTAGTTTACAATTCTTTATTCATTTACAATGACTTTACATACACATTAATATTTACAGTATCCAATTTTCATATTTTACCTGTGGTAGTAATTGGTATAGATTTCTATCCCTTGCTAAATGGCACTTACACTTTGCGATCCCCACCTCAAAATGGATATCTGCCGTATCCCGGGTTAACAGTCTTACATAATTGATCTTTCATCAAAAATGGACAAATTAATTACATATCAAAATAAAAGTTCACCTTAACATAGGTCAGGAGATTACCTCAAATATTCAGACATAAGGCTTGCAGAGTGTGGCACCAAAAACAAATGCAATGGCAACGGACGTAATGCAGTTTTTACAGTCTCAGCTACATTTATCGAACAGGCACAAGACGATCATAAAACGGCGACTCCATATATCGGCTAATGGGGCTCTATATAATTGGTAGCAAAAAAACAAATATATTTACTTTCACCGTGGGAGATTTAGGGCACGTTCCATATTTCATCCAGTTTAATTGGTTAAAGTGTCTTGTAATGTCAGAGCAAAGAAAGCAACGCCGTATTTCCTGTCCGTTTTTGTACGCTTGTTACTTTTATAAGATAAAGGGAAAAAACAATTCTCGAATGGATTTTTTGGAGAGGCGGCTATCAGGTCCTTAATTTCATTTCAATAACTTTGTAAAGTTGTTTGATTACAAGTTGCGGATGACCGATAAAGAAAACTTTTACCATTTTGTTACGTTAAATAAACCCAGTAAAGATTTGCTGAAAACAAAATCGTTACAAATTTCGGGGCAGTAACTTTCGCAAAATTACGGACAACATTTTTTCGTGAGGCTGCCATAGACAGTATTTTTCAGATCTTTCCACAAGCACCTTGTTCCAACTGTTATTTGTGTCTCTCATGTGGATCTTGCCAACACCAAATGGGCCCATTAATGGTAGTCTTTTAAAAATAACCTTCTTCTTGTCACACTTCCATAAAGGGAAGATTTAGGTAGAGTAAGACTAACAGTTGTCTTATGCACAGACTGTCCCACATCAGCTCTCCAATCCTGTAGGTCATCCAATGTGATAATGGGTCTACCGGTTGCTTCTCTGAATAGTTTTCTCATTGTTTAGGCCAAAACCTCCAGGTCTTGGTTGGTTTGCAGTTGTTTTAAGCTCTCTCAATTAGATATCATTGTTTGCAAGGTGCTTAAAAAGATGTTTAAATGTTGCGAAAGCTTTCTGTATCCAGTTCCTGATTTGAACTTTTCCACAACTTTATCCCAGACCCGCCTGGTGTTGTCTTTGGTCTTCATAATGCTGTCATTTATCCAGTGACTCCTTTCACAGACCTCTGAGCCCAGCACTGAGTAGATGCATTTAAAAGAAGATGTAATGACAGACAATTGCACTCAGTCATGGGAACTTATCAGAGAACCCTAGTAGTCAGTTGGCTGAGCTGAGAGAACAGGAGGAATATTTTTCTGACACCTAGTTTTTATTTTTTCCATCGTAAATACAACATAAAATGTTTAAATAATTCGGTTTGACTTCACGATTGTGTGTCTCACAAATGGTTGATTCGTAAAATATATTTTCAGTTTCTTTTATTTAAGTTTGAAGCCTGAAATATGACAAAACGTCCCAGGGGGTGGGCGTCGATACATCTGCTAGGCACCGTATGTACTGTAAATTGTACAAAGTGTTATATTACGGTATTATTATTCTTTCTAATAAATGTATACATCAGTTTTATGAGCTTGTATATTCTTAGGACTATATTGCTGGTTAAATTGACTATTTATTGAGAAAAAAAGAGACTTCTTACATGGGCTATAATGGAATAATGAGTTTACCATAATTTCTCATCGGAAAAATAATTTCAGGCCTCAATCACGAACCTGGATTCAGTTTGAAAGCTGAGGAAGAAATGTAAATAATACCTATGGTTCAAATGAAATTCATGATTTTATAAATAAAAGGGAAACAAGGATTTTGGAATGCAGTTTTGCAAGTTAGGGTAAATGAAGGAAAAGGGGAAAGGGTTGAAATTTTTCCCAAATGCCTCTTACTTTTTCTTCGGTTCATAATCCGGTGAGCTGGGCGAGAAATATGTGAGAGGATTAAAAAAAGTGTGTGTGTGACATGAAGATACAAACAACAACCACAATCCGACAGTGACGAGCGACGTTTCCGACGAGAGGACTTATTTGTGATTTACAGATGCTTGTCGCCATTATCTCCGCTCACAGGAGCATCCAGCCGCTGTCGTAAACACTGGCAGACCTTCGCGTTTAAAGTACTAATAAATGGGTCAGTACGCCGCCAAATTGCTGATTTATGAATTCCACATAATTTTCCCAGGGCTACCTTAATGACCTGGCGGTAGAGGGTACTTTATCAAAGCGGGTCGGATGCACACAGACCAAAGTCCTCTAATGGAGGTCATGGAGAACCAAAGACATAGAAACAGACACGGCAAGGACGCCAAAGCTTCCTTCTATAGACAGGGTTGGAACACCCTTTTATGGCCAAATTCAAGCACATTTTAAGGTCAATGTGGCCGACAAAATAAACTGCCAAGCATGGCGACAACCAGGTTTTAGCGTCTCGCTAAATTGAAAATGAGTTCATCAATTAATTTAGAAGAGCGCAAAGAAATGGTGATCACCACCGGGTGCTCTCTGAATTCTTATCAGGTCTTGGAAGAAACTGAGGCGTCTTCAGGAGAGAGGGCAAGAGTGAAACTCTGGGTCCTGCCTAATGCTACGGCTAGAACCCATACAATCAAATCTCTCACAAGCTACCCATGTGGAGCTTTAATCTCACAAACGGCCGATCCATTACCCATACAACGGAAGAACGAGAGCTACAACTTGTGGGAAACCGCCACATTTGGGACATGAGTATTTCAACGATCGCAGAGACCTGTTCCAATCCGAGGGTACCCTATGCTAGCCTGGAGCTTTTCTGCCACTTTCTAAAACAATTTCTTTCACTGAAAGAATAAACTTTCTAATTTCATTGTACTTTGTGAAATGACAATAACGACCATTCATTCAACTGCAATTCTGTGTTATGTGTTTTTAATTGTAGATGTATAGTTGCTTTATGTTACAGTTGGATACCCTCAGTTGGTAAGGACATCATCTTCAGGTAAGTTTGAAACTTTGGTACTTTATAAAGGGACGTTGTTACTTAGTTTTTGCGGGGGTCCTGGATCCCATTAACCTTCCCATATAGGTGTTCGGTAAAAAATACTTACTTGTCCCATAATAAAGCTCCATAATTAATACATAATCCTTGCACTAATACACATTTCATAGTGCCGTATTTAAGTGTAGCATGCACCTGACCTCCTCGACCTAACCCATAGGGCGGCGCAGTGGTTAGCGCGTGTGCGGCACAGTTCTGAGGTCATGGGATCAAACCTCCTGTGTGGAGTTTGCATGTTCTCCCCGTGCTTGCGTGGGTTTCCTCCAGACACTCCGGTTTCCTCCCATATTCCCCAAAAACATGTATGTCAGGTTAATTGGCCGGTTCAAATTGTCCCTAGGTATGAATGAGCGAGCGAATTGTCTGTCCCTATGTGCCCTGTGATTGGCTGGCAACCAGTTCAGGGTGTCCCCTGCCCACTGCCCGAAGATAGCTGGGATGGGCTCCAGCGCCCCCGCGACCCTACTGAGGATAAACAGTGCAGATAATGGATGGAAGTATTTCTTTCTCCAAAAAACAAGATACAATAACTTGAAACAAGAGAAACATATCAAAATTGAGCAAACAATTTTGCAACATAAGACAATAACTTATTTTAGGTATATTTTTTCATTTATCTCAAGTGAAATAAAATATCTGAAAACAAGAAAAAAAACACGTAGTCATTCTCAAAACAAGTCAAAGTTGAGATTCATGTTGTACATGAAGTTTTACGGTATTTTATT